>NC_136810.1:34213895-34241395 GCF_951216825.1 Electrona antarctica
AACGTTCCATCAGAAGGATTCCAACCAGCAACTGCTTCTGGCGTAATGTTCCGTCTGATAAGCTTTATTATTGATATCAAACCGGATCGCTGATTTCTATTTTTTTATTATTATTTTGGCTTGGCCTTTCCTTCTTTAGCGATCCTAGACCAGGGTGCGCAACCGCGCTGCCGTCCACCTCCCATTATACAGGCTGACTAAAAAGCTGAATAACTCGAAATCTATATGGAGCTCTCCGTGGTTTGGATAAAATGCGCGATGTTCGGAGGTCTTTGCTGATTATCCGGTGGTTTAGATGGAAACATTGGCGCTTTCTAGAGCAAGGATGGCTTCATTTTTGCTCGCTAGCATTGCCGCTATTTATGTAGCATTAAACATGGACGCCCAAAACAGGATGTGGGTCCAGCGTGTGCAAAATGTAAATGGCCTCGGCAGTCTGAGGTTGGCTGTGCGTCCAGCAGGTGGCAGTATAGAGACTGTGAACATCTCCATTGTGCGTCATTTATCTTTAATGGCACTAAATGTGCAAAATGATTAGACAGAAATCATTCGATTGCTACCATGTTAAATATTTACTTGTGATGGAAAAATAAAAATCTATCTGTTTATTTCATTTAGCTCCAGGCAATATCTGTAGCCTGGCTGATAACTAGCGCAGAGGCAATGAATGCAATGGATGGCTTGAATTCCAATCCAATTCACTTTATTGATATAGATGTACGAAGGCAACAGCGAGCATCACATTAGCTGATGCCTAATGTAGCCTATCAACTTAGAAACAAGTTAACTGTTAAATAGTTTTTTTTTAAATAGCCGATCTACAAGCTCACAACGCATCACATTCACACACAACTCACACATTGTGAGTTTGTAGATTTTCTTTTTTAATGGGGTTATACAATAGTTATATTATAATAATAGTGGTTAATATAACTAAACACCACAATCAATCTAATGACCTTTACTGCTCCACTACATAGGAGCTGCTCAGTCAGCTGTGGCCCTCCTGCTGCCATGCACGCCTCCAGTCCTAGCAGACCATACTGTATGCAAGGCGTTCCTAGACAACAGGGGAGCACGTGCAGGGACGTCTACCGCCACACAGAGTTCACAGACTGCTTACAGCGTGCGAGGACCATATTCCCTTTGCACCCATAATGCATCAGCGCTCTTACAGTTCCACAAACACTGGCCCGGTTTGGCCGAACATGGCAGGATTAAGCGGCCATGCATGAAGCATGCTTCCTTTCTCGCACACGCGTATACCTCTGCGTGCACTCTGCGTACGCAGTAAAAAAAAAAAAGAAAAGAAGAGAAAGAGAAAAATGGACTGTGAATTTCACACTCCGGATATGAACCGCAAACAGCGTGGAGGAGCCCGACGGACTGTTGGCGCGGCTACCTTTCAGTGAACCAGCCTCTGTGACCAGCAGCATGGTGAATATGCCGCGGTGGTGCTGCTCTAATCCACGGGAAAATAAACAAGTGCCAAGATTAATGATTGCATAAACACACACACACACACACACACACACACACACACACACACACACACACACACACACACACACACACACACACACACACACACACACACACACACACACACACACACACACACACACACACACACACACACACACACACACAAAAAAGCCCTGGAACAACAATCAGCTCTTCAGCCCATTCTGCTACCACATGCAAAGGCTCTTAGAGTCAGCTGACAGCCAGTAAATCCCTCTCTTACCGCCTGCTGCCTCAACACGACCGGGAATCGTCCGTGTTGCCTCATTAACAAAAGGAAGCAGTCAATATAGTTTCCACTGGAGAGTTGGGCGTACTTGTCATCATAGTCATCAGGGGGAACTGCTGAGATTAGGGTCCTCTGCTCTACCTCAACCTCAACCTATAGCTAAGGCCATGGCGCTCATGTCTCAAGACAAGATGATCGGGAGAACGGTGAGATGGCAATATCCGTATTCCTCCTGACTTTGTCAGCCTGTTCCTCATTACGAGTTGTACAACAATGACATATTTTGAGGACAGTTTGGTAGACATGGGAAGATATTAAAAAAGCTATGTGTATACAGCAATAAATCACAAAACCGGTGCAGACCAAACAAGGCCATTAAAATGACATTAGGGAGCACGGACCATCGTCTCAACCATATCGTCTTTGGAACGCTGAAAGTCGAATGCTCTGCCACTATCAGACTAGCCTCTCTGTGCTGATGGGGGGGGGGGGGGGGGGGGTACACTGCAAACAGGTCTGAGAGCGAGGCCAGTGGAGTGGTACTCATTTTTTTGAGTGAGGGTGCAGACACTCCAGTGCCCAGCTTTGTCCGTCCCTGTATCCCTATGTCCCTATGTCTCGGTGTCCCTATGTCCCTATGTCCCTATGTCCCTATGTATGTTTTGGGTACCAACATGGGGCGCTGTTGCACCACTCACTTCAGACAGGTCTGATTTTCTTAAGTAAAAGTAACAATACCACAATATATTAATCACCAGATCACCAGAAAAACATTTACTTGTGTAAAAGCACAAGTGTTTGCATCAAAATATCCTTACAGTACCAGTAGTAAAGAAAAACAATTACAAAAATAAATAAAATTATGACAAATTCTAGTACCAGTAGTAAAAGTACTAGTAAAATCACACCCGTGTGAAGTGAGTGGCACTCTTATCATCATACATCATCTAATTCCGGCCAATCACAATTTGCGTCCTCACCTTTGTCTTCAATGTTTGTGTTTATACAAACACTCAAAGTTGGCTCATTGTCAATGGCATTCAATGTTTGTGTTAACACAATGTTTGTGTGTGCACAAACCCTCAAAGCTGGACATCAAAAATGGCACACATGATATACACAACACATGGCGACGTGTTGTGTATATCAGCTTTTATAACTATCGGCTATATCAGACAAATAGACAAAGTATAAAACATGGATTCCATTAATGTATGTTTTGTAATAATCCTATCCTATATTGAAAGAAACTACAGGGGGATAGGGGGATGCCATACTGTGTTGTATGGCTCAACATGTCAGTTTGTCACCCCCTTCACATTCAGTAGATCCTGTGATCTTTTGTGGCCAGACATAATTTCCTGGGGTCTAGTAGGACTATAGTAAATAATAAAAAAAATAATGTTCGAATGCCCCCGCCCCCCTGTAAAAAATAGCTAAACTCATCTTTTACTTTCCGTAATAACCTAAAACATGAACCTTGGTTGAAAAAAACTAAAGTTGTCCTTTAAGCATTACGTCTAAGTTCCTCAAAATGGTACTTAAATTACATTCCACCACTGAGCGAGGGACGTGGATAGATAGATAGATAGATAGATAGATAGATAGATAGATAGATAGATAGATAGATAGATAGATAGATAGATAGATAGATAGATAGATAGATAGATAGATAGAGAGAGAGAGAGAGAGAGAGAGAGAGAGAGAGAGAGAGAGAGAGAGAGAGAGAGCACAGTCCACTCCAGTGGGCGAGGGCAGGGGAGCGTGGGACATTCAGATGAAGAGGAAGGCTCCACTCCAGGAGGCTGCTCCCCTGTATGAAGGCAGAAGCAGCCCCCGCCTAATGAGGGGTGAAGTGGGGCCCCCTGTGGGACCCCCTCAGGCACATTCATTAGGAGATGAAAAAGCGTTTCCCGCGGCAGTGCAAGTGCCTGCCTCGACTCGGACATGTTTAATTTAGGCTTGGATGAAGGAGGGCCCGCTTTGACCAGGGCCCGTCTCACATGAAGGAGGGCCCGCTTTGACCAGGGCCCGTCTCACATGGATGAAGGAGGGCCCGCTTTGACCAGGGCCCGTCTCACATGCCCAATGACGAGGCAGATACTATGACAATGCAAGAATTGACATGGCATGTTTAGCTCAGATTATTATGAGGTCAATAAAATTGCATTTATTGCGACGGAAGGTCGCAGTTAACTATGGAATCGAGCATTTCCCGCCAGTGTGTCGGGCACCAGTGTGTCGGGCACCATATATGGTGCCCAGGTCTCGTGACATCATGTGACATCATCAGGGATAGAAATGTGGAGACCCTGATGTCATAGTAAATGCGACCTCCTGTCGCAGTTAAGCCCATATATGGAGATTCCTGATGTCATCACTATTGGCCAGCAACTCTACATCTGACCTCAAACCTCAAACCCTTAGATCTCCATATATGGATATATTTCATATACATTCATGACATTCCATATGTTGATCCTTCCCCATCCATCCTCTTCCTCTGCGATGTCGCCATTTTGACTTAGACCTGCATTCAAATTAGAGTTCTCAACAGTCCCATCTGTCCATTCAAACTCTAGACGGGCCTGCCCCAAAGTTATTAGTGCAGCCGCGCCCGACAGCCAGCGAAAACCAGAGTTCTCACCATGCCCTGTACACTCAAGAGAATGTCACCCTTAGATTTCCATATACTGTATGGAGCTGACCTGTTCTGACATTCCAGTACAGAATTCATTCCATGTTGATCTGACCCTCCATGCCAAAGTGCCAGCGCTCGCCCAGCAGTCTGCCGTCAACGAGGCGGATGCGTGCACGCGACACCCTTTAGGGCGAGGTCGCTTCTTACTGGTATTATAGGGTATAAGTGAAATTTGTCCCAACTGTGGGCGCAAGATCTTTGGAGGGCGGAATCAGAGGGCTATGTCTTATCACAAGTTTCCTTTCAATATATTGCATTTTGTTGCATCTTTTGTGCTAGGGGCAAAAATAATAGATTCATTTAGCCAGCGGTGGTTTGTGGAGGGAAGCAAAGCTTATGGTAATGCAGCAACGGATGCTGCGAGCAAAATACGGAAGAGGGGAGAAATTGTTGCAGCAAGAAACAGAGGAAGAACTATTGGAGAGGTTAATTTATGCAATTAAAAAGGAATCTGGATTAAAAAAAAATGCTGTTTTGAAAAAAATATGGCTTTGTTCCATTGGAAGAGCATTACAGGGGTTTCAAACCCAAAGGTTTCCAATAACATGTCCATTTATCAGAGCTGCTTATCCTTGTTCCTGATGAATCCTCACATTTATTAAGG
Organism: Electrona antarctica; assembly: GCF_951216825.1. NCBI lineage: Eukaryota > Metazoa > Chordata > Actinopteri > Myctophiformes > Myctophidae > Electrona > Electrona antarctica. Next base: position 34,218,954 of record NC_136810.1, read on the forward strand.
CTGTCTTCTTGCCTTGTTAGATATGTATAACCAATCTCCTGTAATTAGCAACTGCTAACCTTTAGGGTGCTAATCCCCCATGAATTGTGGATTTGTACATCAAAGCCCACACTCTCCCATATAGCTGGTGCTTGAAATTACAGTCGATTTGAAACCTGCAATTATTTGTATAGCATGGATGCAAACAGCCTCTTCTTTTATGTCTGAGAATCCCGTGGGTTTGCAGTAAAGAACCCTTAATCCACTCCAGTGGAATCCAAATATAGAGTTAACACTGGCTTCCAAAAATTCTGATTCGCAGCCAAATGCCTGCTGTGCACGTAAAAGTGGAGAAAGCTTCCTTTTCCCATATAGTAAAGATTAGATTTCTTTGGTGGCTTAGATGCATCACATAAGAGGCCGGGGGGAATTGGGGGATAAAAATCAAACATTCTTAATAATGGAGCATGGCTGCACTTCACAGGCCATCGTTTCCAACAGCAATAATTGAAAGTTAATGAAACAATCATGTCTTGAACCTATGTCTAATGTAATCACATGTCCAGTGGTGCAAACTATTCTGTTTAAAATCTACAGCAGTTGGAACTCCCTTCAATCCAAGGCTGGGCTAATCCATTGTACAGGGACGGGGAAGATTAAACACAGAGGGAAAACAACTGAAAGAGCTTCCCACACACACGCACGGCACACAGAGCACAGCACTCATACTGTACATGCCTTGCGCACACGCATGAACGCACGCACGCATGCACACACACACACACACACACACACACACACACACACACGCGCGCGCGCACACACACACGAGCGCACACACACACAGTTTGCAGGGAGGATGCCCGAAGCATTTATTTTCTCTAATGAGAGACACGAGTCTCACATATGTCAGTGATGCGCAGCATGGGAACAATACGTTTGGCTTTAATTCCATCAATCTACGGCGTTTATCCATGTATCACATCAATACCTGTCAGCTAAGCTGGATGAGATAAATCATGTCAAGTGTAGATTGAGTCAAGCCTAGACTGAGCACGGATAATAAAAATGCAGTCTTTAAAATGCTCTTAAAACATGGGGGGGAGGGGGGGTGAATGTAGTTAGACACGTATCCACACAGTAAAATCCTCAGTGTTAAGTCAGTGACAAAAAGCGGAACATGGATTTTAAGCATAGAAAATTAGAAATGCAAGAGATTAACTTACGTGACACAAAGACCATCCTTTCCTGCACTTACTCTGGTACAGTGATTAAACAGCTATGAATTAGCAATGATGTTGTTAGGTATTTAGAAGCTACGCTACACCATGGCTGTCACCTAAGCCTCCCATGGAAATCTCTTTACTTACCTTACAGTAACAATGATCCCGCAGTTACACTTCTACTGCCATGCTAAATGTGATCTGACACCTCACCTTCCAACACCTGACATGGCAAAATGTCATATATAAGTGGACAACGCTTCAGTGTCACGGAAAACCTGACAGCGACAGGCAGAATAACAAAATTCATAGTGTAGCTCTCTTCACTGTGTCTTGTGCTTGTGTCTTTGTACAAAAACGCTTGTGCTGTGTATAGATGAACACATGCACGTTTATGTGCAAAAGAAGGAAGAAAGAAAAAAAGCAGGCAGAGAATTTTTCCGAATGTCCTTCACATATGTGCAATAATATCAGATTTATCATCAGATAAAAAAGTAACATATGAAATAGTGCGAAGATTGGCTTTGAGCGATAGCAATAACCTTGCAGGCAGCCAAATGATGATTTATGTACTAAGGCTTGAGAGTGCATGGGACAGTAATGTATGTGTCTGTGGCAGCCGGGCTTCTTGACTGTAGCATATGGGGCGGACTCGCAGAGCATACACTTGGTGTAAAATTGCTTCATCTGTTTACAATTCCATTTGGACTTTATGAGAAAGACAGACAAACATGGGCTGATGTATTGCCCCTGTGTCATGGCGTGGCAGGGGCATCCACGCACAGATTCATCTCTCACTTAGAAGCCAAATGATACGTCTAATTTGCTGCGAGCACAGTTATTTTTAACCTCTCCAGCTGTCAGATAATGGAGCTTGACTGTCAGCACAGGCGTGCGTGAGCGTGTTAAAAGGTTGCAAACTCTTTTCAATTTGCCATTCCCTTTGAGCGAATTACAAAACGTGCAGTCCCATTAGTTTGCTTGATTGACATACCTTCTCCCCTTCCCTCAAAACCATACGGGTAATTAAACAAAAACAAGGCAAGAAAGGGTTTGACTGGATGGCAATGGAGACTTAAGAAATTTGACATGTCTTGCCAAGAATTACCCCACAATCGAAACTTCTTGCAGGTTGTTTTACTATAGTACTACAGGTTTTATTAGTATTATTTGAATGTGAAAATCAAGTATTGTAACAGTGTTATTTATGCTATGATGCCATCATGTAACAATTCATAATTAGCACCAAGATGCTCAAGGAAATTTCTGGCCCTCTATGGCAGTTTCTACATTATTCAATGTTCTTACATAGACATTAGTCATTGGGCTAAAAAGAAAAGCTGCTCCCACAAATGTATTATTTCATCTTGGCAGCTGTTATTTCATTTAGTAATTTCTTTCCAGCTGAATATCCATGTATGCCCTAATAGTTGACATTGGCAACAGGGTCTCCAAAATTGTGGCTCTTTCAAAAAGTCTGGTTGCATAAGGCCATGCAAAGCTGATGTAATCAATGAGCTGGCACTGGCAGTGGACTTTGGGGGCTGGTGTCAGCTGATGTAATCTGGGTGGGCATTAATGGATACGGCCAGCCTCTCTTCATCAGATATGGTGTAAATCACAGTACCTTCACTAAAGGCAAGTTGGACATTAGTAATAGCTGCAGCCCAACCAGCAGCACTGGTTACAGCACTTGATTAGGTAACAGGAACACTGGAACAGAACCATGTGCTCAAGACACGAAGGGGTCCAGGCAACATAAAAAAAGGATGTCGAAAATGAGTCATGCTCATCAGTCTCATTGTCCATGCCTTGCATTCAATGCACTGCAAGCCAAGGTCCTACAGTCCGCCTTTGCTTGCAGTGTCATACACTGTAGAAGAGAAACTAGCGGAAACGTTTTCAAATCCCCAAAAAGTTTTAATGACAACTTTTTTCCATTTGAAGACGGTGTGCATGTTTTTCTTCTACACTGATCAGACCTTGCAGGTTTTCTCTTATGCACCTGTCGCCTTGACTTGTAGATGTGCAAAAGTCTTGCTCGTTTCAGTGTCGTATACTGGAAATAATCCTCAGTCAGTCAGTAGTCATTTAACTCTGAGAGTGAACAAATGTTACATTTTGTACACTTTCTGAGTTACAAAAGGATAAATGAACAGTGAGGATTGTATTGTGCATGGACTACCTACTGCGCACCAATTACAGAAAAAGAAAATAAACTGGAAGAACAGCAATTGTTTGCCCCACACAGCACTGTTACACTGCTTGAATGAACCTCTGCCTGCCCACTGTCCCGACAATAACCACATGACCTGTGGTTGTTTGCTAAGTCCAGCTTAGCAGTGTGTTACATAAGAAATGTGTGTTTGTGTGTGTGTGTGTGTGTGTGTGTGTGTGTGTGTGTGTGTGTGTGTGTGTGTGTGTGTGTGTGTGTGTGTGTGTGTGTGTGTGTGTGTGTAAGAGAGAGAGAGAGAGAGAGAGAGAGAGAGAGGGAGAGAGAGAGAGAGAGAGAGAGAGAGAGGAATAACTAGAGACTGGGCTCTGTCCACTGGACCAGGCCTTTCCTTTGCCTTTCTGCAGCACCTGCCTTTATGTGTTCTTGGTGTTCCTCCTGGCCAGTTATAGGCCGACTCACAGCAGGGAGTAGACCTGTTGTTAGTCTCGGGTAACTGCTGGTGAAACACTCACAAGCTACAAAAAGTATTTTCAAAGTGTAGCTGACTGTACACTGAGCTCAAGTTCCCTGTTATAAAAGAGTTCCTGCCCTGGATGTTACATTTACATTTCACATTTATACCTACTGAATTGGTGGTTGAAGCAAAGCTCAAAATTGCTGTGGACAAAAAGTGGAATTCTCCGGGTCAGCAACAAAACACTGAAGCATCAAAGAAAAACATCACAGAACGTAATATGGCAAAAAAATATTAAAAAAATAAATTCCACAAGCAAAGTGACTTTAAAAGTCACGGCATGACAGTGAATGACTTCATTTGGGGGGATATAAGCCCAGCGTGAGCTCATGCTTAAATGGGAAATTCATGTAAGTCATTATAGACCTCATTATTTTAAGGAAGTAAACAGGAATCGTGTGTGTTATATTTGTTCTATAGACATCAATAAATGCTCCAAGACAATTCTTGAAATAATGGAGCATGTTCGCCTTACTCTCAAAGAGATACATGTACGTATCTCGTAACAAAATACTTACAGCATGTGCTTGCCAACTAGCTGATATAGTATGTAGCTTATACAATTTACGTTTTGTAAATAATAATAAAGAACTTATAAAATATGTATTTATATATTGGGTTTCATTATGCATATTTATTTTATGTTGTTGTATTGTATTAGCTAGCTATGTATCCCAACACCACCCCCCGAGTGGAACGCACACACTCTCCAATAGAGACTCCAATATGCACGTCCGGCCGCACACACTCATTCACACTCACACATTCATTCACTCCTCGTTACATAATTCACAATGCATAACATATAAAGGACGGATGGAATGGAATGGAAATAAGCCTTCAGCTTTATTGCGTTTTATACTTTTGATAATGGTTGGCCAATGTATGGAATAAAGAAGGGCTGATTTTGATGTAAAATGACATAAATTGGCCAACCATTATCAAAAGTGTATGAGTAGTTTTGCCTGTTACACGCATTGTGACAGCTGCACCAAGCACACTGATTTGTGGCAGTATTCTCAAATGATTTCAATATTGGCAGGATCTCTGTTCTCAACAAATCAGACATGTCTCTATTTCAGGGTTACATGAGTAGTGTGTTAACGGTGGACTGTGTGGGGAAACATTTGGGATGGGAATCCTCAGTGGTAACGTGATCGTACTGCTACAATGTCCTACATGCTCCCCCAGGCCCAGTACGCAACACAATAGCCTTTATGATTCTAAACAAACCACATACAGTGACAAACAAGCAGGCTCCCTCACTCTCTCTCTCCTTTCTTGACACACGCTCCATCCATTAAATTGCTTGTTCGGTTGGCACGACCCACACCTCGTTGTGAAAGAACACACAGCTTTGGGAATTCTCTGCGTTGCTATAGTTAAAAACAGAAGAGGTCGCAGCAGGGGATCTCAGAACACAGGTACCAATCAATTGCAGTGATTCTTAAAGCCATGTTTATCAACACTTCTTGCCTGGCATAATTCTCGCAATTGTCAGGTAAGACTTTCAGAAACAAACTGACGTATCCTCTTGGTAAGTGCGGGCGTTGTCATTAAAGGGGGCATGTTTCTGGAGGCGCTCCCTGGGACGCGAACATGTTGGAGATAGACAGCTCGCCTGATAAAATGGCTGCCTCTTATCTCTGCTATGCATATGAAAGGCTTATGCTTTCTCCATGACAGACTCTACGCCTCATCACCGCGGGATTTGCCCAGATACACCAGAACAGGGGCTGGAAGAAAAAACACAATGCATTACATGTATAGTCTCATCTTAACACTGTCAACTCTGTCAATCCTCAAGTCTCAATGTGTGTGTCTTTGTGTGTGTGTGTGTGTGTGTGTGTGTGTGTGTGTGTGTGTGTGTGTGTGTGTGTGTGTGTGTGTGTGTGTGTGTGTGTGTGTGTGTGTGTGTGTGTGTGTGTGTGTGTGTGTGGACACGAACATACAACTGTGCATTCTTTGGTATAACACACCATCCAGTGGCAATTCAGTCCGTATGAAGCCTGATTTATACGAAGTTGCGCACTGTGTCTCGCTCTGAAAATAGCAAATCTACAAGCTCACAACACGTCATAAGCTTGCAGATCGTCTATTTCTGTTGCGAGACACCAGCTCGAAGCCAAGTATAAATCAGGTATTAGAATCCCGTGTCTGTGGATCCTATAGTCTCCTCTCCACAGTAATTCCCAGTCAATTGGCAGCATAGCGAGTTTAGAAATTCTAGAGCAAGCTTCAATTATCGTGATAATCTGTAGTGAATACTTGATATGATAATGATATAGTATCTATAATTACCATGATGAGGTAGGGGAGAGTATGTTGAAAAATAATCAGCTATATCATCACATCGCTATTAATCTGGTGGCGCTCATAAAGAGCTTTGTTTGTTTTCTCCGATTGCTCTTTTACACCCAAAATAAACAACTTGGCTCCTTTGAGTTGCAGCTGTGTAATTTGCTGAAGCCGCAAAGGCATTTATCTATAAAATAATTTCCAATCTGAGGTAAACTGCAGTCATGAAAGCTAAATCACTACCAGGGAGAAGATGATTCTAATTACTTACCAGCTGTCGTGCATGCTGCATGAGCACAGGATGTGTCGGAACATGGAGCAACTAGTAATCAGTCTCACAGAATCATTTGTGTACATATTTACATGTCTCACTAACCATTAAACATGAAGGTGTTCTTATTTGGGTGGCAACACAGTAATTAAAAGCAGCATATGCTATTACATAGAAATTAGATTTTGAAATAGAAATTACTTGGTCAATTTGCAATGACATCTTAATAGGTGTGAGTGTTTATTTGCTGCTGCAATGCACACGTTAATTGGAATAGGCCTGCAGTGCAATTTTCCACACTGAGAGCATTCAGCCAATGGGCTGCTGTGGATATGTAGATGACCAGTGGAGAGCTACAGCACGGAAATATATCTCAAGTGGATACTCATACTAATGCGGGTCGTGTCCCTTGATAAAAGGGTTTAGAAACGAGCTACAAGTTCAAAATTACACAGAGGATTATTATTAAGTATCCTCCTACAATTATTTTACATGAAACTCTGCCTTTTCCGACAACACTCTCTGAATTAGACCATATGCCAATATGGCTTGGTCTCTGGGGTCTTCTATGTCCTTTGCATTTCTAGCCACCCAATCCCCCTGACAGGTCTGTTTATGGCCCTGCTGCTGCTATCAGAGGGCTGAGTGGGCCCGCAGGATGAGCCTTCATTAGAGATTAAAGTGACCGTCACTGAGTCTCCAATCATCGTTGCTCCACAACCACAAAGGTTAAATGGAGCTGGGCTGTAGGCTCGCCTCGCACATCCACCACAAATACAAACAAACCAGGTCCTCTGCTTAACAAACAGATTAATTTCACTTTCAATCTTCATTTTAAGGGCAAGGCATTTAAAGAAATTCTCAAATTGGCTTCGATCGCCTAGTTTCATTAGAGTCTGTGCAAGTCACAGATTCTCCTATACACCTACAGTGATGAAGGTCCATAGTGATACGAGCGCTGCACAACAAGTCCCCCCATCCGCCATCCAAGTCATGTTCATCTTCTCTAGCAGAGAAATGTTCCGAAAATGCATTTAATCAAATCTGCACCATGCGTGACATTACCTTCTAGGAATACCAATGTTTTCAAGTAGGTGCATGTGCTGATATTTATAACAGAAAGCGTTTGACGGCGGATGCCATGAAATGAGGATGTGCTGCTCTGTATCAGACCAAGATACGAAGCCTGCCTTATCATCACAGCTATCATACAAATCTGCAGCTAGCACAGAGGTTCTGCCCAGCGGAGCCTCATGCCCTCAGCGGTTTAAACTTGTCTATCTCCTTTTCCCTATAGCCACTATAGAATTGATTATAGAGAGACGGTTGTGCATAAACAGCAACAGAATGTGGAGCCATAAGCATTTCATGGCCTGTGGAGTAGAGTACATCACTACTGCAACATGTCTACCAATCCTGGGGTAGTAGATGTGCAGCACATCAGCCTCTCCCCCCATACAGTACATCATTAACCTAGCAAAATCATAGACAAATGGGAACAGGAGGCTGTTGTAACGCAGGTACATTTCTGAGGTTACAGGCCTATCGCGTAGTTTTACATTCACAAAACCAGGTGATTGTTTCAAACCTATACTGTAAACAAAGGAATGCAATGTAATGCATATTAATGCTCCCCATAATAATGCCAGGCTTAGGTTAGACAAAGGCTTTATACACATTAGACACTCACATTCCTTCTGCCATTAAAATTCCTCCTGTAACGCCACAACAAAGCAGCTATTCTCAGAGGGAACATAAAGGACAGACACCTGTCAATCACAGCTGTGGCGACTCCATATTTCTTGGTGTCATAGGCTGCAGGATGGAGAAATGTGCAATATTCTGATAATATTTCATGCAAACTAATGCAAGTCAGGACACTTCCCTGCTGGCCAGAAGGAGGGGAAATGAGAACAGGTAATTATCGGATTGCCTCAAGGCGAGAAATGATAGAGATTGCAGCGAGCGGGGATATTTAGCCCTGCTAATGAAGGCCCATGTTTTGGGAGCACCAGAATGGGGGGAGTCTGGAGGAGCAGAGAGGAGCCTGTCTGTGCCTAAGCAGGAGGTAGGGTCTGATAAGACTCTCTTACGTAATGGTCAGTGTTGACATGTTCGCTTATTATAAGCGACGTTGGGCTTGTTTTTCTGTTTTATTCTTGTGAAAATATTGGTAGTTGCTTATTTTTGGCTTCCTTCCTAGAGTTGTTTAAACCAGTGGATCTCAAAACATGACCAAATTAATATGTATTTGTCCACAGACACCCATCTGAAGTGGAGATGTGGCCAAGGAGTCGAAATATTTCACCTTTTCCACCTATATACCGGTATATACATGTATATTGTTTAAATGGCCGATCTACTGTATAAGCTCACAAGGCATCGCAGGCTATTATCTTTTTTCCAAATAGCTGATGACTCAAGACCTGGTTCCTTTCTCTGACAAAATCTAGCACTAGTAATGGTCAGATCCAGGCTTGGCTTCTCTGCTTGGATCGAGGCTCCAGTTGCTCACACTTTCTCTCCACTTTCTATCCACTAAGCATGGCTGGCCAAGGGATTATAACATACTGTAGTCTGGCCAATATGTTAGCCTGTATGTTCACCATAACCACTTAAACCATACACATACTTAGATGCATAGGGTCCTCATAACATACTAAGTTTATGCAGGCACTATGTGTACTATGTAAACTCTAAATTTCCATTTTTCAGTCAATTTTTAATATCATCTGGGGACCTCCCAAAATAATTCCGGGGGCCCCCGATGGGTCGCAACCCACAGGTTGAGAACCCCTGATGTATACTATCAATAAAGGCAGAAAAAGCAAAAAAAACTACTATTGGGAGTCATATTTGGCTAAACATCATTGTGAGCTTAATAATTCGTAGCTCTTTGAATTTATTTATATTAGTAAATATTCTCTCCAGGGACTATTTTTGACTTTTCACACTTCACACTTTGACAACTAAATGACCATAAAATATTCAGTGTGTTGGATTACCAATCTCCATCTGGTTTCATGTCTCTGCAAGTTGATAAACATAGTGTACTGAAATGAATGGAATCCAATAGGTATGCTTTGGAAAATGCTAATGTCAAGTATACTGTCTCTGCAGTCTGTGTGCTAAACATGCCAGACCACCTGCATGGGTCTTTAATTCAGCGTTAAGGCTCAAATTATTGTGGGGATGCTGCCAGAGACTTGGGGTTAGCCACATAATGGTTGCTATGCAAATTCCTACTGTACCATGTTAAGTCTAATTCAGCATCTTATATTGAGTGCATCAACACCACTTATATGGTAATGTTCATTCAATAGAGACAGAGTTCCTATTATGTGCGTCTGAGTGATTTGAGTGATGGACCGCCCGCCCACTCGGCCAGCTCAATTTAACCCCATTGAAGGGTCCACGTTCGCCCATCTCAACAGCCTTACTTAAAGCGCTGGAGGAAAAAAAAAGAGACTTATTTTGTATATGCAGCACTTCCCCCGGACGGGTATGAAATTTTAAACATGTCATTAGGATTCACAGGCATTCCCTTGCCAGACCTGCTCGCAGACATCAGAATTGCTAATTTGCCAGTTCGCCCAGGACGGGCTGGTTGGTGGGAGAGGAGGGGAATGAATGGAAACAGGAGTCTGATTTGTCCCGATAACCTTGAACCCCGAAGCTCAGCTTCCTATGGCTGTACACAGCTCAATCAGTCCCTCTTTATCATGTTAATCTGAGCTGCTGGTCATCCAGCGTGGTGGCACACCGACTACTACCCCTGTACCTGACCACATTTAGCCATTAGATGACATCACTTCCTGACTCAATGTCTTCCGCAACGTTGCCTTCAACTTTCACTGAAATGTCCACGAAAGAAACATCATGGAACAGAATCCAGCGATTCTCAACCTGTGGGCCGGAGCCCACTGGTGCTCCGTGAGGATATTGCAAGTGGGCCCCCAAATAATTGGCAAAACGCTACGATTTCAATCATAATATAATAAAAAATATTAAACAAATTAATAATAATAATGTCATGGTGTTTTCTGTTTAAAACCTTGAATATAAACCCATCAATATAGGAACTGTAGTATACTACATTATGTTATTTGATTTCCATTGAATCCAAGCCGCAACACAATCCGTTAACATAACTTTCAAGATGTTCACATGGGCCCTGATCCAGAAAAGGTTGAGAACAACTGCAATAGAAAGTCTCAAAACTACAAGTCGTAAGTCAAGTCAAAGATGAGACGCAATATATATCAAAGATCACTGTGCTTGTGTTTGACGTTCTGATCCAAATGATGCATTTTCATACCCCTGAGATGTGAAGCCAATGGACATATAGACTTGATAAAGAAGAAAGGCACTGACAGGGTTATGAGTCAGCAGAGATGTGAAATCTCAAATTGGTCAAGCTAAGCATTTTGAAGGTGATGGTGATTTGAGCGGATTGACTGGTCAGCCGCAGCACACATGGGCCCAAAGCAGAGAGATGGTGGAGTTGCTCATGGACACGGACGCTTCATCAGCACATCACACAAGGAGGATCAAGCAGCCGAGCATCACTGTAAAATGCATCAACAAATACAAAAGGACTTTTTGCATGGAGAAATTATCTTCGCACAAGCAGGGATTTCAATGGCCGCTCTGCCTTTCCCCAAACAAAGCCCAACACATATCGAGAAATGTGGCTGTTGTGAGTCCCCAATGAGAGCTGGGCTCCTGCTATTAAAAGAATCAAAGTGGGGATCTATCATTGGCAGGGAAGAGCTGGAGCTACAGGGGTGGAACTCTCACTGTTTCCTGTCACAGCCTCAGCTGCGCGCACACACTCGCCTTGCACATTGCCATCTTTCACCCAGCCAGCCGCTTGCCTCCTCGCCCACTGTGCCCACTGTGCCCACTGTGCCCGGGTAGCTCGTGCCACTGACAACACATCCATTTATGCCACGCAGGGCTCCGGCGTGTCTCAAGCACGTCTACGTGTGCAAAAGAGACCTGTTTAAATATTCCAGCAGAGAGTGGCTTCGCAGGCAAGTGGATAATGTGTGTGTAATGAGTGTGTATACCCACACACAATTCATGCATGGATCACAAATATCACGCACGCATGCACGAACGCGTTCGCACGCACGCACGCACGCACGCACGCACGCACGCACGCACGCACGCACGCACGCACGCACGCACGCACGCACGCACGCACGCACGCACGCACGCACGCACGCACGCACGCACACACACACACACACACACACACACACACACACACACACACACACACACACACACACACACACACACACACACACACACACACACACACACACACACACACACACACACACCTTTCACATAATTAAATGCTTCATTTAAAAAGCAGGCTTTGATGATTTCTCTGGTAACACCTTGTCATGACGACCGGTCCGACTTGAAGCCGGGGTGGTAATTGCATCCCCGCAGAGGGGAGGGGGGGGGGGGGCTGAGTACAACTCAGGTCCACTGGTTTCAGATCTGCAAAGCTTATATAGGCATTCCTCACAATGCTCAGTATGCCCACGCGGTGAACAACACGAGAGTCAATAACTGTAGTAGTAATCACACAATTGAATGCAGTAAGGACAACATGACCAGCATGGCTAAAGGCATGATCTCCACAAGTGATAATCCCACCTCCAGTAACATGGCCTGGAGGCATGATTTAACTCTCTAACCTGAAGATGCTGCCTTTTGTCTTTGAAGTGGAGCGATGGATGCCGCCGAACAGATGGAGATGTTGGATGCTTTCAGGAATTATTAATGGCACGCTATGATCCCAAATGACCTTCAGCAAATAGTCTCCCAGCACTGGAGTACACACACGCACGCACACACGAACACACGCACGAACACACGCACGCACGCACGCACGCACGCACGCACGCACGCACGCACGCACGCACGCACGCACGCACGCACGCACGCACGAACACACGCACGCACGCACGCACGCACGCACGCACGCACGCACACACGCACGCACGAACACACGCACGCACGAACACACGCATGCACGCATGCACGCATGCACGCATGCACGCACACACACCTCTGCATCCGTACTGTATTTGGACTACACACAGGGTTCAATGGAGAGACAGAGCCATCATTACTGCACTTCAGACTCCCAATTGGGGAGGTTTGCATCCTTTTTTCTTTTCACTCAAAGATGCTGCACAGACATTCGATCACGGTTGAACACAATCACACATTCCAGGAATAGATTTGAGATTCCTGCAGCAAACACGCTAATTCCATAAAGCCCAATTTGTTTCACCTCCACCACAATGGGATCTATACACTGACAATTAATCTGCAGAAAGGCTTTACTTTAGTTTTTAAAAATAAACCTCTCATCATTGGCGGACGGTGTGGTTGCTCAAGGGAGGGATGTGCATTGTTACATGAGATGTTTTGAACAAAATGTTTATAACAGCCAAATTACTGTCACATATGGGTAAACATTCAGTTCATAATACACACTGAACCATCCTTGGATTGGAGTGAAACCAAGCCGTTTTAATGCTCCACCCTTTCTTTTCCTGCAGTGAATACGATACAATGCGACCAAATTTATCTTCAGGGACGTTATTTGGGGAAATACTGTACACTGTAATGTTAAGACCCACTGGAATGTATCGAATTTGCATTCAGGGGTTTTGGCTTAGTTAAAATCTCATAGGCTATTTTCTGTGTGCAAAATACATTTGCAGAACCTTTGCACCTTTATTCAATGCCTGTTCATTCACTGATGGTTACAATATGACCTACAGAAAAATACTGTACAGTTCTAATGTTGTTGAGCTACAGATCTGATTAATTGTGATGATTGTGCTACTGATGTACTGTATATTGAAAACTAATTCAACGAGTATTCTAATTCAATGAGTATTTAAGCAATATTCATATTGAACTGCATTACACATAATTGGAGATTTGGAGCCACAGTGCTGAAATTATAGTCAGCTAAGAATGCACAGTAAAATCCTCAGTAGTTCATTTATCAATTTTGAACTCTGAGGCTGTACAAATTCCAATCAACATTTTAATGTGTTTTTTCTAATGATACTGTGTATTACAGGGAGTGTGTGTCTCAAATGTGTGGGCTAGTTGGATGATTGTGTTACCACACTCTTGGATTGTTTGTATGTGCAAGCTTTTTAGCCTTTTTTCTAGATAACAAATGTGGTGGTGTTCTCAGAAGATACTGCATTACTTCAGAGCTACATCTGAGGGAGAATTGATCAAACATCTTCTCACCCTCTGTAAGAGTAGAAAGGAATACATTATTTGAGTGGCGTCTATTTTCTTAGTACACACGAGTAGCCTATGATTAATTACCACAGGGCTTGCTAATGAGCATGTGTAAATTAACACAATAGCTTGGGATGTTTACTAAAGATTGCTCAAGCTTGGGAAAAAAAATAATCCCTCATGTATAAATTATAATAATCCCACAACTATAATAGTAATAAAAAATAATAATCCATGCCTAGATCAAAGAATAAAGGCTGTCTAATCATTGCCCATGAAATGTGTCGAAGATCAAAAACACAACTTGAAATAACGGAGGTCTGGTTAACTGCAGTGTGACAGACTGAGTTGATGCTTAATTTTACAGTGTAAAAGCCAAAATGCAACATTACTCCACAACAGTACTGCCAGTACACATTACATATCATAGTTTAATGAATATTTTCATTCCAATAACTACATACAGTAGCTTAATAAACACATTGTTTGCAAGTGCAGTATGTATTATTGACAATATTTTCCATACATTGTATTACTGTTTGCATACAGTGGGGGATTCCATAGGTTCAGATGGATCTTAATACACTGAAAAATGAATACAACTAGCTGTACTGTCTCTTAGGTAGGTACTGTAAATTAACATCAGCAAATAATGGGGACAATATATGGCTGAGCCATATATAAAACAAATATACATTAACCACTTGCATGCTGACGTCCCTATTTTGGTCACATTTTCAGAAGCTTTCGACATTTCGAATGAACTCAACAAGGCTTGAAGTAATATATCAGCATATACTGTATATCAATGCATCGCCTAAAATACTCAGTGATACTGAAAAGACATGAATTCAGAAAGACCTCCGTGCTAAAATATGAAAAGAATAAAACATTTCAACTGATGCCTGCAACATACTGCTAGATGCGAAACCACATGTTCTCAAAAACATAGGTTTCAGAGGCAGAGTGAGCACATGCATTCCTTTCTTACTATCTATCACAATCGCTGAGCACCCCTCCCCCCCACCCACACAAAGCTGTCTCTGCTAGATGCTGTGGTTAAGACGTTCACACGGAACACATTTCGGTCTCTCTGTAACATGTCACCTAAGAACACTTTATTTACAGACGGAAGCACAGTACAGACGATAGCCATTTGTTTCCTGCGGACTGCACGCTGTCACATCTGCTGCTCTCTATTAAGTTTACTGTCGACCCTAGACATGTTAACATAACCCTCAAATTAGCTTTCAAACGTGTTTGCAGTACACTGAATACATGTGAACAAATAATTATCTGGTCTTTTCTATATGCTGTGTGTGTGTGTGTGTGTGTGTGTGTGTGTGTGTGTGTGTGTGTGTGTGTGTGTGTGTGTGTGTGTGTGTGTGTGTGTGTGTGTGTGTGTGTGCGTGCGTGCGTGTATGCATGCGTGCCTGCGTGCATGTGTGCGTATGTGCGCAAATCTGTATGTGGGTCTGTGTTCCTTTCTGTGTCTGATTTATGGGATGTTTGCGTGTGTGCATAAAGAAATCCAGTTAATTTAACTTCAATTGAATAATGAATGTACATTCTGGATTTTGCTCTGCATTTACCACCTGTATTTAAAAAAAAAGTAAAGACATTTAAGAATATTTTATTCTAAACTGTACTCTTCCACTGGGGTAGCAGAGGACATGATCTGAGCTATAAAACTGTGGGTAACGTGTTTGACAGTGGGAAGTCATTAGAGTAGCGTTAGGCTGTGTAGCTTTGATAATAATTGAGAACACTCTGTTTGGGCAGATTCCTCCTCTACTGCCCTAAGTCACACATGAAAGGCATTAATAAAGCCATCAGCACGGTGGGAACACGACCTCCCCCCACCCCCCCTGCAACTATTGACAAAAACAAAACTCGGCGACGACAGCTGCTAATGCTGATTAGCAACAGATTCCTTCGAGCAAATAAAGCAGTCATGCCTGCTTTTTTTTTTTTTTTTTTTTGCTTGAAAATTCCACTTGTTTTACTGTCACAGAGATCAATAAGCAGCAAAGAAACCCTACCTGAAATGAAAAAAGAGAAAAGGAAAATAAACATATACTTCAGCAACTGCGCAGCTACAGTAGCTATTACTTTCAATTTATTTGTCAATTTTCTGTGCCTCTGATTGGACTCTAGAAGCTCTGAAACACAAGCAGAGAGAGAGAGAGAGAGAGAGAGAGAGAGAGAGAGAGAGAGACAGAGAGAGAGAGAGAGGGAGAGAGGCATTTCTTTACATTGGGGAGGAAGATCCTTTTTTTTGGGCTCACGTAAAGAGGGTGATCATAAGCACATCCTGGGACTTTGAGCGAGGGTCTTTGCTGACGCTGCTGTTGTTGGGGCTGGACCAGACAGAGCCGAGTTGAGCAGCCCGGCTGACAAGGGCCTGTGCTCAGCACTAGGAATGCTCTCATCCAGAAACACAAAGCCCAGGGGAACAAAGACAACAATATGCTACAAAAAGGAAAAAAAACAACAACTTGAAAACAACAAAACAACAACAAAAATCCCTTGGAAAGTGCCAGCGTTGGGCGATTGCCAGCTGCACTCCACATTACCAGGGTTCTTGGAGAGTCTTTCAGCAATCGCTCAGCGATGTTAGCATCTCCTGTTCCTTAATCAGGCGAGCAGGGGAGGGGTGGCTCCTGATGTGCATGGCGCAATGGGGAACAATCAGTAATCAGATATTCCACATTATGAGAATGGGGGTGGAACGCTTGTCTCAGATAGGTCAAGGACCTCTCCACAGACAGTCAGCCCCCTTTGCTCTAGCCGGGACACAGGGACACACCCACACACTTTGTCTGGGAGGCTACCCTCCTCAGTTGGCCCCAGCACTCCATTCAGTGCACAACAACTTGGGGCCAGTGTGTGCAAAGGGCTGGGTATTCATTCCTCTTATACACTAACTGTGAATAGAGTTTAAATGTTAAATAATAATGTAGGAGTTCACAAGAGGGGTATGATTGTATTAAAGCACCGTGTCCCTGAATAAGCCATGCGCTGCGCCTTTAAACAAAGTTCATTGCCTTGCATATTCTACCTCCTTTCATCTTTGTAATTAGCACTGAAGCAGCAATTCTTTTATTTCAAATAAATGCATGTGCATAAAAATCAATCCTAAGTAGACTGCTCTGGCAAGGCTGTTTTTTCTTTGTTATTTATGATGATAATAAGATTCTTTTCATGCAGCTTAGTTTGGAAAAGTCTTCCGAACGCTGGTAACCTTGAGAATTGTTTTTTGGCTAAGACACGTGCCGATTCCTTTGTGAAGTTCCAATATCCTCTGTTAAATGATGTTGTGTTGTGGCAACATGTGCTGGCACAGACATCACAGTGAAGGGTCGGTCAACTATTGTAAATCTCACTATTGCAGCAGTATTAGAGCCTGACCGATGCCAGATGAAAGTTTCTAACAACTCATATGCAAATATACACAAATAATGTTTTGATTAACACAAACAGAACTTTATTTTACTTAATCACTTAAGCCCTATCCAAAATATTTCAAAACATTTATAAAATCTATAAACACACAATGCATTGCAAGTTTGCAACGCGATGCGTTGAGAGTTTGTGGATTTGCTATTTTAGAAACAATTAGCCTATAATGACATACCATACCAAAATACGATGCTTGGTCAAAAGTGGTTGAAAACCGTGACATATCGGCTGCATAATTGCCTATACCGATGTCGTGAAAAGATTATAATGACCAATATGTTGGCTATTGTCGGGCTATACAGTAAATGCATAAGGTGTATAGTAATAGTATAGTAAAATGTATAGTCAATATAACTAGTTGCTCTTGGACAGCACCCTCTGGTGTTTGGGAGTGCTCAATTTTGGTTGATTTGGCAATTGCAGGTGCCTGATCTGCTGGGTGTAAACGATGCCACGCATCCTGCAAGGAGAAGCCCCTAATGGCCTCTGCAGGGACGTCTAATCAAACGCACAACACACTTCTCTCCCCTTTGTAATCAAGCTGCAGTGCACATGTTGTGACGACCTTTGTTAACGCTGCCTGCTCCCTCATCTCATCAAAATTCCAACCACCTCTCATTTTTCATCCGTTGTTCCTCACCAGGGTCCCTACATGCCATAGCCATTCTCCATGGAGCAGAGACTGGTTCAGGCGTTCATATGCTGGGACCCCATGACCCCTTACTCTCCATCTCCTGCTCTCACAGACCATTACTTCCACTACCGATGGAATATCACCTCGGCTGTATACATGCATGCGTGTTTAATACTGCTGGCATCAGAGTCCTTTGCAACACAGGTAATTCATCTGATGATAATTGACAACAAAGGGAACGTAGATGGACAACATAACAGTAGCCGTAGTGCACCTGTACCATAAGTGCTGACTGAGCCACGCCGTTGACAGCGTTCCTAAAGCTGTCACCAGCAGTCAGAGAGCAGCTCTTACACATGTCACTCCAGGTTAGAGATTAGATTAGGGCCCAAAGAAACAAGCATGACCCTACCTGAACCCGGCATGGTTTAGAACTGAACTTTTCTTAATTAGACAGCTATTTTTTCACGGTATAAAATCTGATTGTTTACTTTATTTATGTTATGTAATTTAGTTATGTTTAACTGTAATTTCGTTATTTGCTAAATTAAATGCACAATGATTTATTTTTTTTCATTTACATTTTTACCACTTACCTTAGCATCCCTATTCTGCGGGAAACTTTTGCGGAAAATGCCGCACTATGCGGCTCAGCGCATTCGTCACATGCCACGTTATGAGCTTATAGATCATCTTTTCATTTATTTTCCCTCTACACCAAAGAGATTTGGTGTAGACTAGAGGCAAAACAATTATGGACCGGAAGTATAGAGCTACTGTAAGCATTAGTTTACTACATATAAAGAGTTTAAGTGGCTAATCGTAATCGGTTATAATGCCGCAGTGACCCAAGTCTTTTCAGAGCAGCGCTCTTATTTTGCATAGACCGCAATCTTCCGATGTTTTTAAAATCGCAATCTGCTTCCACGTGAGGAAGATAACTGTTACTTCTTACACTAACTGAAATTAAGTGGTTGCTTTGCGACTTTCAAAAACTCAGAAGATCGATCTTGTTATTTTCTGTGTGTAGCGCGGTCGTATGGCAATGTGTAAATTAGGCTTAAGGGCAATAAACCACACAAACAATGCTCCTCTTCTTGCCTGCTGCCTCCATGCCCGCCTAGAGGGGGGATCTGGTTACAGTCGAGAATGGAGCAGCTTGGTGTTTCGTAGAAAAGCAGGTCAACTGGAGAGCGCTTGTCAAAGCTAGGAAGCCACCGGCCTGATGGAGGTGGAGGAGAAGATAACTGACGTGGGTGTGGATAGGGACCGAGGACTCTCTCTCTCCTGCTGTAACATTACTGTAATGGGCTTTATTTACTCTGGCATTAGGGCGATTAAAGATTATTAACAAAAAGAATACTCTGGCATTAGGGGCAAAGAGAGAACAGGAGGGTGGGGGAAAAAGAGATGAAGAAAGACAAGGTTGTGTCAGGTGATGCATTATCGCTGTCTGGACTTCCTCTTCGGTCTTCACCTTCTGCCTCTCTCTCTCTCTCTCTCTCTCTCTCTCTCTCTCTCTCTCTCTCTCTCTCTCTCTCTCTCTCTCTCTCTCTCTCTCTCTCTCTCTCTCTCTCTCTCTCTCTCTCTCTCTCTCTCTCTCTCTCTCTCTCTCTCTCTCTCTCTCTCTCTCTCTCTCTCTGTACTGTACGTCTGCCTCTGGCTCGCACGCAGGGGAGAGCTGCCCCACTGCCAACACCTCGCTCCTTATGTGTTTTTCTGTCCTCAGTGTTCGAGTCAGACAAAACGCAAAATCAATAATGCTTTTTCTCCCCCATTTCCTCTTTGATGCAACTTCAAAAAGGCCAGTAGACAGCCCTCCAGAGGCCCATAGAGAAAAAGGCAACGGTAGAAAGCATGCACAGAATAAATGTATGGTGGAGAAGAGGCACTTCCCCTTTCAATCCTTCAAATCACTGTTAACGTTTGAGCCCCAGAAGGCAGTGTCTATGGGTAAAGAGCAAAGTGAGGTAGAAAAATGGCTACATGGTCTAGGCCTACTCTACTGGCAGGTTGGTAGGCTACAGTATAAACAGCAAAATCAAAACCTTACAAAATAATATTAACTACAAACTAATACTTGTACTTACAATGGAATAGTTTGGCGGTGAGAGTGTACAAATGGAACCAAACGGGACCCTTACGAACAGAGAGGATTTTGCTGTGTAATGTAAAAGCTATGTTTTAGCACTGATGGAAGCTAAAGCCAGTCCCCAATGTCAGCACACAATCTACAGCGATGGCTACTTTAAAAGTACACAAAGAGATTCTTTCACTTCATGGGTAGTGATTATCTTTAAGGTATGCTGAGAGAGGGGCGTATTCTATTTGCCGTTAAATGCTGCATGACAGGGAGACACTTCAAAGGATCCATAAGAGACTCCTGGAATACTGACTGATAAGCAGGAAATGACCCTGACGTTAGACACATTTGACTGAGCCCAGCTAGGTGGCCTACATTACCGAAGTGCCAAGTAGAAAACCACAAGTGAACTATGTGAGTGGACATTTGGAAATAAGAAACGTTGCGTAAGGTAATTGGACATAAAGCAATTGCTGTGGAGTCCCTTCTTTGAATGGGCCTCAGATGGCAAAGTGTGTGGGTGTAACTGTAGCTGTGATGATGACATAAATCAGTGGTTCTCAAATATTTTCATATCAAGGATCCTCAAATGTATATGTTTGGCCGCAGGCCCCGATTTGAAAATAAAATAGGACTGAAGTGTTTAAACTGTTCCTAAGTTTGCTGTGGTAACCGTTGAAACCCCTCAAGAGGTCCCCGAACCCCACTTTGAGAACCAAAGACATAGGCCTACATCACCGGCAAATCTGTAGAGAAAATAGCCTCTCCTCTCCTCTCCTCTCCTCTCCTCTCCTCTCCTCTCCTCTCCTCTCCTCTCCTCTCCTCTCCTCTCCTCTCCTCTCCTCTCCTCTCCTCTCCTCTCCTCTCCTCCCTCATTCCAGACTACACGTCCCCGTCCTCCCCAGCTCTCTGGAGCCAAATCAAAAATCCATGCTCTCAATGGGCAGTCAATATCTCATTAACCAGTCCTTCCACATGCAGCCAGGCAGCCAGGATATGCGTCTCAGTGGAGACTGGCACACCTCACACGCTTTAATAACCTGCCGAGACGCCGGTCCAGTCTCTCAGTCAGCCCCCCCCCCCCACACACACACCAAAAAGGCCATAAACTAACTACACCTGCTGTTTGTTCATCTCTTCAATTTGACTTATGAGTGGGACCCGTATAGGCTAGTTAAAAGGAACCCCCTCTCCCAAGGACCTAAATGCAAAAATATATATTTTTGATGGGAATGGGATGTATAATATTGGGATTCAAAACAACAAAGAATGTATACTGTATTTATATTGATATAGTATATACCTGGATGTTTTCCCCTTGGGGGAAGTGGAACTTTATTAATTAAAAAAAAGATGATGTGACTGAAAACGGCTATATTCTGATGAAGTACAGTGTATATAAATACTGTATATTCATCCCTTTGCAACATTCATTTCTGCAACATTTAAGTGTTCATAGCTTCCGTAGATGGTTGTTTCTTTGGAACTGTCTCATTTTGTATTAGAACCGTTGCAGACGGCTGATGCTATTATTTGCCTACACCTTAATCTGTGGTGATTTTAACGTCCTCAGACCCTACCTGGATAACAGCCAATCTGGTTAACCTCTACCGTCATGTGCGAGAGCCGGCAGAACTGGCCAGTCAAGAGAACCTCAGACAAATCCTCTGCATTCATTTAACTCTGAGAGCGTACAAATGTAACCAAATGGACCCGTTATAAGGGTCCATTTGGTTACATTTGCACACTCTCAGAGTAAAAAATTGAATGAACAGGATTTTATACTGTGTGATAGGAAGAGACACCGTGAGGCTAGCACACATGCTACAGTAAATCCCACATTCACTGCATGTGTTGCCTTCTCAATGTCGTCACCGGAGGGCTTTGGACAATTTCACAAAATATTACACCTATATTCCTCTCTATACTAACACTCTTGATAAGGTGTTAATAATAATAATGTAGATGAAACACACTTAAAAAAAATAAAACTTTTCTGTCTATTCGAACATAAAACGACTTTCTTTAATTATGTAATTGGAAATTTCATCTTAATTGTGCTGAGTAGGCTGGGTAATTTGCATGGGGTAATGAGAGAGACGTTTCTATTACAGGTAATTAGGTACTTGAGGAGCAGTGGTGTGGCAGAGAGGCTAGGATGAGGGGGACAGGAAGGGGGGGGGGGGTTCCAGAGACATAGAAGGATACACACACACACACACACACACACACACACACACACACACACACACACACACACACACACACACACACACACACACACACACACACACACACACACACACACACACACACACACACACACACACACACACGTATGTATGTAATGTATGTATGTAACAAGATACTTCTGTCACACTATACATTGTTTTACACAAAAGGTCACAAATTATGCATTGGGGAACTGAAAAAGGGTATTGAAATATCAGTTATAGCCATTGTAAAAAATCACAAACAAACAACAGCCACGATCTGCCACAAAGTC
>NC_136810.1:34248895-34261395 GCF_951216825.1 Electrona antarctica
ACACTGTACACTCAAGACACTGCCCCCGCTGCCACCCTTAGATCTCCATATGGAGCTGACCTGTTCTGACATTCCATGTTGATCTGACCTCATCAAACCCTGTACACTCAAGACACACTCCATATATAGCCAGACCTCATCAAACCCTGTACACTCAAGACAGACTCCATATATGGCCAGTACAGAATTAATTCCATATGTTGATCGTCCGTCCCCCCCCCCCCCCCCCCCCCCCCCCCCCATGCCAAAGCGCCAGTCAATCTTACTTCAATCTTACTGGGACTGTAAAAACTGAGGATTTACTGAGGCCTACTTCGTCTCATTGTTGCTTAAGTTCTACTGCGTAACCCGCGTTCCTCGCTATTTAACTCTTAATCCAGCACCGCCATTAATTAATAGCGCACTGCCAGGGTTTTATCACGCGTATAACTTACTTTGAAGAGCCAAATATCCGTAATCGCATGTTACAGTGACAAACTGCTGTGTGTGGTTTCTTGACCGGTTGTTGTTCTCTTGGTCGGTGGTGGAAAAACCCGACCAGACACTTGTCTGGGCCAGAGAAATGGCCCCTCAATGTCGTTTCTGAGATACAGAGCTTTAAATGCAGGGCTTAGAATGGAAGTGGATGCGTGCACATTTTCAAAATGGCCACGGCCATGAAGTCTACGATCTGTAAAGATCCTGGGCAATTTTTATTAGGGCTGCCATCCAAATTTGGGGTGCTAGATCCTAGAAGAGCTAAGCTACTTAATAAGCTTCTCTGTGTAGCTAGAAAATGCATTTTGTTTAATTGGATTGACGAAAAACCTCCATCAGTGACTCAGTGGTATAGAGAAATCTACAGAGTACTTCCAATGGAAAGGCTCAGTGCCAAATTAAAAGAGAGAGAAACTAACTTCATGAATATATGGCAGCCGCTGATAGATTACTTGCCCAGGGATCTATCTACTGTGATTTATAAAGGAAGTGATTCATTGGATTGGAGAGCCCCAGCTGTACTCTTGCAATTTGCCTTCTGATGTGCCCATGTGTGTTGTGTATGTATATATATATATGTGTGTATTGTGTATATATTTGTATTTATATATTTTTCCCTAATGAATAACTGACTGTATTGTGTGTGCTGCTCGCCATTTTCTTTTGTTTGTTTTGTTTTGTTTCTGTGCTTTTTGTTTTTCTTGTCTGTTTTATTGTATTGTGCTTATAATTTATACCTTTCATTCATCTTTATGTGAAAACATAAAAATGTAATAAAAAGTTATTTAAAAGAAAAAATGGCCGCGGCCACTGTCCTACTTGGTGTTGTTGTGTTAGCAAACGGTGGCTAACGATACAATCGGATCAAAACATGGATTAAAGAATGTAAACCCTGGAACACGAGAGTCTCGTGTTTGGCGGGCTACGGTACTAATTTAACCCTTCGTTTCTGGCAGGCTCCGTGTTAACACTTTCGGGGCCTTAGATTAATCTATCCATCCTATCTAGGCTGCCAGGATTGATCTATTACCTTTGGAGCATACGCCAAAGTATTTGCACCTTTGATCGGCGAAAATCCGCCGGAAAATAGTCCCATGGTTTGTTGTTGAAGAGAAAAAAGCCGCCATTACAATGTGAGACGAACACAGCCTCCACAGCATGTTGTAGTCCAAACAAACCCCCCGTTCACTTGCATTGAACTCATTTTCCTAGAAGCCCTAGCAGCCCAGAGCATGGCTTGATTTCCGGTTTCTTCATCATAACGCGACGGCCTCGTCACCAGGTCCGCGACAAATCCGCTCTTTCTTTTTAATTATTAAAACACGGTGAATTACACACATTAAACAAATAGCGGGTTTAGCGTATTACGCAGCACCGACACATGGATTAACACAACATGGCTCAGAGTACTCCTGTTGAAACCTAACCCCACTAACAGACAAGGAAGGTTTACCAACTTACTGTACAGAACGTCACACTAGGCATACTAGACTTTTAGCCATTTGTGCCATGGCATAAAACAATTTGGGCATGTCATTAAATTATCGAACAATTCAAAAAATCTTTGAAAAGTAGCAGTATCTACAAGCTCAAAGCGAGCTTGTAGATTGTCTGTTTTTTGGGGTCACAGAATGAGTTAAATGATTTACAAAATGTTGTTAAGTGGTTAGTGGCACAACAAATGCATGCCTTGCCTTCTTTCTGTCCTGGGTTTTCTCCAGTGGTGGAAAAAGTACTCACACTGTCACACTTAAGTAAAAGTATCAATACTGCAAAGGAGAAATACTCCGTTACAAGTAAAAGTCCGGAATTCAAACTGCACTTGAGTAAAAGTACAAAAGAAAAAGTTGTGTCCCAAGTGTCCCATTTCAAATGTTTTGAAAATAGCAGATCTACAAGCTTGTAGATCAACTATTTTCAAATGGCCGAAATGTGTATAGTGTTGCTGTTGTTTTTTAAGTTTTTTTAATAATAATAATAAAAATCTATAAAGTAACTATATGTAACTATAGGTTTTCAGTAGTAAAGTACTTAAAATTGTACTTAAGTGCATTACTTAAGTAAATGTACTGCTTCTCACGGAGAGAGCACTTCATTTGCAGTTGATGGCACTTCCCCTAGACTACATCCACATTACCTGTGACAGTATGCCAATACAGAGCTGATAGTTAACTCATTAGTGCATTGATTAAGCCACAAAGCCCCGGACGGTCAAACGTCTGCGAGTATGAATGTGGTGAAGGTTAATCAATACCATCACGGAAGACAGCGTGGATTGAGATCATCATTCCTGACCGTCTGAGGCGCACGCTACATAATTCCCAGCACTAAGCACGAAACAATACCGGCATCCGAAGGCTGAGGTTTCTGAAGACGCATAGCTTGCTACACAGCCTGGAGCGCGGTCTATACACCGAATACAAAGTGCTGTACAGTAACAGCTACTGCATAAATACCAGCCCAGTCAAGTGTCTCGTACTCCTCTGATTAATTCAAGCAAATGTCTTTATTGTAAACAAGCCCTGTGGAATGGAATTCAATTGAGAGGAGGCGCGGAGCATCCACTGGTGCCCCTGGAGGACAGGAGAGGACCGGAGCTGATAATGGCCTCATTAGCAGTCTGTCAGTAGCCATCCCACGCAATGGCTCACCCAGCAGCTGATCCACATTAACTCTTACGGCTCCGCTCCGGACTCAAGACACCGCGGCCGCTGTTTGTGGCATTTCCCTGCAGAGCTCCCAGCTTGAATTTTTGACCCTCGGAGGTTTTTAATTTAGGGACCTGCTCACTTCGTGTCTCCCGTCGTATCGCGAAAAAGAGAGCCAACAGTAGTAGGGGGGAGGTTTTACGTTGTGCCACACATGGCCGCCTGGGTGTTGCGGAAGTGCATTGCCCGCCCCAGAGCGGCGGTAGAATTAACAAGGTCCAACAGACACCCCATGAAAACAATACAGATCAATTTAATATAGATGCCAAGGAGTGGAGGGCATAATATCAGAACCATAACAACCTCAGCCCACACCAGACAATCATAAACCAATTTAGGTCCATTCCAGGCAATTTCCTGGGGGCTTCCACACATGGGGAAGAGTTCAATAAATCACACAGGCAACAAAGGGAATATCTATTTCCGTGGAAATAGAGGACACTATTAGGTTACTTCCATAGAATTGGGGAGTGTTTGCGTTTACGGACAGGTTTAAATAAGAGCAGGGGGGGGGGGGGGGGGTGGGGAGGCTGGAAAAACAAACAGACGTGCCCGCGTTTCACAGCATATAATGTATGTGTAGCTACAGGAAATGCTGTTAGCTCATTACGTTAATGGGTTTTTCTGTGTGTGGTGAGGCTGCACAGTAGTAGGTGAGTGTGATGCCCCTGACAGACTGATGTACTGTACAGTGACAGGCTGATCAGCCAGGATTCTCTGTTAGTGACTATGCACTGCTCTCCATATGCACAGCCCCAGGCCTGCGCCACACACACACACACACACACACACACACACAGATGGACGCTCATGCACGCACGCACGCACGCACGCACGCACGCACGCACGCACGCACGCACGCACGCACACACACACACACACACACACACAGTACACACACACACACACACACACACACACACACACACACACACACACACACACACACAATATTTATGGAACAGCAAAGCCAAGAGATGGAAATAATAAGCCATTTGTACTGTAGTGTACACCTGTCAACTACAGGGTAATCACTAAGCATGTGTCTGACAAGGTCGCAACCCCTCACTGTTGTCATGCCACGTGTTATTTATAGAACAACATCAACTCCAGTTTTGTACACACCGGTAAACACTTGTTTGATCTTTGTTTGAAAGGTAACAACTACAACACCAGCATTTTCAAATCCATGCTGTCGTCGATTTGATTTGTCCAATTATCCCTTAAAAGCATTTGTGTTGCCATGATGGCAGCACAACAAATTTGTCTTGGGCGGTACGTCTTACCTCCTCCATGTCTGCGCTCAATTAATTGGCCCGTTCCAGATATGAAGAAGAGAGGTGGACGCATCAGGCAGTGAACAATGTGATATAGCACTCAAATACTATAATTGAAAACTTCCGAAACGCCCTCAGCTACCTTTCAGTTGCTAGTACGAGTTATTATTACTGTCCTCTTTTCTTTTTTGCATGAAGGACAAATGTGTTTACAACATTCAAATAAGTGGCTATTCATTTCATCCAGATAGACCTCATCATTATGCTTCTTCTCATTACCCAGTCAAATAAAGTGTTCTAATCTAATCTTGCAGGTCCATTTTTACACTCGCACAGATAAATGAACACTCCCCTTTTGGGCATAGGAACATACAGTATTTAATTATAAAAATAAATATTATTTCAATATATCTGTTTATATCATTTATCAAAGAAAAAGCATAAGGAGGCATAAGGAGAGCGCATCACCGCTGATGAAAATCGAATGTGTGTCTGATCAAAATAATTTCCCAATAGATCAATAGAAATCAGATTGAGTTTAGCTTTTCTTTCTTGTGTGTGAGGCTGCCCTTGGGGATGGAGAGGAAAGTGATAGGGGCGAGAGAAGGAGAGAGAGAGAGAGAGAGAGAGAGAGAGAGAGAGAGAGCGAGAGAGAGAGAGGAAGAGCTAGGGTGAAGGGGAGATTATCGCAGGCATGGCAGCCTGTGTGAGAGGCTTAGCCTGGCTAGGCGGGGAGGCGGAACCCTGTGAATTCTAATGAACTGGCAAGGCTCCCCCCAAAACCAGCTCTATCTCCATGGCGTGGAGGGTGACAGGAGGGAAGGAGGAGGTGATTAGAGAGGCGCAGGGCCTCTCTATAGCAAACCAAACAGAGCAGGTCATTTTCCCTGTGATAATTATGGCCATAACCAGGCATGAGGGATTGGTAATGGACCTGCTTATTCTTCATGTGCTGCGAATGCGGCTACTGAGGCTGTCGAGGGGGGAAAGCGTGATGATGTCGTGTTTTTTTTTCTCCCTTCAGTGGTGCTGACTCTGGTAAGAGTTGCAATGGATGTTGAAAAGGGCAGCAGGGGAACTTGGCCTTTGAGGGAGAAGTTAACGAATGAACTTCATTATTGAGGAGCATACCAGGGAGACCCCCCCGGAGTGTGTGATGTATTACCCAGCGTCAAGCCTACACACTCCCCCAACATCACCAATATAGCCCAACATCAACTCTGGGGGAGGTAGGCGTGTAAACTAAAATAGTTAACCTTCTGGCTTGAGGCTATAGTAAAAAAA
Organism: Electrona antarctica; assembly: GCF_951216825.1. Classification (NCBI taxonomy): domain Eukaryota; kingdom Metazoa; phylum Chordata; class Actinopteri; order Myctophiformes; family Myctophidae; genus Electrona; species Electrona antarctica. The sequence goes on from NC_136810.1 coordinate 34,254,642, forward strand.
AAGAGACGAAAACAGAGCAGTAAACAGCAGTACACATACTTGTTTAAACAAAAAATGACATTCCAAGACTTGGAAGCTCAATCAGGACTAAGCAATTTGTTAGACCTTTATTCTCTCTACTGAAACACTAATATGAATAATGAGGCACTGCCTTTTCCCCCTTGACGACTCTGCGTATAGAAAAACCCTCAGAAGAAAACGTTTTTAGCTTAAAACTAACACATACTTAATGTTCTCACCTGTGTCTTCAGGTAATGTAGCATGCCCGCCGAGGCACTTCCAGAACAACGGCATGTAGATTACACTCATTTGTTAAAAAAGGAAAAAAAGGAAAAAAAGGAAAAGAAAAAGGAGCGCCGCTCAAGCATGAAAGTTACTTTTCTTAAGTTCACTTTAGAAAAACAAAAAAACAAGTGACCCACCGCAGGGACTTGTGTTTGTGTTTTTTTCCTGAAGATTGAGGGAGATCTTCAGGCTATGCCCTATGTGCACCACACCATACCAACACACCCAGCCCCCCCCCCCCCCCCCCCCCCCCCCCCGCCCCCCGCCCAAACACACACACACACACCACCACCGCCTCTTCCGCGGGGCCTATAAGCCAGAGTTTCTCCATAGCGGACGGGACGGTGGTGGCTCTCTTGCAGTGAGCGCACTCTCAACACTTTTACTCTTGACTTATGAGGATGCCATGGGTGTAGGGGAGTGATTCATCACTGGTTGTGCTCCTCCCGCACCCCCCACACATTAGTAATGTGGTCCACTGAGGAGGAGTCCTGTCATCACTCTGTACCCGGACCCTCGGAACAAGGTAGGTCAACAGGAGGCAGCAAGCGGCTGGCCCACTTTTAGTCTTTCACAGCACCTTTAAGTTTCCTTCCGGCTCTGCCACAGCTGGGGCTGACGGACGCGCACAAACTGGCCTGGTCAACGCAGTAAACTGTGAGGCGGGGGACACACCGCCACATTTGGGGCTGATGGACGTGCACAGACCGGCCTGGTCAACACAGTAAAACCATGAGGTGGGGATATATGCTGCCTTGCACTCGCACTGCATCTGTTGACTCAGTGAAACACCCCCCCACCCCCCCTCTCTGCATTGGCTGAATACATTGAGACTTGCTATATCAACCACCCAAGTGACTTAAGCCTATATTGTATCATATCTGACAGTGTCAAGTACACATAACATTTGATTTTGGATATTGTCTTTTTGAACTTTGCCTATCGTATAGGCCTAATGAAATTCCCAAAATAGGGCCACCAGATTTAAAGTGCTTAAATTATAAATTAAACACAATCTTCAGTATAGGATGTCTTCCAAGGAATCAAAGTGAAGGGGAACAAATGTGGAATCCTAGTTTGGAAGGAAATTCCCAGACTCGTCCAATCGGGAAGCACCTGTGGGATCTTCATCACATGACTCCACTAGCCTTTTGTAATTCAGATACAAAACAGTGTGAGAAGCAAACTGTATTTTTTCATGCAATACAGAGCCACTTTAAGTCAGCATAAGCCTTTGACCTCAACACTACAGGTAATGCACGTTTTAAGCACCTACCTCTGCATTCATGTTTGTCATTTTACTTGTAAAGATTATAGGTGTAAAAAAGGCTATTTGAAACCACAACACAGGATTAAGGGATAATGCTGCTCTGTGTCTTGTGAGTCGACCTTGATTCTGTAATCCAGCACAATACTGGAGAACAGCATATTTCCCTCTCAGCTAGAGTCAATACTCTCACTAGAGAACAGCTCAGTCTGATGGCAAAAAGCATAATGGGACCATGCTGAGAGAGGAAGTAATCTGAATTAGAAGGAACTTCAATGTAACATCTGAGCTGTTTTATAATTGCATTATAATATCTGCACAAAGCAACATGTAATTGATAGCTAAATTGCATTTTATTAAATATAAAGAAGTCCATTTGAAAGCGCAAACAACCAGGCAGTGTTGTGTGTGTGTAAGTTGAACAGGGGGTGGGTGGGTGGGGGGTGGGGTGGGCATAAGTGAATTCATTTGAATTACGCAGACCTGCACTTTAATGACCGTGGTGAGAAATGAACTTGATCTTTAAAGTGAACCAACCTGCAGTCAGCCACGGCATCATTAAGGACCCTGCCACATTAATCAGAGAGGACACCAATTTAGCAAGAAGCTAACTATGCAGGAGGGGCCATTATAAAGCATCATGTCGCCTGACACAACGGCGGGTAGTATGTACACACACACTCTCTCTCTCCTGCTCTCTCCTCATCTCCCAAATCAGCCTTATTTTCCTGACTCTCCATCTTTCTTGTCTATTTTTTCTCTTCCTCCACTGCTGCAGACAGTAGAATGAAAACCTGCCTTTGATGTCTGTCTGGGATCCTATAATGCTGAGGCGCAAAAATCCGCATGGCTGTTATCTGTAGAATCTTAATGATAACGGCTAACATCACAATGGGTTAACCACGTTCCTCTGTTCTCACACAGGAACGTGCAGAAACACAAATGAATGGCAACAGGGGGAGAAAACACACAATTTCTCCAATAAAGCAGATTCAACAAAAGTGTGCGATGTGATCATGGAATGTGTCAGTCTATACGATAACTATATTCAACAAAAGCTTTTGTGAATATATGTTTTCTTTTCCTGTCGACTACTTTGCTGAATAGTGATGTTATGTTGTATGTAATTTTGTCCTCAAACTCGACTCTAATTAATGCAACTGAATTTCCATCAGAATTTGGTTTGTTAGCACACAAGCCAAACTTGTTTTTCCCCAGCATTCTCTGTGCTTAAGACATATCCCTATTCAAATAACATTATTACAGTGAACAACTTACTGCTGGCATAGTTTATTCAACAACATTCCATCTGAATAATTCAGGCATCAAATTATATATGCTAATTATACGGCTCATTATTCACACGTGATATCATTTGCATCTGCATTTTTTAGCTATTATAATTTCAAAGGCCATAATGTGATACATCTGAGCTCTGACAATAGTTAGGGTGGGAGATTTCTTTCTTTCTTTTTTAAGTGGATGTTGACAGCATAAAAAGTATTGCAATTGCTCCAGCTCTGAGGACAGCAGACGTCCGACACATGCTCGTCAGTGTGGCGGAGGCTTGTGCACATGTGTGTGCCTGCGTGTGGCTGCATCACAGAAACTTGACGATGTCACAAGGACATTTAATTATGGCCCCCATCTTAAAGCTTCCTGTCAGCATCAGTCAGGATCATATCTGGAGAAGCTCCATGACCTCCACGTCTGTCGCCCTCCATGAATCAAACCTTTCATTACATGCTGACACGCGTGTCCTGTGCTGGATGGCGTGGTGCACCATGGGAAAGTGATGAGGTGCAGGGAACCTGACGAGTGACGGATAACCTGCGCTCGTGTGAGGGCTGTCTGCTGGCTCTTGTGCCATGATGAGTGTATGGGCTGGGCCTGCCCTCCTGGCAGTGCCAACTGCTTTGCCTGGCACGCCGCGCCAAATCAGCACAGCCCCCTCAATCCCCCACCCCCTCCCCCCTCACCTGAGGCTGCGGGCAGACGGCAGAAAAGAGAGAAATCGCCCAACAGCAGATGGGGCTGCTAGTTTGGCTGCTCCATCCAGGCATTGTGTCCTTGTCACTTGCCACTTACTGTTGTTTTCTGGTCTGACAACACTTCAAGACAGGGTCTTTCAGTTTTGGGGCGAGACACAAAAGGGACAGGGTGAGGGAAAGCTGACGAGGCCTCTCTCCGCGCTCCAGCTCAGATGCTATGAAAGAGCCTGCACTGGAGAGGAACCAGATTAAGTGCCCACAAAGACAACCCCCCCACCCCCCCACAGCCCCACAAAGAGCTACCGCACACCCCTACAGTTCCCCACACCACTCTGCCTCTTTTAAAACACACTGGGCCCCCAGGAGATGATAAAAAGAAGCCTCCCTACCCTGAGAAACTTATGCAAAGAACGTGCATGCACAAAGGCCGTTTGCAATATTACAAAATGGCAGACATAATGCTTTTACTGAAAAACGAGGACCTGCCATATTGTGTAGAGGGGGTGGGGGGAGAATAGTACAGTGGGGAGGAATTTTTTTGAAAAATCATGCTGGCCTGGTTTACGACAAATAGATAGCTCTATTGATTTCCTTTTTACAGTGACTGTCCATCCCTCACTGTTGTGATTATACTGACCTATTTCAGAAAAAGAAAAAAGAAGTGGTCAGGACGAAAATATTTTTTTTCATGGAACAAACATAAGATAAAACATTATCTATAGTGAAGAGAGAGAAATGTCAAGAGAAGAGATCCTGTGTATACCATGCTGAGAACCAAATAACACAACAACCACAATACCACACTTGCTGTGGTCCTGCATTCTACCTTACATAAAAAATACTAAAACAAATAAAACTCAATAAAACAAGACTATCAACATCAAAATAACTAAATGATTGTTAAGTGATTCTAAACAATTACAGACAGTAAGGCAGCATTGAATGATTGTAATTTAACAATAGCGTGTTAATATTCTACTCTACAGAAGCTACAGTTGCTTATTCTATTATAATAATACGCCGCAGCGTGGCTCAGTGTTGATGATTCCTCTGCGTTGGGCTGTGTCGCGGTGCATGCTCGCTCCGTTCCAGTGTGCGTCTGTGTTATGCGTCTCACAAGACTATCTCTCCCCCCTCTGTGTAGCTCAGGGACTCGGGGCGTGCTGATCTTCATTATGAGCCCTAGCTTAACAATGTACTGGATGCACTCGCCACATGAGTGCAACTAACAAATCCCCACAGAGCTGAATCAAGGCAACGGTGTGATGAAACACCTTCAAACAGCCAGCGAGCACGGAACACCGCGCTACGCGGAGACGACTCGCACGGCTGCCCTGGGCGATTCCACAGGAGTGCGCCTGTTGCCAAGCAAAATTAGACAGCAACTGGGACATATTATTCTCCTGAATTGGCACCGTACAGCACTATTAAGGGCCATAAATCTCATGTTTGATTAACCGCAAACACCTAAACTCGCAGAACCAATACATTAGCATGCTGCAGCTGTGAAATCCAAGTGGGACGACACATGTCATAATAAGACACAAGGCAGATGCATTAAACAGGTCAAAAACCCATTACCTCGCCGTGTTAACATAGTCAAAATAATAAGCATTATTCTTCAAATCCATTTCAGACTGCAGAGTGTGTAAATAGAATAATATATTAACACAATTATTAGTTCAATTCTACTAGTGAACATGACTGTGGCATTATAATTTGGAGCAAGCTGATCTCATTTAAAATTATGTGCTCTTCCTTTTGGGGGCAGTGCTATAATATTTTCTAAATCATATAATTTGCTTATGCAGACTGGCTCTATCGCTGCGTTGATCTCCAAGGAGAGAAACTCAACACGCAGCCCTGCAAAATAAATGAAGAGTCTAGGCCAAGGCCATGTTTCTCAATCAGTGCAGGCTGCTTGTCGTCACTGGTCACCACATTGGAGATACATCTAGTGAGGGATGAAAAACACGGAAACTATTCAGCTCCTCACAGTTGCGTCGGTACTGCTGCATCCCTCTGAACTGTCCTACACCCAGGCTAGACTCGTGTAGCCAGACAACTATCCCAAAATCCGAGCTGGCATTTCCATTCACGAAATATATTTTAAAAGATCTTTACATTAAAGGGATCGTGAGGGATCGTGAGATCTTATTTTTTTTGTTTTGTTTTCTGAGCTCATTGCACCCAAAAAACCTGAACTTTTAACATTCAGTAGATTTTCTGAGAGAGTCCACAAATCCCATATATGACCAGTAAATGTCACTGTTGAGGGATTTTGCCTGTTCTTCATTGCAGCTCAAAAGGCTTCAGAACACACAGAGAAAACCCCAGACCACAGAAAATCCACTGAATGTTCAAAGTTCAGGTTGTGTGGGTGTAATTGAGGTCATAAAACCTAAAATCAAAACAAAAAATCTAAATCAAAATGAATGTCATGAAACCTTTAAAACGCAGCACGCTATAAATGCTTAGATGATTTTGATTTATATTAGGATACATTTATGCGACTGTAAAGACGAAATGGAAGTGGGGAGGAGGCTTCACTTCCGCTTTATCACTTACTCACTACACCCAGACAAACTATTACATGTATCTGTGTCAAAATGATTGCTGCCACCATGCACTGACAATACAAAAATACAGCATCCATTTCACTCACGAGCCTCAGCCTATACGCCACATCGTATCTGATGATGTGTAATCTCTCATGTACAATATCGAGAGCATTGCTGCAGTTATCCAGGCTTTGGACTTGTGCATTGTGGACTGAACAGTCGATAGACTTCTATACAATTCTAGATCTGCAACAGGCTGAGAGTGAGAGTGTGTGTGTGTGTGTGTGTGTGTGTGTGTGTGTGTGTGTGTGTGTGTGTGTGTGTGTGTGTGTGTGTGTGTGTGTGTGTGTGTGCCTGCTTGCGTGCGTGCGTGCGTGCGTGCGTGCGTGCGTGCGTGCGTGCGTGCGTGCGTGCGTGCGTGCGAGAGAGAGAGAGAGAGAGAGAGAGAGAGAGAGAGAGAGGGATTAACCCTGGGTAATCAGGAGATCTCCGTGTGAGAGGAAGACAGCATCCTGGCTAGACGACCTGTGTGCGTGCACGTGAGCATGCGCGTGTGTGTGTGTGTGTGTGTGTGTGTGTGTGTGTGTGTGTGTGTGTGTGTGTGTGTGTGTGTGTGTGTGTGTGTGTGTGTGTGTGTGTGTGTGTGTGTG
>NC_136810.1:34266395-34291395 GCF_951216825.1 Electrona antarctica
ACACACACACACACACACACACACCTGATGTGAACTTCATTGAGCTGAGTCACCTACAGTAGGGGGGGCCAGCAGGCTGTGATAGAGCTCTACCATTGTTCCAGTGCTCAGGGCCCAAATTCTCTGTTCGGTCCAACTGTGATATTATGTAAGGAGAACAACAAAATGAGTCTTAATTCCAGACCTCACACGCCGTCAGTGCTAACACGATTACCCATTAGGGAGGCATGGCGTCAAGGTGTTGCAACAGTGGCCTGGCTGTAAATACACACCTTATCCACTTTAACCTGGCATCTGTGAGCATTACAGCATTACTACATTACTACAATTCTTCAAAAATAGGGATATTTTGTAAATAGGGCTTAAGTGTTTAACCTCTTTGTGTTGATGGGTTCAAACTTCTCCTAAGATCATGTATGGGACCTCGCTAGTCTCCACAAGTGGAAATAGCATGTGAAGAGGGATTTCTTTTTTTTCCTGGCTGCAAGTCAGACTGTACAAATGCAGACACATAAAACAGACATTCTGAGACTGTTAAATCCTGATCTGGTTACCGTTACTCACACCAGAGTCCAGACGAGATATAAGATACTCTAAAAGGTATATTTCATTTCATATCGCAAACACAACGGAGGCAAGGAAATTGATGGAAATTTCACTTTTCTTTCCACATTACAGCCGTTCATTTGTGGATCAAAACAAACACACACACACACACACACACACACACACACACACACACACACACACACACACACTGTGACACACACACACACTGACACGACACACACACACATACACATTATGCATTATGTTATACTTTATGTTATACTTTAGCTATTGAAAAATAGCAGATCTACAAGCTCTAGATCTAAATAGCAGATCTACAAGCTCGTAGCGCGCCACTCGCTTGTAGGTCTGCTATTTTTGAAATATCGTGAAAATGAGGCACAAATCTTTGAATATATATATTCTTTCAGAAGACTTTTTTTTATTTCGACGTCAGGCCTAAATGGGTTAACTCTTTTTTTCCTAAGTCCGTATATATACAGATGTCGACGCTAGGTGGCGTCATATCCCAGGTCCGTATATATATGTACCCCAACGTATACTCCGTCTATATAATGGTTGAGGCCTACGGAAGCTTTTAACCCATATACTGCCTCCTGCTGGACTTAGAGCCAACCGCATCCCGACCATCCTTCTCATTACCCTACTCCTCTCTCTTGTCCTAACCGTCGTCTCCTTCTGACTTCCACTTTTTACGCCCAATCTTCTGGGAGACCCAGACAATTTCACACCTGCAAACCCCCTTGTCACTCCCCCGCACATTAAACGCAGACTGCCGAGCCGATTTCAATGTAGCACACGCTGGACTGACATCCTGTCTGGAGTGTCCATCTTTAATGCTAAATAAATAGCGTCAATGCTAGTGTTTCCATCTAAACCACCGGATAATCAGCAAAGACCTCTGAACATCACGCATTTTATCCAAACCATGCAGGAGAGCTCTGTAGATTTCTAATTATTCAGCTTTTTAGTCAGCCTGTATAATGGGAGGTGGACGGCTAGGATCGCTAAAGAAGTAAAAAATAAATCAGCGATCCGGTTTGATATCAATAAGACGGAACATTACGCCAGAAGAAGCATAAATTATACTTGATGGGCTGCAGGTGCGCGTGCAGCCGTGCACAAATAGGCTCTGCTGCCGTGTTGTTCATGAGCGCACCTCCCGTTCTTATGACAGCGACTGGAGGTGTGGTTTTGAGGACAACTGCTTTGAATTGCTATTATTTTTCAAACACAACAGAAACCAAGGATTAGATATTTCAAGGGCGAGAGATCACAATACAAATCCTAATCATTCTTCCTCCACACTGGGAGAAAAACAGCATCTGAAAGTTTGATGGGGCATTTTTTACACGTGAGTGCAGTTAGAACTTTTCCATTGCATCTTATGAGAGGTGGTGTTCTTCTGCTGCCGTTATGCGCGCGCATGCTGTTGCTTATCAGTGTGACGTCGTCTATTAAGGCGTCTATAGCAACGCCCCACAGTTCCAACTATGGGATTGCAAATATAATAAACCAGTTATATAAACCAGTTGAAAGGAGGATTGTCAAACCTCTATAACCTCTATCGGACTCCAGGATCGCTGTCCTTGGTGGATTTTCTGCCATACACATTTCAGATATAATTTGTGCCTTTTTACCACGACGCTGCCGCCATGTAAAAGCTTCTGACGAACCAATGATTGTGTGTGTAGCGAGTGTGTGTGGGGAGGGGGGGGGAGGGGCGGGCAAACTCTGTCTTTTAAAGTGAACGTGTATGCTGGCACTGGGAACTGGGGTTTATGCTAACAGCTAGCGGTAGAGGCCTGAGTTAGACGTACACTATCCGATTTTCATAATATTAGGATTGTTTTGTATGTTTTAAAACATTCTGAGTTGATTTCTTAAATTTTTAAAGTGTCCAGAAGAATCTTCATTGACTTTTGGTATAAAAGTAGGTGTAGCTCGGCTCTGATAACACAAATGAGTAGTAGCTAATACCAGGGGTCTTCCACAGGGGGCTAGGGCATTCATTACAAAATCGATGCATCGATTTCATTAACAGTTTAAAGTTGAAAATCAAAAAAAGAAAAGAAAAATATAAAATATTTTCAATTGTTTTCCCCATATCATATTTTTTGCTCTGTATGCGTGTGTACAGAATTCAAACTGTAGGATTGGTTATTGTCACGGACAGAAGTAGCCTAATTCTTTCCCTTTTATGCCCATTTACGTAGATAGTATGCCTTGCACTAAAAAAAAACCCCAAAAAAATAAACATGATCACTGCTTAGGGCATACCACAATAGAGATCAGTGGATCTCTCTCTCTCTCTCTCTCTCTCTCTCTCTCTTCCCCCACACAAAATGCCTTTGTGTGACCATTAGTTAGAACATTAGCTCTCTGCTGCCATCTCCTGGTGACAGCATGGCATAAAGTGGTACCACCAAAGACTTGGTACCAGGGAGGCACCAGGGAGGCACCACCAGTGATACTTTGGAGTGCTCACCACTGTATAGAGATATCTGTATCTGTCTCTCTGTGTCCCTTTATTCCTATATATGGAGTTCTGTGTCAGGCATGCCCAAATATGGAGTGTTGTGATGTCAGAACAGGCCAGCTCCATATGGAGCCCGGGCACGGGAATTGTCCAGTGCCGGCAGATGCCTTTTGTGGCGGTTCTGGACAACCTTGGGTCCGACTGACTCAACACCGGACACTGCACAAGATCTTTAATTTGAGTGTAAAATGAAAAACAATTTGGTTTAATGTTATGCTCTCAAGAGTCAAATTATTGTTAAACCTCTGCATTAAATAATAAAAGAACACAATTAGAGCATGTAGAATAGAAGAATTGCTATTTCGATCAACGTTTGCCAACATCTCTCCTATGTCCACATCAATACAGCATGGCATTTTGGACAATATCTTATCTTATCCATTCTTTAGTTTTGGGTCTGAGGGGCTAAATCTCATCAAATGGTGGTCAGTGGCTCGAATGCCGAATAAATAATGGACCGTGATATGAAAAGGGTCATATACATTGTTCAAATTAATTGAGAAACCTGTGAACATTCCCACCTCAGAAGATCACACTTCTTGAGAAAGCATGGTGTTTCTTTCTTTCTGTTGACGTCTGTTCCTGTTCAGTCATCTCGGCAGGTTAGCTTGAACAATTTCCAATTAAGATGTCTGCTCTTACACCTTCACTAAGACAGAGGGAACTACCAGGGTTGAGGAGATGACTTCTGAAAGTAAATTGGGCATCACACTGTGATGATGTGGAGCAGACTCCATGTTTCATCTGCAGGAGCAGAAAGAAAGACTACATTTGCAGGCAATCAAAAAGTGTGATCCTATGCTCTGCCTGAAATTATTCAAGCTCGTGGTGGACATAGTACACAAGTACTGTACTTAAGTACATTTTTGGAGTACACTCTGTCTTGACTCGATCTCGCCTCTATCTTGGACTTGGTCTTTACTTGGACTCGCTTTAGTTAGGTGGTCTCGACTACAACACTATAACTGTGTAACACAAAATGTTATAAATAATACTGAGAATACTAATAAACCCTCAAAGTACAATACATGAATACAATACATAAAAACATACACAACATTTCTAATATTATTCAAAAATAGTTAGAAAATCACAGAAATGGGTGCAAGAGAAGGGGCAAAACTGGTCCCGGACCCCCTGTGGAAGACCCCTGGTATTAGCTACTACTCATTTTTGTTATCAGAGCCCAGCTACAAAAACCTTTTATGCTTCAATTATGAATTATATCTAATTTGACATTGTTCTGCAACAGGAGCAGAGCGAGGAATGTAATACTATTGTATTCATAGTACTGAGTCTGGGGGTCCCGGGTGAAGAAAGTCCCCAGCCAAAAGTCAGAAAAGATTATTCTGGCTACTTTAAAAGTGTAATAAATCAACTTCAAGAATATTTTAAAACCTACAAAACAACTCTAATATTATGAAAATCGGACTTTAATTATCTGGCGTACTATTATGGGAGGTCCCAAAATAGATGACCCCTCAGAAAAGGGGTGGGGGTCGGGAAAATTTTAACCCCATCATTTTCTCATAGTTTGGACTCTATAGAACCAAGATCTGCAAAAAAGAAATTGGCACAAAAATCCTACAGGAGCTGTTTTTTGATACCACACAAACAACCTGGTGACTGTGAAAAATGTTTATGATAGCGGAAGTGAGAGAAACATGACATCTCTCTCTGTGTGTGTGTGTGTGTGTGTGTGTGTGTGTGTGTGTGTGTGTGTGTGTGTGTGTGTGTTAAGTTAATGTTGTAATGTTGTTCCCTGTTGACTATTTCCAGTGAGTGTGTGTGTTATGTGATGCACTTTAAGGGAAGACCGGACAGTTTTATTCCAGTAACATTGGAATAAAACACAACACAACTTTATTGTCGGCACTCCGCCATTCTCAACTCCAAAATTGACTCACAGTATCACAACATCCGGTTATATCCGGTTTGTATCCACCGGTCTTCCCTTAAAGTCACAGTGCATGTCATAACACACACTCACTGGAAATAGTCAACAGGGAACATCATTAACTTAACATGTGAGTGTGCGTGTGCGTGTGCGTGTGTGTGTGTGTGTGTGTGTGTGTGTGTGGGACGTTCCTCGAGGACATCCCTAGGGAGACGCCCAAGAGGCATCCTAACCAGATGCCCGAACCACTCCTTTCCAGGTGAAGATGCAGCGATTCTACTCAGTCTCTCTCGCGTGACTGAACTTCTCACCCTATCTCTAAGGGAGATGCCAGTCACCCGTCGAAGAAAACTCATTTCTGCCGCTTGTATTCGCGACCTTATTCTTTCGGTCATGACCCACACTTCATGAGAGTAGGGACGAAGATTGCTCGGTAGACAGAGAGCTTTGCCTTCTGGCTCAACTATATTTTTGTCACAGCGGTACAGCGACTGCAATACCGCCCCTGCTGCTCCGATTCTCCGGCTGATCTCCTTCTCCGTCCTCCCCTCACTCGTGAACAAGACCCCGAGATATTTAAACTCCTTCACCTGGGGTAATGCCTCATTCCCTACACGGACTGCACAATCCACCGGTTTCCTGCTGAGAACCATGGCCTCATTTGGAGACACTGATCCTCATCCAGCCGGCGTACATTCGGCTGCGAACCGGTCCAGTGAGACTGAAGGTCTTGGACCGATGGTGCCATCAGGACCACATCATCTGCAAAACGCAGTGATGCAACCCTTAGCTCACCGAGCTGTAAACCCTCTCCGCCATGACTTCGCCTCGAGATCCTGTCCATATCGCAAACACAACGGAGGCATACAAGAAGTCTGAAATTCATTGAAACTGAATTTGGTGTCCCTGAATTGACACCAAATGTATACCAACTGAGAATATGACTGAGAATATTGTTCCATTCCCTTGCACAATCATTGGACATCCCTGGTCCTGGTTAATACAGCCGGCCACTTTGTATGGAAGTATGTCACATTTTTCATATTGTATGTTTGGTCTTTGATAATCCAAACATGAACCTATTTGGATTTGTATATGGGTTTTATTTCATTTGGGTTTATAGCAACTCTAACTGACAGTCTTATATCACTCCCCTGTACTTCAATGTCTACCAAGAAGCACCACAAACTACAGTCTCGCTAGCGTGTCTTCCACTGCCGACACCCACTCAATGTCACCCCCCACCCCACCCCACCCCACCCCGAAAAAATAAAGTTCTCGCGCACAGTAGATGAGCAAGCCATTACTGCCCTTTATCGCGGAGGCTCGCTGAGGAAAACAGCCTGTTGCTATGCAGCGATTGAGGAGACGGGCGGGGAGGATGGCAAGCCCACTTCCTCCTCTATGTGTCATTCAGTACCCTGTGATTGGAGGGGGCAAGGATAAAGGGCAAATGAGAGCCAATGAGAGCCAATGAGTAAGTCAGGCTGTGAGGGGGAAGGGCTTCGCTTCGAGCTCTGACATTGGCGATGCCTGCCAGCTCATGTCTACTCGGCTGGATGGCAGGTTCAGAGGTCAATCTGGAGGTGAAGCTCTCCTTGCCAGATAAACTGACAAACAAGCTGCTATAAACACACACTGACACACACACACACACACACACACACACACACACACACACACACACACACACACACACACACGCACACGCACACACACACACACACACGTGCACACACACACACGTGCACACACACGTGCACACACATGTACAGTAGGCACGCACACACACACGCACACACACACACACACACACACACACACACACACACACACACACACACACACACACACACACACACACACACACACACACACACACACACACACAGCTAGACAGTAGGATCCTCCATGAAATCCTCTATACGCCCTACAATCGTGTCCTGTGCTATGCGGTGATTATCCGTGTGATTCCTAATACAAATCAAACAGGCTAAATAAAATAAATGTGTTGCGTGTTGTTCCCACTATGTGAGCCTCGCTACTGCAGTCTCGTTTTTGCCATTACCATTTGTCACAATGGAAGGAGGGACGGCTGTCAGAGCCGCGCCGGCGTCTTTGATCAGTCACATATTTCCCCTCGCATCGGTAAACAATCCAGCACGTTGCTGCAGTCGCTCCTCATGAGACCTGCGCCCATGCCGTGGAGGAAGACAGTGGCACTGTGCAGACGGCTGGAGGTTAACCTCCGGCACGTCTACAGTATATGCAAGGAGGGGGGTTGGGGGGGGGGTGTGGCGGGGCGCACATCCTGTAAACATGCCACTTAGATGGGAGGAGAGTGAGACTGGGGCTTCTTTTGGCAGCACAGCGCCCAGCCCCCCCCACCTGCGCCGCGGAGTAGTGCCACGCCAACCGCCAGGGCGACTCAAAGTGACAGTGTCGTAATGAAGTCTGAGGCGCACGGCGGGCCGTACGTCATCATTCCGGGTTCCTTAAAGCCTGACAGGGAATGATTATCATGGATGGTTATTGTCACCCGGCCTCCCTGGGAGACGAGGCGCGCTCTGGGGTTGTTGCACCGTGACATTCAAAGTTACAGTCTCCTTCATATAATGGAGCTGTCCTCTCAGCGCGCTAATGGGAGCGATCCATTTAACCTGTGCCAGAAACACACAGACGAGGAAGTTCCTAATGCGAGGCCTCTCCCGTGGGGACGTCACACTCTCCCCCTGGCTGCTCCCTTCCTGCTGCTTGATTCATTGACTGGCGCTCCTCACTTATCCTCATTCACTGCTCAGTCTGGGGAGACAGGGAGGCCCGCTTCCTGCAAGCCGCACGACGCCGCTCCACGCCCGCCGCACAACAAGGACACGGCCAGCGCGAACGGAGCCAGCTGCAGGAAGGAGTGACGTCGGGGTCTTTGAGGTGCTGCCCAGACATCTACTCCAGTTAGAGGTCATTATTAGTTTGGCGTCACCGCTGCGGGCCAGTGCTAGAAACCCTCCAGTATCTGCAAGTCCTCCGTGATCGTAATGATGACGATCACAAAGTGCTCTCGACGCGTCTCACCCCAAAACTATGACCATTTTAAAAAGTTTTGACTATGTTTGACTATAATAATGACATGCCCAAAATAGGGAGGCCAGGGTGAAAGTGATACAGAGGTTTATATAGTACTGTTCATTTTCAGGCGGTATCCCTGAGGTTGTGGGTTAATGACGGGAACAAAGCCATCATCATCCTAAGAATGATGGATGTACTGTAGACATCTTTTGACTCTATGTGTGCCCTTACCTCACTTCTGTAATTTTACTCTCTACTTGACTACCCTGCATTACTTTTACATTATCGACTACCCTGCATTACTTACATTATCGCATCTCTGCTAAGAAGATTGTGAAATCACAAAGATTCTGTCATTAAAAATGTAACAACAATGTCAGTGTACCAGGGTCGACAGAGCAAAATCCTGAGTGTTAATTTAACTCTGAAGTTGTGTACAATACGCTGACGACGTTTCAAACACTACATTTTACACTTCATTAATTTTTTTTAAATAATTTTAGCCTCATCTTAACCTTTTCACTCCAGCGCTTTCCAAGCTTTAAATCTTAATCATTCCCATGCATCTGCAGTACATAAGTGACAACAATGGGGTTATAAAACATTAAATGTATGGTGTACAGTATGTAAATGGCCCTAATGCTCAACGAGGGGTTGTTAGGGCATTAACACTCGCCTCATAAAAACGTCTGGTGATAAATAATCTGGTTGAGATGAATGGGGGAGTTGGGTGCTGTTCTAACTTTGGCAGCCTTTGTGAAGGCCACGTTTCATATCCAAAGTCATGTTAACCATCCTCCCCTTTTCAGTGACACACTTTGCCGTGGATATTACACTGCTATAAACTATAAATGCAAAAAAAAAAAGTAATGATTAAAAAAGCTACAATGATTCTAATCAGCTGCCCCCCTAATATACTAAAACACTTAATCCATGGAGAGGCCAAATCTCTGGGGAGGCTCAAGAGAAAAATGACTTCTCTGTCTCTAGGCGATGTTATTTCTGGTCATTTCTAATTGGTTTTAACTAAAAGCAACCACTCCAAAGACTCCACAGGTTACAACGATGCATCACTATGGAATTATCTGCAAATAGCAGATTTACATCCAAATTAGTTTTAGAGGACATCACAATTGTCTTTCAGAAGAGAAAAGGAGAATGAAAAAAAAAGAAAGAAAAAAAAACAGAAACACAGACACCGTGCTAAGAAAGGCAGTCGTACAGGATCCCAGCGGCAGTGTGGAGTGATCAGGGTGACCCCGTGATCATGGGAGCCCTTGTTGACTGAGGCACCGTGTCGTACACTCCTTGACCCCATACAGATGTCTGCTGGGGCTCAGACACAGCTTCTCCCCAGTGTGGTTCTGCTTTGCTGGGCCTGCGAGTCGCCATGCAGGTGAGTAGTCGAAGCCGTTTGGTGGCTCGTGAATTATACATTGCAGCAGAGGAATTGACGTGGCCCAGGAGGGCTACCGGAACAGCAGGCATGGCTGGGAGGCAGATTGAAGACTCTGACGGAATTTTAATTGTACCGCAGGGAACACTGCGATAAGTGCTATTGTTATTGGCGAGACGTTGCCGCACAGGTTCGTTTAGCCCGAGTTCTAAAACAAATGGTCTGGCTGCAAAAGCGCGGCAGCAGCGCTCTGAATTCCAACACTGGCCCGCTGACCCTCCTGTTCTTAGTGCGAGAGTGGTTCATATCAATCAGAATAATATTTACCATGGTAGCGCTCTCTGAATAACAGCATTTGATTGCAGTTGTTTGCAGCAAACTCAGGGGGACCAAATGAATCAGAAGCAGCGAGTGCATAATCCGGCAACGGCATGAGATGCGGCGCTGCCGGGGGGAGGACCGGCATGTGCCGGGGGATTATGTCACTCCACTGCCACTCCATCTCGTGGCCGCCGCTTCACGCAGCAACCGCCGGTAAACTACCGGTAACAGCCGCGGCGCTGACGGGAGAAGGGCCGGCAGCAGCCGGGGAAACTGGGGGGATTATGACACTCGACTGCCGCTTGCATCCGCGGCAGTGCGTTTGGTCCGACATGCATTGCGTCGTGCATGCGGTTATGGTTAGGGTAAGGGCTTGGTGGTAGAGTTCCACTCGCTCTCTCTCCAATTCCATCCATAACTCCATACACACCTAGAAAACCCCAAAATCCATACATGTTACACTGAAATCCTCCCATAGACTGTGACGAAGGGGCGCCATCTCCAAGGAACTTGAGCCACGAGAGACACCACCGAGTTGCTGTGTCGAACATTGCGAAGTTCGGTAGATCCGACTCGGGCCCGTCGGAGTTGTAACAAACCCGGTCTCACCCAAACATGGTGAAATAGCACGGATTGGCAATTCCGTACATACACACCTAGAAAACCCAAAAATCCATACATAATCGTAAATAACACAGAATCGTAAATAATGTCAAACCCAATCTACCCCCAAAACTGTGAAATAACAGGGATTTGGCAATTCCTTACAATACTAGTCAAAGCCACGTCTCCGTCGCGGTCAAAACGGTAGTATAATATGTACAGATTTTAGGGGTTTCTAGGCCTGTATACGGAATTGCCAATCCGTGCTATTTCACCGTGTTTGGGCCGAGATCGGGCTGAAGGAAACACTGAGATACTCGGTTCAGCTGTTTGGCGAGTGGTTTGGTTGAGTGGTGCAGGTGAAAAGCCAAATGCACGGGGTTTCCACTGCTGTGATGTTCTCTCCTCTGATCCGGGCTCTGGCTGTACTATACAGTAATTCTCCGCTGAGCACTAGCAGGTCCCCGGGGGCCCAGCGGATACATGAAGACCCTAGGCGCTGGTCAAAGTGAGGCCAGGGGCACAGGCAGGCCTCTGTGTACTCTCCGAGCAGACGGTTCCCAGCCCCATGGTAATCTCCCTGTGATCCAGCCTCAACCACATATGAAACCCAATAGCCTCTCAGCCCGCACCATAAATAAAGACAAACCATATAGCGGACCACCCTGGCTTTACCGTTACTGAGCAGTGCTGAACAGAACACCAGTCCACACACTGGCCATGGCTAGGTGTGTTTGGGCGGGCTTAAATTATTGTAATAACTCTGGTTACTTGGACTGCAGGGATTGTGCAGCAGATACCTCATCAGAACAATTATACGTTTTACTTCTGTGTTCCTTTCTCTGTGTTATGCTTATATGGCAGAAACAGCATGAACAGCTTGATTATTTCTCAGTTGTTTCATTCAGGAGAATGCCCACAAACACAAACGTTCTCATTCTATTAGTGGATCTACTCCAACAGTACAGCACCCTACAGCAGCGGTTCTTGAAGTGGGATCAAGGGACCCCCAGGGGTCCCCAGTAAAATGAGTTAATATAGCATTCAAAATCATTTTAACCACTTTATATGCTATACTGTATACTAGCCCGCTCAACAATGCTCTAAGAACAACCCATTCCCTTCACATTACACTAAATGCCTTGAGCCACACACATGTTGAAATCTAAAGGGCATTTATTAACTACAATTAAATACAATTCCTAGGGCATGCACTATATATAACCTTTTACAATAATGGGTTGTAAGAGTAATACAATTGCCCCATCCAATAGAGATGTGCACCCCTGGGCTATACCTTATGTGGATGTCCGTTAAATAGTCAAGATAAACTGCATACTACAGTTGAATAAAGACAAAAAAAGGTCACAGATGTGCAACTGAAATCTCTGCACTGTTCTTGGTGGTGTAGACAGTGCACAAAGGAAGTAAAGCAGCTGCTTCAGGAAACCACAGTGGCTGACTGATTTTGAGAAAGCTACATGTCACTATCACAGATGCTCATGCAAGCAGCCCATTATAGCACTGCATATTTCTCATCATATCTGGACTGGCTCATGATAGCTCCAGTCCTTGTCACAAGGTAGCAGACCACATTGGTCTAGTGCAATTCATGTGCAGCTGATACACTCAGACTATTTATTTATTAACAGGTCCGTTCAGGTCTGCCGCACGACTGAACTCAAAAGACTGCTTGTGTAATCACTAAGAGGGGCAGACTTGATGACAAACTAATGCCAGCTAACATCAGCTTTATGAATGCTGACTCAAAACTATACTGAAAGCCTTTCATTATCATCAGTGATTTCAGTCTCAATTCTAATTCAGTAAAATACAGTACAGCAGACACTTGTCTAATGAACCGATATCTATGGGGAGGGATCACTTCTTGTGTGTGTAGCAAGACAAGGTCCCACAACAGTGGACTCAGGGCTCTGCTGATAAGGACTTGGCTGTAATTGCTCTGAGGGGAGGGAACCCCAGCCCCATTAGCTCTGGTCTTAGCACTTGCCAATAAGCCAAACTGCCCCTTTGAAGCTTCCTATGTAATGAAAACTTCCTCCGAGATTAATTACATGTCTGTCAATCTACTAATTAATATCACAAACTTGACTTTTTTTGCGTCTCTGCAATAGTGAAAGGAGTCATAGGAGGAAGAGGTAGAGAGAGTTTGAAGATTCTGGATCACTGGAGGACAGAGAGGAAGGAAAAGTCAAAGCCAGAGAGCAGCTGCTACAGCTGCTGCTGCTGCTGTGATTCGCTGCAGTCATGGCCGGCACTTAGCGTAGCATCTATTTTTCATGTATTTCATAATTAAAACCTGCACGTTCTGTAAGCCCTGCATGCTCTACGCAGATCAAAGGTAGTCCTATTAGCAGGGAGTTCATCAGCAGAGCTACTCTTCTATTTCCAGGCAACAGAGCCACGCTTAAAGCACAAATACCCTGTAATTACACACATGTGTGATAACGGGACAGCCAGGGAGCTGGACTATGATTAATAGAACACAGATCACACATGCCCCCCTCCCTGTTTTTCAAAGCTAACACAACAGAGGACTTTACACACGAGGATAAGCCACACGCAGCAGATAAAGAGCTTGATGAAAGACTGAATACATATTTCACACATCGACACTGCGCTGCTGCGCAGGTGGAGTGCAGTTCGGTTTGTTGCACCGACTCCCGCTGCAGCCGGGAAGGATTTTTTAGTTTTTAGTTCTGGTCTCTTTTGTAATGTTTTTTTGTTTTTTTTTGTTTTTATGTTGTTATGTATATTCACATTAGTATCTTGGAATACATTGTGATAAGGATAGGCACTAATAAGCTATAAGCTTCTGCCTGTACCTTTTCGATCACCTTAAAAGTACTGTTTAATTTGTAATGTCTCTTTGAAAAGGAGAAAGATCGAAATAAACTATTCATTCATTCAAGGATAACACAGGATGAAATGATGCAAAGCATAATAGCTACAAGCTGCTGCCAGGATAGAGGAAACAAAACTATTCAGTGTGGTGTAATCAATGGAGTGGGGAGTGTTGCCTTATTTATTTGCCCCGCTGACTCTCGGGTAACTCGACCTCATGATGCTCCGTGCCTGGATACAAATGGTTGTGTTTCCACAAGCAGAGCGGCTACTTAGCTGGCAAACACAGGAATTGTATCCCTTCTAAGATCAAACAGGTGCTATCACTACAACCAGTATGGCTATAAGAGTGTATATGAAGTAGTAGCCTTCCTTTCCTTTACCTTTGGGCTGGAAGCTCTGCAAGCAACATGTTACGTCATCTGAACCAAACAAGACTTTACATAATATAAATGACTTACAACAATACTCTCATTGTGGGATGTACAGTACTTATGTCGTTGCAATAATAATGTCAGAGGAAGGACTGTTTGATGAAGTCATATGAAGGAGAGGCTATAAATAGTAGTAGAAAATTAATGTTCATTCATGGATTTGGTGGTCCTGTGGTTTATGCTTTCTAAATAAAAGCTCTCCAACTCTGGAGGCAAGTTAACAGCAGGGTGCAGACCTCTAGGGTGGCCTCATGAGGTCAGCTACAGTTTACACTGTTACTACTCTATTCTAAAAACTAGACAAGGGAACTGGATGGTCCACTAGTTTTTTGGGAAGATCATAGTGATAACACAAAGGATTACAAAGTATTACAAAGTAATTGATGGTAAAACTGTGAGGCGGAATGGCGTAGCATATGGGGAGTGGCATTATGATCCAAAGAATCCAGGGTAGAGATTTGTTTTATTGTAAAACCAAAGTTAAACAAATTACAAGCCAAAACGTGAAACAGCCTGGTATAGATTTCATGCTGATTGGTCCATCGGTGTCTAAGAAACATGGCACACACAGGGCGAAAACATAGCATCCCAGACTAATAGACTGGTGAAGACAAAGTTATTTTAATATTATATTAAAGATATTATATTATATATATTGTATATATTAATATTATATTATTATATTATATTAAAAATCATCCATTTTAACCATGATAGATTAATTGTTGTTTAATTGGTTACAAAATCTGTTTCAAAATCTGTCACATTTTTCACTGCGGGATATGAACGTCTATAATTACATACATGGAGGATCTAAGGTTAAGACAAAAATATATGGTAAAACACATGGGGCTCCATTTTCGTCACCGCTAAACCCCTTATCCCTAAACTTCTTTGCCTTTTTTAACTATTTTGAAAAACATTTTTGAATAGTTCAACTAGCCAATCTACATTGACACGTTGTGAGCTTGTAGACTGGCCATTTTAACTATTCAAAAATGTTTTGCAAAATAGTAAAGAAAGACAAAGAAGTTTAGGGATAAGGGGTTTAGCGGTGACGAAAATGTAGCCCATGAAGTCCTATGGATGAAGACATATTAAGCACGTCTTATTTAACGCCAGGTCTTATTAATTAACTTGGAGGCGTGACCAATGCCATTTTGTCTATTCTGGGTGCGGTAATTTGCGCTCTGCGCCATCATCATGGCGCTGTGTGTAAAACGGACGTGAATTAGTCATGGGTGTGTTTGGGCATTACCTTAATCAAACCCGAGTATTGGCTGCCATTGCCTTTAAAGCTAATATAGACAACTTCCAGTGTTTGTACACAGAAGTGAGTCATGTTTCCAGATTCAAATCTGGCTCCACCCCCCCTCCCTGATATTCTATTGGCCGAGCCAGGTCACTTCAGGCTATGGGTTGTTGTTACTGCTCACCCGGGGCCTCGCGGGACACATCAGATATTTGCGATCATAATGGCTAAATATAGCATGACAAATATTTTCTATCGAATACAGTTAATGACATTGTTAATGACGTATTGTTTTTAAGGGTAACTGTAGCATAATCGCAATATCACACGAGTCCCGTGGACGTGGTCACAAGCCCCTGAGATGCTCCCGTAGCTTTCTCACTGGGCTGGCACTCAACATATACATTTTATTTTATTTGTAATCGGTGCATATAAAATATATTTTGCTCCTCAAATGCCCCAGCCACCACAGCATCTTTCATGTGAAGTACTTTGTCCACCCATATTCATTGTATTGATCAAAATCGCTATGATGATCATTGACGGCGAGGGGTGAGCCACCGTTGGCGAGATTCTTTTTCCTATATCGGTTGTGATCGACTTGCACGGGTACAATGCAGGCTTCAACCCGGCAGGCATCCGCAGTCACAACCATGCTAGTAAAAATAATCTCACCAACGGTGGAGGCTCGCTCACCGACCGTCAGCTCCGTGCCTCTCGCGGCCAGCGACCACAGTAGAATCCATGCTTCAACCCGCCCGCAGGCTGAGGCAGCCGCGGTCATCCGGCGGTGGTGTGACTCACTATAGCGACTTCCACCATTTCAACAAATAAGCACAAATAAACCACTTCACATGAACGATATTGATGTAACCAGGAGATTTGGAGAGGGATCCGACGTTCTCTTGTCTCGGATCCCTCCCCTCCTCCTCTGGCTGTCCACTGCTCGGCGAGCAAGGTCTGGGCAGAGGCAGACCAGAGAAACATGCACCCCGTGGGAGGTCAGCCATGCAGTAAGCCACCGTTGTGTGAGGGCTGCTGCCTACTGCTGGGCAGAGGCAGCCAACGGTAGTGTCTGCCGGAAAACACACCAGAATCATCATACAGGGGATGCTAGAGGGACAAAAGGCCAAAACTATAGATATATATTTTAAAATTTGGCTAAAATGTTGTCTATATTACGTTTAAGATCAGTGCAAGACGCAGTGCAACTTTTTGTGCGTTAAGTGGTGAGATGTCTTTTTATAATTTTATTGATTCAGAATTGTCTTGCTGATATGCACCGTTTACCAGTGTCCCCGTCGCTAGGTTACGCCATTACCAGCGTGATCTTAAAACCCATTTTTCTCTTCTCTTTCTTTCTCTCAGATTGAGGTGTTTGAACAGAACGTCGATGTTAGGGGCTTGTTAATAAATCATCACTACCTCGCGGTTACAATATTAACGCTTCTGATGACTTTTAAAAATACGATCGCCAGATTAACTTTAGGTGATTTTGCTTCCGGTTCATTATGGGGTGAATTTTGGGGTCTTCAAAATAAAAGACCCTGCTGTATCCGGAAGCAGATAAGTTGCAGCGCCGGAGTCAATGGTGGCTCTCAATGAGTTAATTAACATATAAACACTCCCCCAATGCGTAAAATATGCTAGGGTATGCTGCCAAGTCTTAAGCCTTATGTGTTTGCGTTCATCGCGACTTGCATAATATGGATTGCGCAATGCACATAGGATGGTGGCATTATCACTTAACACTTAGGTCGCTATCATTTATTGAAAAATTAGGATCTAATTCACGCCAGCATTTTTTTAATTTGAGCTCTTATTTTGAAAAGCCGCCATTTCCGGTCCATGAGCAGTAGTCATAACCTAGGAAGCTACACGGAGCGGACAGGCCTTGTTTACCATCTGAAGCCAGACCGGAGCTCTGGAGAGCTCTACATCGTCCGATCTGTGCCGTCAAAGAAACGCTGTTTAGACCAAAATGCCATCTGGGACAAGGAATAGGAGATACAGGCGATTGAAAGAAATGGATAGAATGGATTCTTATGGCGACGACGATCTAAGATGGGCGATCCAGTGCTGTGCTAACAACACAGCTAGCTAACCGGCTAACGTGAGTAGCATTTTGGCTCAAGCAATCGAACGCGCTATAAAAGCTCAATTGCCGAAGGCCGTCGGCAATGGCGTTAAGCGTCAGTATCAAAATTAGGCTTCAATTGACTTTAATCGTCGGCAATGGCGCGCTAAGTGTTAATTAACGCCTAAGACCTGGAAATAAGAGACGCATTATAGGGGCCAGAGAGCCCAATGTTTAAGTCATGGACAGTCTCTAAGGTTTAAGACATGGTGGGCCTAAGATTAAAGGCATGTAGAGTCTATGGTTTGAGACATGGAAGGTCTAAGCCAGGTTAATGGCATGGAGGGTCAATATGGAGGGGCTAAGGTTGAAGATATGGTGGGGCTATAAGTACCTATAGCCATACATTCCCATTGATAGGAGCCTGGCCATGGCCAGCAGTAATAATTAATAGCATAGTCTATAAGCATTCCATTAGGTGCAAGCAGCTGTCATAAACATCTTAATTAATTTACAAAGCAAGCAACTGGGGAATTATGGCGACGTAAAAATCTGCTTCCCTCTGCCGCTCCATAGCACTGGAACAGATCGGGCTTTTAAATTTTTAAACATGCCTTTCATGTTCTCTAGAGCACTAAAAAGCCTTTGAACAGTCTGCTTGTTAGGAGATGCACCTAGCAGCCCAGTACCTATGGGGTCGGCCCACTATTCTTTTCATACAGCGACAGGAGATTTTGGGTTCGTTTTGCTGCTCTGGCACGACTCAATGGATCTTTCTATTCCTCTACAGTATCTGCCTTCCTTTATGATCTCTTTTTTACCATGTCGTACAGTGGCTGCTCCTTCCCCCCCACACGTATCTTGTTTAATCCTCCCTCTCTTTCTCCTCCTTTAGAGCTCTCTCGCTCTCTTTTTTTCTAGATGTATTTCAGTGCAACACTTGGTATGCCAAGGGCCCAACTATTTAGAACTGGTGCTGTCTGTCTGTCTGTCTGTCTGTCTGTCTGTCTGTCTGTCTGTCTGTCTGTCTGTCTGTCTGTCTGTCTGTATGTCTGTCTGTCTGTCTGTCTGTCTGTCTGACAGACAGACAGACAGACAGACAGACAGACAGACAGACTCAAAAGTCCCCAATCCTCAGTGAGCTCACACTGCTACGTGCATTACATCATGAAGCACTCTTGTCTACTATACCCACGGGGCTCTTTACAAATCCGGGAAATGAAAGTTAAGTGTATAAATGTATTGCAGTTACAGTATATGGCTGTGTGTATATTATACTGTATATTAATATTTAATGGAATCTTTTAGTTGCACCAAAATTGTTCATGTGACATAGTTTGTTGCGACCGCAGGTCACATTTACTATGAAAACGTGCATTTCCCGTCAGTTATTTGGTCCACCCCAGGACATCACGTGACATCATCAGGGACTCTACATCTGACCTCAAACCTCAAACCCTTAGATCTCCATATATGGAGCTGACCTGTTCTGACATTCCATATGTTGATCCTTCCCCATCCATCCTTCCTCTTCGATGTATCCCTTTTGACTAATACCTGTCCATTTAAACTCTAGACGGGCCTGCCCCAAAGTTATTAGTGCAGCCGTGCCGGAAGCCGGCGAAAACAGGCCCGAAAATGCACATCAGGACTCTGCCCCCGCTGCCACACTAGAGTTCTCATCAGGCCCGAAAATTAAGGCCCGGCCCTAACTGGACCCTCATCAAACAAACCCTGTACACTGCCCCCGCTGTCACCCTTAGATCTCCATATATGTAGCTGACCTGTTCTGACATTCCATATGTTGATCTGACCACAATCCACATCACACCCGTACACTCAAGACACGCTCCATATATAGCCAGTACAGAATTCAATCCATATGTTGATCTGGCCCCCATGCCAAAGCGCCAGTGCTCGCCCAGCAGTCTGCTGTCACCCAGGTGGATGCGTGCACACGACCTCGCCCTCAGGTGTCTTACTGGTACTTTAAGTATGTATTATGATCACTATTTCCATTTGGCCAAACGACGTTCAGCAATGCCCACTAGGGATGGGTGTTGTTTAGATTTTGCTTAAAATAAGGTCAAATGTTTAGATAACAAAAATGTTAGCTGACGTAAATAGTATTTGATATTACCAATGCAAACATGAGAGAGAGGTAATAGTGAAACTTTTTGTCCTGAAAATTCTGGTGTTTAAGTAAACCTAACACAAGAAATGTCCCTATAAACTAACATGGTATCAATAAGTGTCAAACTTAAGAACTATAATATCGGGAACCTGGGATTGGAACGCTGGTCTCCCACGTGGAAAGCCAACAAACGGTAAAGGGGAATTCCCCCTTGGCTTTGTTTGCAAAACTGAGCTCTATTGGAGTGTTTAGGAACTGAAGAGCTGAACTGAAATTCTTTGGTTTTTAAGAAGTATCCGGTACTTGACATTTACAATTCTAACTTTAAGTTCTAACTTGGAACCGGATTCTGGTACAATACCCTAATGTCCACAAGTTTGTCAATGCACAGATTGTTTTGGTGTATAGTAAGGCTTCGGCAGTAAACACCACATAGTAATGTCTGTGGCTTTGATCACTCACTGTACACTTACAGTAGTAAGTAACCTGCCATCGATAAAGACAGGGCAGGGAGGCCATGGCATCATTAGAATCTATATGGCCTCTAGTTTAACCACTTGCAACCTGGCAGTGGCATCCCTATTTTACATTGTGGAGATGTACAGTATAAGATCCCAATATGTTGTGATGTGAATCGGGTCTGTTTTTTTGCATTACACTCTCATAGTGTAATTTAAAATAGGGCTTATGTTAATTAAGACATTAAACTGATTAACTTTACCCATAACTACCCAGCAGCCGGCCTACAGTGTTTTCAAGCAGATGCTAGGGCTGAACAATTAATCAAAACATTATCAAAATCACAATGAACTACTGCAATTTCCACATTAGAGGCTGTAATGAATTGCATAAAAGAGAGGGGGGGTCCAAAAGGTACTTCTAACATGGTATTCTATTGTTTTCAGTAGTCTTATCTGGTCCATACAACAATATTAATTTGTTTTTGCATGTTTTCTTCTTTCTTTTTTGACCTTCCAAGAAGCCACTATTTTCTATTCTATTTTGGTATGCTGATATATGCAAATCAACTTTACGTCGCCTTTATTTTGGTCAAGGTTACATTATTGTGTTGTAATGGCATGAAGGCATGAATTAATTTGAAAGGTCTTATTGAAAAGTCTTGCCTATACTACAGAAATGCTTGTTTTAGTTTAGTTTAGTTTAGTTAAATTAATTTCATGACTTCATCATGTACATTTTTGCTGGTTGGATGTAGCGTGTGGAAGGAACACGTTATTCCAACCAGTTCCTTTCCCGATACGGTGTTGCTGATTATCAACAATATTCCATGCAATTTTGACTAATGACAATCTAACTTGCAAACAAATATTGAATACCTTATTTGAAGAAGCACATGCACTGATAACAATAGCTAAATAAATTGCTGTGTTCTTGTGTTGGGTTGTCCTTTTCATTAGGACCAACATGGGAAGAGACAGTGTGAAGAGAGGATACCTCTTCACTCTGCTGCAGTATTCTACACTGTACTTTACACTAGTGTATTGTAAGTAATCCGAACAGTCCAGTGCCAAACGGATGGGTCAGGGTGGAGAGGTAAAAACCTTCTTCCTTACCTGCTCTCACAGATTAGACTGGCCACTCCATTATAGGAGAGAGGCTTAAGAGCATTGCCACGTTCAGAGGCAAGGATATCTGCGGCTTGTGACACTAAGCAGGGCTGACCCATCATTTCCTTGGGGTGTGGGGGTGGGGCATTGACTGGGGGGGGTCATCTTCTGCTGTCTGTATATAGCCGTAATAGTTAGATAATTTTCTCTGACCGACGGCCATTTCAACATTTCGCAGTTTCCCTGCAAGGAAGACGTTAATGTGTGGATATTGCATACTTTTTCTTAGGAAAACACAACAGAAGCCTCCTCTCATGTCATCATTAATTAATTAATTGCCAACTGCATCGATTTATGCCATTTAACAAGAGTATACATTTGTAATGTACTCATTACTCTGTGATGAAGGATGCCCACTGCCCAGGCATCTACAATATCCTTGCAATATTGCTTTTCTCCCTCTCTTAAATTATAACCTGCCTCTTTCTGTGTGTGACAACACTCAATGCTAAAGCAGTCCCAAGGCAGACAATCAAAGTCAGCAGTCCATTCACATTACAATGCGTTGATTTGATGTTTCCTAACCTTCCCAGGCCTTTCCCCTAATGCTGCCAAGGACCTTGAGGGTATTTCACAGCATACCTCTCCTGCTAAATGCTTTGAGTGCATGTGTGTGTGTGTGTGTGTGTGCATGTGTGTGTGTGTGTGTGTGTGTGTGTGTGTGTGTGTGTGTGTGTGTGTGTGTGTGTGTGTGTGTGTGTGTGTGTGTGTGTGCGTGAATGCGTGCGTGCGTGCGTGCGTGCGTGCGTGCGTGCGTGCACTGTATATTTGTGCACTTTATGCTGCATTTTACAGATGCATGGCTGACCGTCTCTGTGTCCAGCACTACAACATCATCATTTCACCACATCATGATTGCCCTGCATGCATTCCCGTACCGCCTCGTATACTGGGAGAGATGGCGTAGCGTAAATCATACCAGTTGTTGTCATATACCACACTTCGTTTGCGCCACATTACTTATTCATTTGCTATTCTTTATTGAATTGGCTTCTGTGCTTTAGTGACTGTCATTTCCCTCCGAGGGGGATGTTCAGAGCACTTCCATGTTTTATTCAATTATGAAAACTTAATATGGTGGAAAGGTGTTCACGGAGCTGCCTCATAACCATGCATTATTTCACACTGACTTACTCTCTCTCTCTCTCTCTCTCTCTCTCTCTCTCTGCCACTGCATTGCTGGTTGCCATAGTGAGACATGAACCCACAGCCTAAACAGATGGATACCCTTCCTTCTGGCCTCGACCCCAGAATATGAGGCTAATAATATGAGGAGGGAGGGGGCGGGATGGGGGGGCAGACAGAGAGAGAGAGAGATGGGGAGGGAGAGAGAAAGTGACAGAGAGAGACTGAAAGAGGGAGGGAGGCAGATAGAGAGAAAGACAGAACTTTCAGGGGAAGGGGAGAATATACATTATATATATATATATATATTCATGTATAGTTGTTGTGTGTCATGTGTGTGTGTGTGTGTGTGTGTGTGTGTGTGTGTGTGTGTGTGTGTGTGTGTGTGTGTGTGTGTGTGTGTGTGTGTGTGTGTGTGTGTGTGTGTGTGTGTGTGTGTGTGTGTGTGTGTGTGTTAACAGACAGTGTTAACTTTCAGGGGAAGGGGAGAATATACATTATATATATATATATATATATATATATATATATATGCATGTATAGTTGTTGTGTGTCATGTGTGTGTGTGTGTGTGTGTGTGTGTGTGTGTGTGTGTGTGTGTGTGTGTGTGTGTGTGTGTGTGTGTGTGTGTGTGTGTGTGTGTGTTTTTCTTCTTTTTTTGCACTGGGTGCTTGTCAAACAGCATAAGCATCAGGCCAAGGCACAGTGACACACTGACCTACAAGCACAGAGAGGAACTTTGTCTGCCTTAAGAAATACAGTGAAGACAGAACGAGGGAGAGGGAACGTGACGAAGTGAGAGAAGAGGGAGAAATAAACAAGAGCTATATTGATTTATGTAAGAGAGGCATTCCTCATCATGGCTGCATGTGTGCAGCAATCTGCTTCTTTAATTATTCCTCAGTCAGAAGGCAGACTACTGTACCTCAGCACGGTGTGAAGAGCACCTATAGGCTACTGTACGGGACATACTGTACGTTCATATGGCAACTCTCTGAGTGTGTGACAGAGCAGAAACACACAAGAGATACTTATCACCCATTCAATCTACAGAGCAGCATAGGCAGGGGCACGTTTACAACGAGCCACTTGGTGGATAAGAGAGATTCGCCGTTTAACGGAAATTGAAGAGCGGGGGTCATGTTATGTTTTCATTATTACTATATCTGATATCGTAGCCTCTCCCAAACAGAGGTCCCTCCGATAGCAGACGGGAGAAATGAGCTAGATCTGTTGATTCAGAGAGAGATGGATGAAACGAGGGAGTAAAAACATGAGAATGCGCTGACTTATTTACTGGCTGGCGTGTGATTTATTGTGATCTGTGTTGCACACTGCACAGTGTGGGGTTCTGTCTGCATGGCTGCAAAGTTGTTTCAATTCAATGGAGGTTGGAATGCTCTTGTGTTTCCAACCCAAAAAGCAAATAAACAAAAAAACAGCTAAAGCACTGTTTAAAAGAAAAACGCAAATGAGCAATAACCGGTTACTGTGATAATGTAACTGCATGTGGTGTGGTGTCTTCTGAATGAATATTCTTTGCAATATAAATAGCAAATAATGCTTCACAAATACAGGCTCTATGATGGCGGCACATATTTAAATTGGGAGGCATCTATCTATTTTGCCTAGCGTGGCTTTATGAAAACACTAGTATGCATCTTCTGTAGCTGAAAGCTAATCCTCTGTGAGCGCTGAGGTTTAAAGTGGCGCTCTATTGTTATTTCATGAGAGGGGCTGAGCGCAGAGCCGGAGCCTTGTCTAAGCGGTGGAGAGAGAATTCCCCTGCATGGCTACACAATACACAGACATCGCATTTAGACATGTCAGCTCTTAACTAAAGAACAGCCAGTGAAGTGAACCCACTAACCCCTCTGTGCATGTCTTCACCATGACATGCCAGACTGCTCAACCCATGTGAAAAATGCATTTGTTGTAAGCAATGTAGCAGTCTAGGCATGCTTGGGCATGCTATGGCAGGCTGGCATGCTAGGGCAGGCTAGTTGGGCTACAACATCGCTGCAAAGGCTGGTGAAAATGGCACTACTGTATGCCTGCTCACCGTTGCCTCCCCTGCACTTACATAATTTACATGCACGCGAGGGGAGGGGAGTTCAACGGGGGGGCTGAGCCACAGGGAGCTCACGTCCAATTGCGTTTGGCCATGTGGAGAGACAAATACGCCAGCACGAGGAGAGCTCCAGCCGCAGTGGGCTTTGATGGCTACACGCTGAGACGCCCCTACGACACACTGACAGACAGTAGCAAGACCCCCCCCCCCTCGTATTTATGAAGCCAAGCAGAATATAAACGCAACAGGAGCAAGCCAAAGAGTCGGAGCACATTAGCGATGCACTGATCCAAGACCATGGCATTGTTATTTATTAATCAGCTGAGCTTAGCTAACTGCCTGCTTAGATGAGTGGCGCGAGCTGCACACTGGTGTTCATTGCTGCATCAGCCTGAAGGTTGCAAAACTGTTGACATAATGCAAGTAAAAATGCAGTACAGCTATTTTCTTTTGACATGGTGCCGTCGGAAGGATCTTCATTTCAAAACAGCATGCAACACATTCTAACAGCGGTACACAATGCGGTACACAAATAGGCTACTCTAGTCTAGAGTAAATACAATTTGTCTGCAAAACAAAGCATTAGCGAGTCTTCCAATGTAAATCCTGGAAGAGTGCACAGCAAACAAAGAATGTGTGCCCATTTTACACATTATTCATCTCCTATGGTGAAGCCAATGATGAATTAACA
Source organism: Electrona antarctica (assembly GCF_951216825.1). Taxonomy (NCBI): domain Eukaryota; kingdom Metazoa; phylum Chordata; class Actinopteri; order Myctophiformes; family Myctophidae; genus Electrona; species Electrona antarctica. The sequence continues at coordinate 34,291,065 of NC_136810.1, forward strand.
GCATGGAGATGTCATTATAAACCCTATTGGTGATTACCCTTTTCACGTTGAGTTTTTGGAGTTCACTGTGCACTGCCACTGACAATATTTTTTAAATATTTTCCAACACCTCACACAGTTGGGGTGTCAGCACATTGAAATGGGTGTTGAGAAACACAAGCCTTTAAACTGAGAAGAAACATCTCTATAGACGAAAAAACAGAGTGGGACCCAATCCTCTAGAGTGAAATCTCGCCTCATGTCTCCTCCACTGTTATTATTATATTTTTTTGGCAGGTTGGCTAATACACAGGAAGGTATTGGCACACAATACTCTCTCTACCTGAACACA
>NC_136810.1:34293895-34301395 GCF_951216825.1 Electrona antarctica
GCACAGAGGCGAGCCTCCACATTAAGCACAGTTTGCTCAAGGTGCATTCTGTCCTGTGACCTTGCTGTTACACTTCCGTGGAGCAATAAATAACTATCACATTTCTTTGGCTGACAGCTGACACCAAGAGGCCCAGGTGATATACGAGACATGACAAGTGATTCTAATTAAATGTAGAGCTCGTGGATGTAAAGTGGCAGGAAGGGAACAAATCCTGTCCGGGCCGAGCAAGCGGCCGAGCGGCGATGCCCTGCACCAAACGAGATGAGCCGGAGCTGTCAGGGCTGCCTCAGCTGTCCTGTAAACCTGGGTCCTAGTCCCCCGGGGGGCGGGGGGGGGGGACTGACAGGTTTCAGCTGCAGGGGAGAAGGCACACAGGAAACCTCCAGCCCCTACTACTACCACAACAACAAACACATGACAAAAACAGGAGCACTCTCAGGAGCGGCAATGCAAAACGAGGCAAGCGATGTGCGTTTTGTCACACTGTTGTGGACTGACAGGATACATAGCTTGTGGTAGTCTGACTCCAAACCAAAAGCCCAGTTAACCACTTGAAGCTCAGCAGCACTATTCTGGGGGGGACAGGGGGGGGGGGGGGGGACAGGGGGGGGGGGGGTAGAGAAGATCTATAAGCTCACAACACGATCTGAGATTTGGTGTAGAGTGAAAAAAGAGCTTAAGTTAAGTACAGTTGTAACTCACGTCTGTTTTACTAATTATATAGAGGGTTTAAGACAAGTGGTTAAAAAGTCACAATCACAAAAAAGGATCTTTGCAATACAGGAAGAAAATAACCTACTGTTTTAATAATTATGTTTTGCCATGGCTGTACAATACATCCAGCCCTGGGATAGGCACAAAAAGAAAGAGTTTTTGCAGAACGTTTGTTTTGTCGGTGCACATCGGAGGACCCCACGGTACTCAAGAACCAACAAGAGTGTGTTGACATCATGACACAGGACTGCACTTTGCAGAGGACGTTCACGGGTTCCTCAGTTCCCCCAATCAGACCCCCGGAGACTGGCCCCATCACAGCGGTTAACCTCTGGCCCGACTGTAACAACTCTGCTCCCCAGTCACGGTCAGCCAGCTGACAGACAATCTAAATCATGCTCTCTCTCCTCCGTCAGTGGCCGCCATGCCAGTTGGCGTCCGTCCACTCGACCGAGTGAAGGAACAGCGGTCTATCATAACCCCATCTCCCGATGGCCAAGAAAATCTGTCTTTGATAATACAGAGTCATGGCTCACTGCTTTCTCTTCTCTCCTGCAAAGCATGGGGGCTAACTTGATACATCTGGTTTGCAACCTGTCGATTTTTCCACTCTAAAACTGATGTATAGGCCATATACTCCATCGTACGACGGAGTCATGCGCCAAAAATAGCTGATTTATTGTGCATGTGGTTTCAAAAGATTCAAAAGCTCAGGATATTAAAAGGTGCACACTGCACACTCCCTCACTAGTCACCACTCTCACGTCAAAAACATTTTTGAAAAATCTCGAAAGTGTTTGAAAAATGTTTGAGTAATTTTGAATTATGAAAAGGTTTGAGAACTACTGATTCATAAGACAATTGTAGAATCGGCCTCAGGTCTCAATGGATTAACAAACGGCACTTTTCTTCGAGGCTATAAGGACTTGTTTAGCTCCAGCAGAAGTCTCCATGCTGCAAGCACCATGCGCCATCGATGTACGAAGCACTCCAAATATTTGTGACAAACGGAGCTACAAGGCCTCCTCCTGTGTGGGAAGTCACATGACCACTAGTCATGCTCGGTGGGAATGAGTCTGATGAAAGAGACAGCTGAACAAACAGGCCGAGGTGTTTAGTGAACTGCGAAGGCTGCACAATGTACACAACATTCCTCAGGATTACAGCAAGTTTCTCTGTGTTCTGCAAAGAATGAGTACAATACACACTTCTTTTGGAACAATGTTATACACAGTATAGAGCGTATACAGTACAGTGTGTGTGTGTGTGTGTGTGTGTGTGTGTGTGTGTGTGTGTGTGTGTGTGTGTGTGTGTGTGTGTGTGTGTGTGTGTGTGTGTGTATGTGTGTGTGTGTGTGTGTGTGTGTGTGTGTGTCACTGAAACAAACGTCTGTGTGTCAACGGCTAAGCTACAGTATATGCAGTAGGGAGTAGGCCATGGAAGTAATCATATTCATATTCACATATTGTGAATATTGTTTTGTTTTCTGTTAATATCTTTCGCTTTTAATTTTAGATCCAAGACTGACATCATCAATATGCAGTGGTGGAAAAAGTACTCACATTCTTTACTTAAGTAAAAGTATCAATACTGAAATGTAGAAATACTCTGTTACAAGTAAAAGTCCGGAATTTAAAATGTAATTGAGTAAATGTACAAAAGCATTTTACAGTACTGTATTCGAGTAAATATACTTAGTTACATTCCACCACTGTCAATATGATGATCCAGAGGGAAACCACGCTATTAATTAGACCAGAATGCACCCAAAAATATGTCCAGGCCAACTAAACATTTTAATTGGTTGCACCAGATCGCACCTTATATTTAGCATACAGAATGTCTGTCAATCTGTGTGTATGTGTGGATGCACCTACATTATAATGCTGGAGCTGTAGCTCTGGTCCATAACCCAATTGCCTTTGCATTAGAGCTATGCTGCTCTCGACTTCCTGCGCTCGCATGAAATGCAGACCAGCCTCTCGACTGAAAGAATGTTATCGCTACTCACCAATACAAAGACGGTTTGTGTGATACTGATTACAAAGCCTACTTTCCGCGTTGGACACAATCTGAGCCCCCCACCACACGTATAAAATGCACTTTTTGTCCAGAAAGGGATTTTATTTTTCCACCGGAAGGAAAAATCTTGTCTATGGGGTTTTCACTTGGCAATATCGGTAGAGGGCGCAGTGGAGTAAATTAAAGTATTTTTCTTCCAGGGAAAAAAAAATCTTTTCTGGCCAAAAAGTGTATTTTATAATATGTTTGGTGGGGGGCTCAGAGTGCGTCCACTGCAGAAAGTAGGCTTGCTAATCACACAAGCCGTCTTTGTATTGGTGAGTAGAGAAAACGTTATTTTTTATTTTCGCTACAGTCGAGTATCTGGTCTGCATTTCATACGAGCGCAGGAAGTTGAGAGTAGCACACGTGTAGCTCTAATGCAAAGGCATTAGAGCTATCAGAGCTAGATATACTGTATCTTTACATAATTGTCTCCACCAGGCCGAAGGCATGGGGAGAGAGTATGTTTTGCACTCCGTCCGTGTGTGTGTGTGTGTGTGTGTGTGTGTGTGTGTGTGTGTGTGTGTGTGTGTGTGTGTGTGTGTGTGTGTGCGCGTGTGTCCGTCCTTCCTTCCTTCCTTCCTTCCTTCCTTCCTTCCTTCCGTCCGTCCGTTACCAGCTAATCTCCGGCACCGTTGGCCCGATCCATGCCAAACTGTGCACACACACTCCCTGGATGCCAACGATGAACCTCTGCCCCAAATATTCCACAACGGCATGTTATAGCGCCACCATGAGGCTGATTTAGGCAAAACACATTTCTGTATATTACTCGTACACATTTTATCCATACATCACACAATTCGGTATAAACTATCTCCATAGTCATGTGATCAACACGGATCTGCACCATTTCCCATCTTCCATCCTGATTGGTTAAGATTGGCTTCCAAAGCTCACATGATTGGTCCGTTTCGAACAAAATGCCACAAATCACAAACACAGTGTGCAATTTCCGTGAAATTATACACGCACATTTCCACTAGGCCGAGGACGACGTGCCACTTATTTTTTTCCAAATCAGCCTCACGGTGGCGCTATAACAGGGAAATTCCTGTTTTTACCTATAACTGCATCGATTTGTATGCAACTTATGTATGTGCACTCCCTAGAGGCCATGGAAAAACATTTTCCCTGCATCCCTCCACATCTGCCGGTTATAGCGCCACCATGAGGCCGATTTCTGCAAAACACATTGTTGGTCATGTTAGTCGCACAGATTTCATCCAAATCTCACGCAAATCGGTACACATGATCTCTGTAGTCATGTGATCAAGAGTGGCCCATTTTGTACAAAATGCTGCACATGTCCTGCTCATCCAGAATTCTATCCTACAAAATGAAGAAAGTTGTTGCAAAAAACAAACAAACATGTTTATATACTCCTAAACACACTCTCCTATCCTCCTGGTGGAGACATGTGCCCAGAAGGGAACTTTTTCTAGTTAAATACTCCGCCAGTCCTTGTTCCCGTCAGTTGGTTGGTTGGTTGGACACCCCAGTGATATCATGTGACATCATCAGGGATGGAGATCCCTGATGTCATCAATATTGGCCAGCAACTCTATTATCTGACCTCAGGCGTCTTTCTGGTCTTTACATCTTTAATTTTCTCTGGCCTGATTTATACCTATTGAAAATAGCTGATGTCTGCTCCAGTGGATTGTCGTCAGCCCCCAACCAATTCACTTTTCACTGGCCCTCAACTACGAAACCCCGCCCCCATGTCCAGCCCACAATCCCTCTATTTTGGGCACCTCACAAAGCCACTGATGTGATTAGAGAGGATGATGATTACAATTACATAAGAGCATCAAATTAATTTGTGTTGTCTGAACACACAGCGGTGGCAGCAGGAAATCACTCAAGCTCTCAAATCTCCCTTTCTCTTGGTTGCTCCTGCGGTCCCGCTCTCATCTCATCTCTCTCTCTCTCCCTCCCTCCCTCTCCCTGCACCCTCCTCCCAGAGCACGGAGACACACCCCTCTCTCCTCCCTGCCCCTCCCTCTAGTCAATTAAAGTCACATCGAGGGATTAAAGGGAAGTAGGTCAGTGGAGCATTGCTGGGGGAGAGAAAAAAAACATGCAACAAACCACGTAACAAGTCACTGTGTCGACCTTGTGCAATACAAGAGATGGGTGGGGACTAGACCAGAGGAGGCTTGTGGGAGAGGGTGGAGAAGCAGCATGATCTCACCCTGCCTGGACCATACGCTGATGAGGTTTAGTTCACTAGCTGAGGTCCAGGCACTTCCAAATCCAGGCCTGAAGACCGACATAGTCTCCTCCTCACCTACTGTATCCTTCCTTGCCTCTCCTCTGCAGCTCACAGAAAGCCCCCTGGGGGGCAGCCCGGGGAGCTACGCTTCGGTGGCAGAGGGTTGATGCCCTCTACGGCATGCCTTGTCTCCAGTATGCCACCCCCACCACCCCTCAACAGATCCCCTTCAAATGCAGGATTAGAGCTGTGCCAGAGGCAATGAGAGGCCCACAGCTTTGGTGCGAGCAGGCTATGCCAACAGCCACCACTCACAAGGCGGAGACAGTGCACTTGTTGTGAGCCACGTTCAGAAGTGGCCCCAACTGCGTGATTGAAACTCAGCAGGGGATGGTGGTGGTGGTGGTGCAGGGGGCTTGGTTTTGCTGTGCCATGACAGAACATAGAGGACATGAGCAACAAAGTGGAGAGGTTTTTAAACATGTACACCAACAAGTATTACAATTTACATTTAGTCGACTTGACAAAATTATTGTAGGACTCTATTATGTACAGTATACTGTCTGTTGCTACTGTGGCAACAACTGAAAAAGAGGCTTAAAGCGTGGCTCTTGAACATTTTAAATACTGCAGCCTCAGCACTGAAGACAGGGATAACAACCCGTCGCATAGTAAGGGAGAATATGAAAACAAGAGCTCCCACAACAGTAGAGGTACGTTGGCTTATGCTTTGAAAATGTTGTGCCTGTAAATGACATATGGATGATAGAATATAATGTGCCATATTAGGATATGAACAGACTTTAAGTAACATCTTTTAACACGTCGTTACCACTCTCTGCTCTGGGTCTGGGCCACCCTTCTTGTTGATGGGACGACAGATTTATACTTAAGGCAATGCCCCAAAAGGCAAAGTGGAAGCATGTAGTCACTGATCTACAGAGAGACAATTTAATACATAATACTGTACTGAAGAGGGGAAGCAGACATACTGTATCTGGGCTCTCCGAGATCTATGAGGCTGATTTAAGGTGCAGGCAGACAAGCGAAGCTACAGCCCCACCAAAGTCAGGGGGATTTGCAGCGCCATGTCGAATTCTCCCTGATGACCACTAAAGGTCCTAGGAGAGGGAAATGAAATAATTGCTTCTGACATCAGTTAGTCCAAAAGTATTTCCCGGGCTAAACTTATAATGCATTTAAAGCCCTCGTTTTGCCTGCCTCACACTTTCCAAAATATTGACACTGCAGCAGTGCAAGTGAAACCTTCACTGTTAACCAACATAATACTTTAAAAAGTACTGATGTGAATGTCACAGTCACATTCTCTATTGGCTCAACTCCCAATTTTAATACATTTTTCTCATTTTTGTAATAACCATTATTGGTTGACAAATGCAATATTGTCATTAGCCCTGATGAGGCATGGAACTAAGCTAGGAGCAATCAATGCATTCTGCTGCAAACTGCTGTCACATTAGTGACATAAACAGAAGCGATGTGATATTCTCTGGATGCTTGGCCCTGCTCAGAATTTCATAATGTGAGTCCTGCTTAGTCAGTCAGTATTTGTCCATTCCACTATTCTGTTCATAGTCATCATTTTAAAGTGTTGTGGAAACAACACTGACAATGTTAGTTTACCAAACCAATGATTACTTCAGGCATGACAGAAAGTACACTACTCTAAGCTAAATATGTAATTAAAATCCAATATCCTCAGTTACTAGTGTAGTAGATTCTCATTGCACTATGGTGAGTGAAATGACACACTGGCATGTACTGTAACATAACCCACAGGTGACATGCATTCGTGTACATACAGACCCCATAGAAGCCACACCATAAACAATTGAAGAATGTGCAGAGGTTTGTGGCGATGATGACGGAAACATCATTTTATATTACGCAACACATTTCTGTTAGAAATCAGTATTGATTTCTCAAATACTATTTTCAATACTCCAGAAAATTCTAAAAAGGGAATGGTTTTACTTAATTACTTAAAAGTAAATATGAATATGAATTTTGTTTAGTAGTGGTACCTACTAACTGCTGCGGTACCAAGAATTATTATCAAATGATGCAAATTAGAAAAAGCGTAATTGTACATTTTGTATTTTTTTCAAATGTTGCAACAAAAAAAAAGGAAATAAGAAAAACAAAAATGTGCGTGTAGATCTCTGCCAGGACGGTTTGCATACCCGTCTTATATGTGGCGGAAGATCTAGAAGTACTGCCATTTTTTACTTAAGTAAAAGTATCAATACCACAATGAAGACATTCTCTGTTACAGGTGAAAGTCCAGTGTTAAAAAAAGTCCTTGAAATGTCCTACTAATTATGCATAATGTATAAAATCCTTTGAAAATAGCAGATCTACAGTATAAGCTCACAACGCATCGCAAAGCAACGCATTGAGAGCTTGTAGATCTGCTATTTTCAAATAGCCAAATAGGGCTGAAGTGGTTAGGGTATGTTTTGTAATAACACTTGATGATG
>NC_136810.1:34308895-34628895 GCF_951216825.1 Electrona antarctica
ATCACTGTGGAATGTGGCTAATCTCGCATTGAAGATATTGTAAATGGCTGCTTGAGACCTCTCATTCATTCTGCTGCACTGCTGGCACTCAGCCATTGGATTGGCGTCATTTAGAGCAGTAAACATGCTGGCGGTGACAGGTATCAGGGCTGCCTCTCTAATCACACACATACCTCAGCGCGGTGGCATGTCCCCATCTATCTCACTCTCCTCAGAGAGGCAGAATACAGCCTCCCAATCAGAATGGATAATACCCTGTGGGCCAACTACCACTGTCTCTACAGACAGAGAGGCACGCTGCATCTCAAAGGAAAAAGACAGCCCAAGCCTATTTAGCATCGGCACGTTGACACTGATCGACACAAGAACTACACCCTCACGTTTGGGAATAAGGATATTATACAGGCGTCCGGCTATCCCGTAGCGTTCCTCATGAGGGATGAGGTGGTGGGGGTTTTGGCTGCACGGGTGCCGTGAAGTATCATTTGTCGAGGGTCTCCCTCTCTCCTCCCCTCCTGGAGACGGTGGAATTGAATAGGAGGAGGTATTAGCTCTGACTCTTGCCAGCCCAGTGCACTCTATGGGATAATGTTCTTATTGGGCGTGATCCTCAAACTGCAGAAGTCATGCTGTCTTTACTCAGAGAAGGGGGGGAGGACTGGGAGGGCGGATGGTTTCAGCCCAGCAGATTTTACAAATAAATAAGCCATTCTGTTTAAATTCCACTTCACTTGGACCATGATGTTGACAAAAATATTATTAGCGTTACAAATAATTGATAATTTATACATTTGACATAATTACACATACTGAATTATGGTATAGAAGGTGTACTATATATTCCCATCAGGTGTCATTGGCTACGAAATGCACCTCTGGACACAAATTGTGAGTAGACCTGCCGGTCTTCAGTCTTTGATTCTGTGCCCTGGCAAATGTCGAGTTCTCCCTAAGCGAGACACTTAACCCCTAACTGCTCCCCCTCTACGCTCAAGTCTGACCACTTGGGCAGCAGTCAGCTGGGTGAGGCTGAAAACTCCATTTACCCCGTTTGACTGTGTGACCATGCCAAACCAACCAACCAACCAACCGATCAAAGGGAGAGGTCCATCTCCTCTCAGGTTCAGTGAACTTCGCAGGAACTCTCTTGGTGGAACTATAAAGCTGTGTCAATATTTGACTCTTAGCCCTGGCAGGATGTGCTATATAGCTTGGAAGCATATACAGCGGCATAACAACATTATAACACAGGAATGCAATAACATTATGAGTGTCCAATAACGCTGTATGGGCATACAGTACAGCAGGGGTACAATCTGAGCAGACTGGCAAAAGCTCACAGGCAGCAGTTGTGTGATCATCGCTTTTCTTCACAGAATTAAACATATAGCATTACGCTGGCATCTCCCCCACACCATCTTCAGGCTTTTGAAGAATAAATAAATGATCTATGAAGCTTCAGGTGACAATGTAACGTCCTGCGCCCTGCCAGCTCCTCAACATCTGATAAGGTCCATCTCTGCGTGTCTGCCTGTGGCTCGCAATCAGAGGGATCAATTTCAATCTGGGGGATGATAAAGAGAGTTGACAGGGTGCCCCAACAGCTGTAAACATATTCAATCTGAAAAAATTGCGGATGAGAAATGATCTCGGCTCAAAACGCACATCGATTTTATTACTTCATCCCCATGCTCCTGTGTTGACACGTTCATACGATCCTCCCCGAATGTCAAACTACAATGCAATTAACGACAACAATAAAAAAAAAAGAAATCTGTAAAAATGAACCGTAGGAAGCTAATCACAAATGCATGAATAAAAACTGCCCTTTCTATTCACATAATCTTCTTTTTTTTCTCCCCTGGTCTGCTAATCTGAACACAACAGTGTCATTTCATAAAACAACGTGTTCTTTATTAAGCAACAGACACTGGAGTAAGACACAGCGCTTGTTTGCCAGACAGAGGTGATTGTGTTATCTGTGGGGCCGGCTGTGCACTTCTCCGCCGGGCTCCCTCAGCTCCAGGATTGTCCCTTACCTCGCCGCTACCCCGAGCGCTGCTTCTCCCCTGCACTCTAATTGCCTCCATTACTGTATCTGCAGTCAGATAAAATGCTAATTTCACAGCACATTAATTTCTCCAGGCTGAACAATAAGCAACACAAAGCCCAGGCCGCCTGTCTTTGCCTGGGCAAGCACGTCTGCAGCGCTGGGCTCCATCCCAGTGGTGCCGGAGTGAAAGCGCCATTATGCACAGGTCAATGAAATGAAGGAAAAATCCATCGATTCTACATTTGAAAAGAAAACACAGGAGCAGGGCTGGGGCAGGGTGATTTATCAGTCTCAGACCCACTCTGGCAGTCAGGGCCCAGAGAAGGCTGCGGGGAGATGCTGGATCGCTATTGCTCTGCCAGACTCGCAATGCAACCACACCTGTCTCCAGTCACATCCAGACAAAATTACTTCAACGTTCCACTAGTAATCTATAGGGAATTATTTGGGGGGCGATTGTCGCCGCTGTTAGTGTAGGCAATATAAATATAAGTTCTTAACAATGCAATGTGGATCCCTCTACAAATGGGATCTGTAACGTTGCCATGTCTCTGATCTGATCAAGCTCCACGGGGTGAGGCAGATAATTTCTTATCCATCACTTTTCCCCTCCTGGAGTTCATCGATCATCCCTGTTTTTCCTGCTCAGAAGCAGCCGCCTGTGTACATCAACCTAATGTTCGCATATTACACGCATGGCTTGATTCCTCCCTCCAGCATCCCCAACTGTCTGTGGATTAGCAAGGCCGCATCCCACTTCACAAATCAAAACGCTTAACATAATAGCTTTCGTCCTTTAATAGCTACACAACACACTTCATTTATTCAGCCAGAGCTTTTTAATAAGTCATTATCAAATTCAGTTTAATTCTATTCAGCCCTCCAGGATAGCAAGAGCACTGAAGGCAGTGCTGTTAACCCCACGTGAAACGTACATGCACAGTCTACGCATGGGTGTGTGAACAACACCTGCATGCGTAAAATGTGTGCGTACACGCGTGCATGTGTGTGGGAGCATACAAACGTGCATTATGGTCGTACCCGGAGTGGAGTGAATCCTGACTGGAGGACAGTGGCGCTTCCTGGGAGAGGCAGCTTTCAGCCCTGGAGTGCATGGCACACTGGCTGCCGTCTCTTTTCACTGATAAGCCCTTCGTATGGAGAGCACTGGAGGGCTCACTAACACTATAGTGTGCACCAACATAAACAAGTCAGGAGACCAGCCTTCCTTTCATGGAATTCACAGTGAGGAGGGAGTCACGTTAACAATTCAAGTCACGTAAGTTTACAAAATGATGACATTACGTTCCGTGCATTTGGTGACGGACCACCATGCTGAGTGTAATGGCAGGCCATCTATTCCTGAGGACAGGGGCATTCAAGAACATTCAGACCTCTGTGTGTTTATTCATCTCATCATCAACAATGCTTGAGATCAAAAACGTAGGGAGGGGTGATCTGTATAAGCCTACGCGATAAGACTTCATATAGGACGTGCTTTTTTAACCACATTAAGCTATTTTGGGCACATTTGTAAATAATTGAATTAGTAGCCAAAGTACAAGCTCACAGCGTGTCCGCATTGCAACCTGTTGTGAGCTTGTAAATTGGTTATTTTCGCTATTCATCTTACAATTCAGTATAGAGCTTAAACCCTTACAATAGAACGTATACCAACATGTGTATAACATTGCAAAGTGACATAGCTCGGTTTAACACAATGCCACTAACACCTCCAACTGTAAATACCTTCCCCCCAAAAAATCATAGTGTTTTATTACGTTCTGAACTTCTAACACTCTTTTTGACAGTGTACAATATGTTTTCTCATGCCATTAAAGCTCATTTGAATTGAATTGCTTAAATGGTTCAGGAATGCAAGCTTAAAACATCTGCTCTTATACACAGTAAGACCATGGTACTGCAGTTTACAGGCATGAAACAATGAGGTTCATATTCCCCCACATAGTGCACTGTGAACAGAGAAATCTCTCAGTGTCTAGTGTAAACCTGCAGTGTAAAAAAACATGAAACCTAAATATTATTCTTTGTTTACCATCCAGAGAGAAGTTGGTGTGTGTGGACATTAAAACACACACTCAGCTGCTCAACTGCAAGGCTTTAGTGAGGCACGATAAGTGAGTTACATCATAGCTGCTATTATGCCACACGCACGCACCCACGTGCACACAACACACACATTTCTGGGGCCAGTTCTGGCAACACCCGCATGCTTCTTCCTGTTTCCATCCAGACACTTTGAGTGCTGTGGAAGTGTTGACAGACTGAGCACGCCTGCATTGGTGGCTGGATGGATAGATGGTTGGCTGGCTGGCTGGCTGGCTGGCTGGGGAATGGGTGGGGAATGGGTGGAGTGGAGAGGCAGACTGCAAAAGGAAAAGGAAGAAGGCTGGGGCTCCATATGGGACAATGAACAGTCTACCTCTGTTAACTCTGTGTGCGTGCATGCGTGCGTGCGTGCGTGCGTGCGTGTGTGCGTGCGTGCGTGCGTGCGTGCGTGTGCAGTTGCTAACAGATATTCAAGAGATATCAATCATGTACGCGAGGGGGAAGAGACCATGCAGGAATTGCTGGGGTGAACATTTATGACGTGAAGACAAGATAGGATGCCATGATGCCTCCCCTCCCCTCCCCTAATTAAAGCGTTACTGCAGGGTGCGGAGACAGAGGGGATTACATAATGCACTCCAATGTACTGGAATGGGCCAGTCCCAATGGACATACTGTAGAGAGAGAGAGAGAGAGAGAGAGAGAGAGAGAGAGAGAGAGAGAGAGAGAGAGAGAGAGAGAGAGAGAGAGAGAGAGAGAGAGAGAGAAATACAGAGCGAGAGAGAGAGTTCTGAGATTAAGTTTCTTTCATCTTCAAACCAGACTCATATTTCCTAAAGTTAAGTACTAGATGAAGACTGAGTGATTTCTCTCCCTCCCGCTCTGTCTCTCTCTCCCTTTCCTTTCCCCCATTTTCATTCTCCCCACTCTCTTCTCCTTGCCTCTACTCTATCTCACAAAAATGGGCTCTCTTGCTTCCCTCTCTTCCTTTGCCTTTAGAGGACGGCTCACGAGATGTGCATTCAAATGCCCGCGGAAGCCTCAAGCCCCTGAATCCCCAGCGCTAAATGCAGGGGTTTCTAAGAATCGCAGTTCAAAAAGGAGACACTCAGCTATCTGCTCTTGCAGTTTCACAAGAGCTCCCATGTGCGGAAAGCCAGAGTCAACGGATGGGCAGGGCTGCTTACAGTAGATGTTTCACCTCGAGTGTTTAACAAACAACAGAGAGTGTTGTCTTTTAATGACTGCATTATAAGCGCTTCCAAAACAAAGCAAGCGGAATATCAGAATGAATAGTGCATGTGGTTTATTTAGCATCGTGAATGCCTGCCTGGAAATTTCAGACGTTGCCATCCAAAGGGAAACAAGTCACAAAAACCAAGACAAGAACCTGATGACTAAGATGCAGGAAGAAGCAACGCAGCCATGTGCTACAGTAGAAATGAAAAGCTTTGGTGTTGATTTAACTCAGCGGTGAATTAACACTAAGGATTTAAACAAAGCGTCGTATTAGTTCATGCTGGACATCGGAGTCATACAGCAGGATGATCATCATGTTGACTACATGTTTCTAATCAGCCATGCTTTTCTGTAGACCAATAACAGCTCATTCTCACAACAAGGCGGTCCATTTAAATAAGGCTCCCTCTTGAACTGGACCTCTGCTACTCTTTTGTGCCACACTCGCTGCTGCTGGCAAAGCTTAGGCCCTCAACCACTCAAGCATCCAACTCCCTAGTACGAGTCTCTTGCATGGCTCAAACCTAAAGTACTCAAATTTCCACATTGGCTCTAATCAAAAAATTCTGTACTGTATATTTGTGGTACTATACCACTTGGAGGAAGGTCCAGGACCAAAATGTTAATAAACATTTCCTCTATTTAGGATGTGAGTGAAAAGACAGTTTGACATCCATTAGACCACGGACCCCCATTTGATACAATGTTTTTCTCTGGGACCTCAATATACCCAGTAAAATAAATCCTCAGTAATAATAACATTTGACTGTACAAATGGAACCAAATGGGCGCTGTGAAGGTCTGTTTCATACCTATCAGTAATTTAGCTGCTTCCCCTGGATCTACTTCAAGGACATCTGGGGGTCCCTGATCCCCATGATGAGAACCAGTGTCTTACACAGCCCAGATACTTTACATTAGTGGTTCCATCACCATGTCTATGCATGACTCACTGATCTGGTCAAGGCCATAAGTCAAATTTAGGGACGATTGTGGTCATAGCTGCACGTCCACAAATGGAACTTCACTGGATTCTTTGCACCGGAAACACTAATTGCATATGAATGACAATCGCAGTCCACGTAACGTTGTCTGAAGCGTCTGGAAAGCACAATGGTAGGAAATGGTAAAACAAGCACATGAAACCCCAGACGGGACACATGTGCACAAGTAGATTGAAACATTATTCCAAATAACGTCTGTGATGGAATTGTTTTAGCCAGAGCCAAGAGAGGAGAGTAAATCACTACCATTGCCTACAATGAGCTAGATTTGGCCAAGATAAGGCCACGGTTGGGGAGCCATCACTCAAGTCCCGAGAGTCTGAATAGTTTCATCTGCTCTCACTGAACCCACCCCACACCAGGTGGATGCTGAAACATATATCTATTCTAATCACACAGGTCCTCATATGATCATGGCAGTGTAGCAATCAAGCAAATGCTTGTGTGTGTGTGTGTGTGTGTGTGTGTGTGTGTGTGTGTGTGTGTGTGTGTGTGTGTGTGTGTGTGTGTGTGTGTGTGTGTGTGTGTGTGTGTGTGTGTGTGTGTGTGTGTGTGTGTGTGTGAGTGTGAGAGTGTCATCTCCGTCGGGGCAGGGTTTCTCCACTCAGCAGTGTTTGCTGAAATAAATCCTGCATCTCCAGTGGTGTCAGACAGAAGACGCTGTCTTTGCCAGCTGTCTGCCATGCAGCTCCGCTCCACTCTACTTGCCGCTCGCTACCATGACTGCTGTCCGACGCCTAGCACTCAGCCCATTGTTTTCACAACAGTTCCAGCACCGCGGACGGCTGGCACAGCTGTTCCCCGGGTCCCCACAGCCTTTTAAAAAAGGCAATAAATCAATCTAGGCACTCAATACAGGCGGGAAATTGACCAATTAGAGTGGCCCAAGATGCTTATGTTCAGCCGCACGGTTTTACAAATTGGCTATCTATTTATACCAACACTACTGGCACTCCTTGAGAAAAATTCACTGGCTGCAGTCAGTGCATTAGCATTACCCCTAGCTGCCCCTCACCCCCCAGAAGCCTGGCGATAAACATTGCATTGTATCTTTCATTTATGGTGTTCCTTAATTACATATCTAGAGTTCCTCACTCAGACACTGTCCTCAGATAACCGCAGAGTGGTTTTCAAAAAATGTTTCCAAAGATCGTTGCAATAAAAACACTGTTTGGTAGCGTTGGCTGGTCAAAAGTATTGTCCGTTAGTTTCTTCAGGTTTTCTGTGTAGTCTACACAGAACTAACTGCACTACACCGACATGGTGGTACCCAGACCTTTGTCACGTGCAGATGTCACGTGATGAACAATATAGGGCTTAACCCATTCTGACCTGAGATCAGATTCTAAAAATGTCTTCTACATCCTGACAGTTTTCTGAAAAAGCTATGTTTCTATGTCAGTGGTTCTTCGATTTTTCAAAAATAGCAGACCTACAAGCTCGTAGCACGCCACTCGGTGGCGCGCTATGAGCTTGTAGATCTGCTATTTTTCAATAGCTAAAGCATAACATAATGCTATCACCAAAAGGGGTTCCCGCCCAAAATGTGGTTAGTGGTTGGTCTCACATCTTGTTCTTACAGCTGATCTGTGAACCGCAGTCAAAGTGTACTTCAATGAGGAATTTGATGCCATGATACTGTACATCATACAGCTTCACATAATGTACAATGAAGCTCTACTCGTTTATGTACGACTATACAGTAAAATTGCATAAGAAGACGAGAAAACATCACTAAACTAAGAAATCCACACTAATAGCTGCTTTAATGTGGAGGCTATTATGTAGCCTATGTTTCATGCAGTATTTACTGTATATGTATAGGCCTAGGCTGATATGTTTCACTAGAATAAAACTTACAATCTTTAAACAGTATGCTGGATGGTTAGTGCCAGGTGCAACCACAATCTTAATCAGAGTGATTGAATGGTTCTGCAAACCACCCGAACTTTCCATTCATTCCGCAATAGCGTGGTCATATTTCATCATTACCACACTACCAATGTTACTTTCTGGCAGGTCTTGGAACTGGGGCCCTTTTCAGCTCGATATTCCTGCATTTCAGAGATATTTACCTCCCTACACACGCACGCACGCACGCACGCACGCACACACGCACGCACGCATGCACACACACGCACGCATGCACACACACACACACACACACACACACACACACACACACACACACACACACACACACACACACACACACACACACACACACACACACACAAAAGTGGTGCTACAGGTGTGCTGGCATCTGTTTACAATCTGTCTATTTGCTGGCATCTTTCATGGTCTATCTAGGAAGCCTTTATTGGGAGCTCTTTCATTAAGCCGACCAAAAAGAAAAAAAATCCTCCTAGTCCCTTTGTTCCATGATTATCAATCTCCATGCAACAATCCAATAACAGGCTGTAATGCACGTGCACGGCTGTGTCTCCATATGCTGCTAGCAGAACAGCTTTTAGTTAGCATTCATCCCCACCACTGGCTGATGCAACGCTCCAGCTAAACCAGGCACCACATCCAGAAAGGAGCCACAACGGTGATTTCGTAGAGCCGGTGGCTAAATGTGGTAATGTCTAATTAGTGCTACTGTATAACGTAGTCCACTGACTACATGCTAAAGAATGCCATGAGCATAGGCAGTGGTCCCTTATGTTATGCTAAGTAGCACTCCTGAACATCATTATCATTCACAGTCTACTTGCCTGCAGACTCATTTATGCTTACATGTCACTTTGCTGCTTCCATACAGTCTAATCAGCTGA
Organism: Electrona antarctica; assembly: GCF_951216825.1. Taxonomy (NCBI): domain Eukaryota; kingdom Metazoa; phylum Chordata; class Actinopteri; order Myctophiformes; family Myctophidae; genus Electrona; species Electrona antarctica. The sequence goes on from NC_136810.1 coordinate 34,318,039, forward strand.
TTACCACATACACCAACACTTGCACGCACACACACATGCATGCAGGCGCGTGTACTTGTATATGCACATACACAAACATGCCTACAGATTCACCCACATGCATAATGGCACGCGCTCACGCACACAAGAATTGTGTCGCTAATTGTGTCTGCCTTTTCCAACAAAATGTCAGTGGCTTCATCTGCACAGTGTCACAAAATATTTGGAAGAAAATTAAAAAATGTAAGGTGCATTTTGGCACGTGTAATTGCAGCTCTATTATAAATTATATAAATAATACGATAGAGTTCAAACACTTTCATTTTGATGCTATCAATTATCCCCTTTATTCCTCAATTCCAGCCCTATAAATATTAATATGATTCCATAATGAGGCTGAGTGGTCGGAATCGTTCACTGTCCCTCAAGGCAGCTTCGCGGTGGACGAGAGCACAGAGACATCAGGCTGATGAATAAAACCATCCTATTAAACTACACTTCACCACTCACGCACGCTCGTGTGGATATTTTGTCTTATATAAAAGGCTGCAGGTGTCCTCTCTGTTAACTACATTTGTGAATGTGTGTGTGTTCTGTGTTGATGCTGTGAACCTAGCACAGCATGAGGAAGGCACCTAACTTGACATTAACAAGAACAGTTTAACCACTTAAACCCTCTAGGATACTAATAGGTAGTTGACTGGAGAAAACAGCCAATCACTATCTTCAGTGGATGTCTCTCCCTACCCCCGAATAGTTGCTACAAGGTTCAACTGGTTAACCAATTAGCAGGCTGGAAATAAACTGACATTTCACTCCTTTCGTTTCTTGGCCTCTTGTTGACCCGGAGTACCGAGCCGCTCGTGTTTTATAAATGTGCTGCATGATAAATTCTGATGGGTCAGTGGTTTACAAGCAAAGAAGGACCTTTCAATTACTGCCTGATGAGGCCTGAGAAGAGGCCATTCTCACTGGAGAGCAGAGAGTGAGAAATGAGATTCTTAAGATCAGTGAAATTGTCACATTTCAAAAAGCAATTTGCTTAAATTGCTGAACAAGTTACTAAAATCAGACACCCAATTAGAATCAGATTTTTTGTGAGTGGTTAAAGTAGTGGGCTGCTATCAGCACTGTCTGGAGTGTAGGAAACTCCTTGCTCATCTCAAAAGCGAGTCTTTTATGTTCAAGACCCCATATCATGCAACTCACACAATCTAATTAGCTCCCCTCCAATGAGAGAATACTCATTTGGAACCGCAGCTCTAAGGCGCACACGCTCGTACACGCACGCACGCACGCACGCACGCACGCACGCACGCACTCACGCACGCACGCACATGATAACTTGGGCCAGAGTTATTGTTGCATTTATCGACAGATCCTCCCTTTCAAGTGACATGCGAAAATGGGAAGCCATGTGACTGAATCGTCGCCATTTAGACAGTCGGCTAATATGCTGTGAAATGAGCCGCACTTCACCATCACAGAGCAAAATAAATCACGCTCTTGAATGGAGCTTTTGATGAGCGCTTGTGTCATTTCTATAGGACTGGGAACTTCATTCTCCTTGTAACAGTGTATTTGAAAATGATCCGCTTTCGGAGCCATGCTGACCTTTCACTGAGCATCTTAACACTAAAATATCCTTCAGAGAAACGAGGTGACAGTAGAAATCTGTTAAGAATTCAATATACGCATAAACACTTCATCACATACTGTACGTAATATGCATTCATCTATCCACCACCATTCACAGCGTGTGCACACACACACACACACACACACACACACACACACACACACACACACACACACACACACACACACACACACACACACACACACACACACACACACACACACACACACACACAGTAAGCTGAGTGGAGGAAACCAGTGAACCATGAAACATCTTCATCCATCTCTGTTCCCATAGCAACGAGCAAAAATCATTCCTTTTACAACTTTGTTCTCCAGTCACAAAATGTTACCATCTGCTAAAAACATATAGTCACTGAGAAAAGTTATGTGATGAATATTTTAAGGGGCTTCGCTAGGCGGCTGCAGGCGTTATGGTCCCTGGCCAATGTCTTCCCACGAGGCAGAAAAGAGCCACCATCCCCACCCTACTCCTCCTCCACCTCCATCACCACCACCACAGTGGCGGGTGCTGATGGGGGAGGGGAGGGGAGGGGGGTCCTTCTCCAGGAGAGAGCCCTGGCTGCTGGCTCTCCCACGGGGCTATATGTATGGCTCCTCCAGCACAACAGAAAGCCCAGCACCAAGCCACACACACCACACACACACCAAGCCACACACACAATGCACGGCAAAACCCTACAGTTGGAGGCCATTGATATTGTCCTTTTCTTTTTGCTGAGTTTTGCGTGATCTGCGCAAAAGGACAGTTAACCCATTTTGGGTGGGAACCCCTTTTGGTGTTTTAAACATTATGTTATAATTTAGCTATTGAAAAATAGCAGATCTACAAGCTTATAGCGCGCCACCGAGTGACGCGCTACGAGATTGTAGGTCTGCTATTTTTGAAAAATCGTGAAAATGTAGAAGGATCTTTTCAGGATTTTTAAAAGTTTTGAGGTCAGGCCTAAATGGGTCAAATGATAAGGGACAATATCTGTGGCACCCAACTGTATGTTGAAATTACATTCAGTTTGTTTCTTAACCACTTGAACCCGAGCATGATTATTCTGGGGGGAACATTTTGGCAAAAATAGCTGCCGCTCACTCACACCACATCACGCTGTGATGCATTGTGAGCTTGTAGATATGCTATTTGTAGCGAAGACATTTAGGGCTCCATTTTCGTCACCGCTAAACCCCTTATCCCTAAACTTCTTTGCCTTGTTTTACTATTTTGCAAAACATTTTTGAATAGTTAAAATGGTCAATCTACAAGCTCACAGCATGACAATGTAGATTGGCTAGTTGAACTATTCAAAAATGTTTTTCAAAATAGTAAAAAAAAAAGGCAAAGAAGTTTAGGGATAAGGGGTATAGCGGTGACGAAAATGGAGCCCTTAGTGTAGATCGAAAAGTTTTACCAAGAATAGAGGGTTTAAGTGGTTAATAACATTAACAAGAAGAAGAGGAAACCAGAAGAGTAAGAATAAGAGTGAGTCGCACAGCCTATTGACACCCGGTATCCGTCCCCTATTGAGGGCTATAAGCAAAGGAACTCGGAAAAGCCTCTGACAACACTGCTTGGGCCATTCTCGCTCCCAGTCTGGACCCGTGCCAGAGAGCCTCACATGCAGACTGAAACCCCATTGTGTACCAGTGGGCTCGCTGCTCGCGCAATACATCACAGGCGGACAGAACATTGCCGAAGAATAAAAGGGACAACTGAGCTGGTATATTAAGTACAACAGCATCCAATCCATAAAAGTCAGCATTAATAGCCGGGCCGACCATTTAATTTTTCATCTACAATGAGGCCAATTAGAGGAGTTGAAATGAGCTGTTGGAGAGATGCCCATTTTTTACCGGCGTGTCACAAGACGCGGCCACATTATTTATTCCCCCCCTCTTCCCCCCTTCACCTGACAGAATTAATGGCTCACAACAAGCTAATTATCCGGCTTAATCTGGATTATAATGTATGTTCCTCCTGACCAACAGCAACAGTTTGTGAAGCATATGTAGCGAGTCGGTGGTGTTCTGCTGACCTCGTGTCTAACATTACTCTAGAGAACTGACATTCTGCTCACCAGATGGGGGAGGGCGAGCTTTCTGGGTTCTCGCATGAAACCACGCTGAGTGCTCAGACAGCATCGCGCAACCCAGCCCGGTGCATCTCACGGCCCGGCCCATCTCACGGCCCGGCCCGTCTCACGGCCCGGCCCATCTCGCGGCTGCATTTTCATTCCGACAATTGTTATCCTTTCACATCCGGCACATGGAGCAGAGTTCAGTTAAGACCACCAAGAGGTGGCATGCGGCCAAAAGGAAATGTTTGCAGTTCTACCACAGACATATAAAGGAACACTATTGTTAATTGCTGGGGTTCTTTTTTCATACCATTGGCATTCTGGACAAGACCCTTTAAGCACATTTATTTTCTTGTTCTTGACAAGCGTCTGGCCTCACACACAATAATTTTAGGGGACTAACCTTAAACTCAATAGACTAAACAAGAACAATTGTAGAAACAAAGTACAAACAAACAGGCAAGTCACACACAAAATATCACATTTACCGAAAAATATAATTGTGAAGCAACAAGGTGATTTAACAAGGCTGGTTTAAATGCAGACTGCGGAATGCATATCAATTCAACCTGTGGAATAGCTGACTTTGTATTGAGCTTCCCCTGTTCTCCATTATGCTGGTAGCAGAGCACACATACTGAAGTATACTGCCAAGTTACCTGTAGCTTTAAGACACAGTAGTAGATACTCGGGAGAGTTGTCTATCTTTATCGTGGTAGCGGCGGTTTTCTCGTGACTATGTAACACTGACACCTGCTGGGAATGCTGTGACTCCAGACTAAACCCAGGGACAGGTAGGACGCCGACAGGACTGGGTCCAGGTGTGAGTAAAAAAAGTAAAACTAAAAACCCAGCAGCTGCAAGGTCGCATCGCATGAACAGTGGTGTCTGCCTCCAATGTGCCAAAGGCTTGCTGTACTACATTATAATGATCTTTCATCATCCATTAAAAAAAAAGGATTGTAAATTGACACAATTGGCCTATACTGTACGGTACATGCATGTGGACTACCAACACAGAGGAAAGTCCTCAGTGTTCACTTATCCATTGGCAACTCTGTGAGTGCACAAATGAAACCAAATGGACCTGCAAATTAACACTTTTTACAGGGGGCAGTGGTGGTGCTGGGATTAGGATATTTTAAATATAAACACTCTTATCCTTCTGCTCACGGCTGCATCCCCAGACTTATTGAACTTAAACTAAATCTTCCCTCTTCCCTGCATGCGGCTACCACAGCCCTGGGAGAGCGGAGGTGGCAATAGGAGGGGGGGGATGTTTCATTTGGCACTTGTGGGCCCCATGAGGAGACCAAATTTACCTGCAAAATAATCACAAACACAAGAGAAAAAAAGCTCCATTTTGAACAGCGTGTCTCCTAATGTAAAAGTTGCAGGTGGCATATTTCAAGTGGGCTCTGATTGATCTCCAGCTGTTTGTAAAATTGTCCATCGTCACAGAATTCAGGTCAGAGTGATAAGCATTGTGGGCACTTCCAGCGGGAGTGTTGCTCACATGCTCTCTGCCAGGTGTCTGTCAGAGTCAGCATGGCTGAAACAGGCCGCCTCTCTGCTAAGTATACTGAGCAGAGCATGGAGGAAAGTAAATGAAGTTAAAATCCCCCAAAATGTTAACATTTAAAAAAAGGTATTTGAGACAATGTGCTCAATTAAGTTCCCCCCTCCCCAAAATAGAAAATTTGCAATGACGCACTAAACTATATTATATCCTGTCTGTCTGTGGGTGTCCTCTCATGCAATTGATCTTGTCAACACTTGCAACATAAAGACTAGTTATGTCAATTTTCATTAAAAACGAGTAGGCCATTATAGCGTTTTCCCTCCCAACATAGACATCCTGAATCCGTTTCAGAGTCAAATTAACGCTCAGGAATTGTATTGTGTACAAAAAACAAGATTTCCCCTTTTCTTCAGAAACATACATATGCAAGTTCTACATCGAGCTAACCAGAGGAAAAAGAACTACAGTACTGCTATGAAAAGAGAGTGTCATTTACAACAAGCAAGGAATACTGGATAATACTTTTCTTTCTTTATTTTCCATTGAATTTCTGTTTTTTTCCCCCCGCTCTCCGAACCTGGCGGATAATCAAAGCCTTCAACAATAGAAGAGGGGACAGTGACAGAAAAATGAAATAAAAACTACATGAGCACTCATACATTTCTAATGGGACTCTTTTAATCTTGAAAGGGGAGACATTCAATAGTGAATTAGTCTTTTTTTTTTTTATTCCTTTAATGCTTCCAAGAGAAATATATGCAAATCTCTGGCTAATGCTAACAGCAGTGACAAAGGAGGCAGTTCTTCTCTCTCTGCTCTCTCAGTGCGATATACACAGTAAAATCCTCAGTGTAAATTTATCCATTTGTAGGAGTGTACAAATGGAACCAAATGGACACTTACGGGTGCCTTTGGTTCCATATGTACACTCGGGAGTTATATTAACACTCTAAGATTCTACAGTGTACCCCAAAGCAGTGATGCAGCAGTGGCCCGCTTAATGCTGTCAGATTCATACGTGGCCCTCTGGATTCGACCACTAATGAAGACATCTGGCGGTCCTCCGCAAGAAAGATTCTTATCTGCTCCTAGCCAGCAACTTAGTCAAGGTTTACTGTGTGTTTAGGTGTCACTCGACGACGGAAACCACAAGCGAACAAGCAGACAGCACGTATTTAAATATAATTCTGTTTTGTTTTTTGTTTTTTCAAAGAAGCGTTCTCTTCCAATTACTGAACTCAAATTAAAATTTATTTAAATACGTTTACAGCCAGTTTTATTTTTAGAATGAAAAATGTATTCATTTTAGAAGGAAGAATAGCCTAGCTGACTGGATTTCACAATATTGAGGGATGACACACACACAATGTACAAAACAAATTTCAAAACTCACAATTTGTGCTTCATATTTCAAATAAATCATATTTCAAATAAGTATAATATTGAGAAACATGTCATTGATTAAATATAAACTATATTGTATCTGCCCAATGAAGCCAAATTGTTTGCTTAAAACCCCCCAAAATAAAATATTTGTATACTGACACTGAAACACACATACAGTACACACGCACGCGCGCGCACACACACACACACACACACACACACACACACACACACACACACACACACACACACACACACACACACACACACACACACACACACACACACACACACACACACACAAATTAATTGTAATTATATCAATCAAAAATAAGTTTAGTAAACACTTTAGTAAGGCCTTTTGCCATATGAAACATCATGAGACGTGATTAAACAACACTGAAGGAGGCATTGAAAATCCATCTATTTTCATTTTGAGGGCCTGCCTGGCAAAAATGTAAACGTGGTTAACTAGTAGAGGCAGAGTTAATCCTTTTATCTAGATCCCTGCTGCAGGGGATCCCAAACCCTCCCTGATTAAAAAAGGAAACGTGGGCAATGAACAGTTTAAGAATCATGGGCCCTAAACAGATAAAGGCGGAACATCTTGTTGCTATGGCAGTGCATATAGAATAACTCGCGACGCTGTTCTCTCTCTCTCTCTCACTCTCTCTCTGTCTCTCTCTGCCTAATATATTCACATTATTTATGAAATATTTTATAAGTAGCATAGCAAATGCTAAATATAAATCCCAAAGAGATGCTCTCCCTCTGTTCCAGCTGGAGTCGTAGAGAGCCACATGCTGGTGTTACACAGTTTCTCCTTTGGAGAGGCTGGGTGTTTGTTCACAAGACACAAGCGCTTTTGATTCCCTCACCAAAAAAAAAAGAAGAAAAAATAAATCTGAGCAATCATTTAACTCTGAGAGACCCTTACGGGTCCAATTTTACACTCTAAAAGTTAAATGTACGCTCCGGATTATTAATATTTTTTTGCAGCGCTCTCCCTGCATTTCCTCAATATGGAAAATCCTCTCTCTTACCCTACAGTGCCAGATAGAAGCTATGAACAAAAGAGAAGATTTGATCTGCTCATGTGGGGAATAAGATCCCCGTCTGAGATTTACCCAATGCGCTCCAGGATAGCAGCGAGCCACGGCCAAGAAATGAACCAAAAATCATTATATCATACAGAAAGTGAAGGCGGAGAGTAGCTTGAATGAGAAAGAGAGACATTTAAATTGTCCGTGGGATAACTCAGAACTCTCTAGCTGCAACAGAAGGGGGTAATAATATTTTTTTTACAGTAGCAAATGTGTACTGCAAATCACTGAGAAGAATTAGAACTAGGCACACTGTGCAGTGGATTGAGAGTGTAAGAAGAAGGAAAAGAATTACCACCTCCTAGAAAGCAGACACATGTGAGCTAGACGTCTCCAGCACAGGACACGTCCCCCCCCACTTCTCTGCACGGTCTGTGACTGAGCAGGACAACTGCACAGCCATTTCTCCTGTCAATACACTTCCAGCATCCATTTTCACCTGGCTGACACCTTTTACTGGTCAAGGGATGAATAAATCACACTTAGTGTACTCCCCTGATAGTTTGACTAAAAAAAGGACATCAACATGAAGGAGGACTGCAGTGTTTTCCTGTCATCGCTGCCCCTGAGGTACAGTGAAAAATTACTGCTGATAAAATAACATTTTTCAAAGGGCCTTATTGCTCTTTTAATCTATCTGCCACAATGGATGGCTTCTGGGATGTGTTTCATTTCATCTGAACACAAACAATCCTTCAAAGGGCTTAATAACAGTTACACAAATGAGTGCCATTAATTACCTGCTAATGGAATAATAGCTGTGCCACCTAGTACAGCTCGACAACAGGAGGAAAGGTGTGGGGTTTGGGGGAGAAAAGAAATGGTATCTAGGGCTCCACTTGTCTTTGAGTTTCATTAGTGGTCTAAGAGAGGCAGCATAACGCAAACATGGGCAGATAAAATATGCTGATCATATTCTCTCTTGTTTGTGGTTATCTATTTTGGTTGTTTTTATGCAATGGTAGAAAATTCACAAATGGGAATAATTTCGGAGCCATAGAAAGGACGATGCAGAGAAGTATTCAGGAAAGAAAAAAAATAGGACACTGCTGGGTAGATTTTCTAAAAAATTATTTTCATATGCTTTATCCATATACCAAATATTATAGATTCTAAATATTGAAAGACACATTTTAAGTTCAAAGCTATGCCACCCTCACGCATTGCAGTGGACTAAATAAATTACTTCTGCAGAGGAAAATATTCGATATTATTAAGTCTCACTGCGAATACAAACTACTATACTTCGTTATGGCTTCTCTTCGATGCTATATTTTAAAGCTGTGTGTGTGTGTGTGTGTGTGTGTGTGTGTGTGTGTGTGTGTGTGTGTGTGTGTGTGTGTGTGTGTGTGTGTGTGTGTGTGTGTGTGTGTGAGTGTGTGGGTGTGGGTGCGTGTGTGTGTGTGTGTGTGTGTGTGTGTAAACTTTTATTAGTAATGTGGCTAAAACATCACTTGATGCATGTCAGGTGCAGGTCAGATACATTTTCACATCAGAAAGAAAGAAAGAAAGAAAGAAAGAAAGAAAGAAAGAAAGAAAGAAAGAAAGAAAGAAAGAACGCAATGAACGAACGAACGAACGAAAGAAAGAAAGTCCATTATAATTTATATTGTTTGGGCCTATCCTTATACCGACAAACTTACAAATAGAGATGAATTCAGAGGAGAAAAGAGTAGTTAATGAGTGATGAATTAGAGACGAGGGGAAACATCATAAATTGTGACAAGGCCCTGTTGTCTGGCGGATGATAAACAGCACTGTTGGATGGGATCTGCCTCTCTGTGTATCTCTGAGACGCCGGCTGCCACTTTATCTTTTCCATCCTGCTAGATTACACCTCCAGGGTTCAGCTGGGAATCCATCATTGCTATTATTACCTGAAGTCACAAGATGCATCTATCACCACTAAGGTTACCATAACCTCAATATTAACAGAGGAAAAGCCCCTCTAATAAACAGCAGAAAGGATGGGCCGGCTGGTGGGATTTCATCTTCCTTTCACTTTTAATAAGGCACTCAGAGGAATAAAGATTACAGGCCATATTTAGCATGCAGAACAAATCAGGCTCTTCCTCCTCTCTACTCCTCATTCTGGTTAGTCATTAGGATCTGGGGATGGGGGGCTGGGGGGGTTGGGGTGGGGTGGGGGTCTATATGGAAAGGCGTTCCCTGCTTCCACAGTCACGCTGCCTGCCTCTGTGTTCTCTCCTACCGCCTGCAGCTGCTGTTAATAAGTCTTTTCTGAAGGCCCGACGCGTGGCAACATAGTGGTGATTGTCTGCATGCCTCCACAGGCCTGGTAAGACCACTGCTATTCCTCGGGACTCTGCAGCACCAGACGGCCGTTCGGTGGAGTGAAGATCGGTGCTCAAGTCCCGGGGATGCTGTGTTAATGATCCTTTAACAAGGCACCGTTACACAATGGTGTCTGTGTAAAAAATAAAAAAATAAACAAGATGCAGAAAGAGAGACAGAGGGCACAAGGAGGCTAAGCTTCTTTGAGGATTAATGGAATTTAGTCAAGTAGGAGTGCATTAATGTTAGTGCATTAGAGCGTCAGACAGCAGGTCACAGCATCACAAGTGTTTCCACTCGCCACCCTTGACATAGCTTCGGTCCCAGCCTTAGGGCCGATTCATACTCCTATTTTACCGCTGTTTCGGCGCTGTAGTGCCGAAATGATTTCGGCTCGTCAGAAATTTTCAGTAGCACCGAAGAGCCGACTTTAGGACGGTACCCGCCCCCCCGAACCTCAAATGACGTCACATTGTAGGCTCTACAGCGCCGAACCGACTTTTATTCGGCTCTAAAATAGGAGTATGAATCGGCCCTTACTCATCTGCGAAGAGAAAAGCCTGGTCACAAGGCAAGGCAGAGAGTGCATAGCCGGAAGTATCGGTCAGGAACATCCGTCAGATGTATAACCCCCCGATACGATATTTGTTTTGACCAATCACAACACTTGTTTCATTCACGGAGAATGTAAACAGATTTGTAAAGCGTCAAAGTAATTTCCTTGAGCGGTACTTCCGCCAAAATCCTGCTACTTCCGCCAAATTTCAGCAACGCCCTCTACAGTGTATTGTGCCCAGCGTGCCCTTGACATGACTCATTCATTACCATTCAAATGAGTATCATAAGCTCAGCGAACCATAACATAATGCCTGATTTACCGGCATAATGAAAATAGCCGATCTACATCGTGGCAAAGGCGCGATCATTGTGAGCTTGTAGCTCAGTTATTTTCGGGGTTCAACACCGGTGTGTATGCGTATAACGGGGCACTGCCAAAGTCAAGTCTCTCCATGATAATATACCTCCAATTAATCTGTGATCAGAGCATCAACCCTGATAATAGATTCACACACAGCAATTAAGTTAGAAATATATTCAAAGGACTCCTTCACTTTGAAATCAGTCTTGTTATTCTCCTCAACATCCGACAACAGCACTCATTACAGTGGCTCCCGAAAACCAGAAGTGGAGAGACGATGTAAATATTTAAAGCCCCCACAAATATATAAATATTCATTCTGGAATGACTTGATGCACTAAATAAATAATCCCTTGCTAAATAAATGACACCCTAAATAAAACTTTAAAAACAGGATCTTGGGAAATGAAGATGAGATGAATCAGGAGGGATTCTGGCAAGAGGGGAGGTATAAGGGGGAAATGTCAGCCATCACTCCACCCTATTTGAATTCCTAATCTCAGCCATGCAAATGAGACGAGCTAATTAAAGCCCAGCGACCAATTAGATGAGCTTTAGCTGTACCTTTTGGGGAGACTAGTGACTGTACTGAGCCACAGAGAGGAAAAGGCTGTTGTGGAGGTAGAGTGAGCGTCTTTCCGCCTGGCGGTAGAGAGGGTTAGCCATTTTGATTATCCTTCCCCACTTTCATAGAATGCAGGCTTCACATAAGATATGGAGGAAGTAGGGAAGGGGGACATATAAATAAATCAAGTGTGTGGAAAACCTCCTCTGAATCACCCTGCGTTTGCACTCCGGTAATATCATCAACAACTTCATTTTAAAGCATTGTGGGTGTCCAACTGTACATCTATAAATCAGAAATCAGCAAAGAAACATCAAAGCATTATTAATATCAACAGCACTCACACACCATGGAACACACTCCTCGATCACATAACTTTTTTTCTCATCATGTGTTTGAAAATTATTAATGTTCTATTGCTTCGGTCCGGGTCCTGACCTCTTCTGATGGATGTCTGGTCCTATAGGCTAGTGTTCTCCCTATACGGCGGAGCAGATATAATCTTGGGTCTGGTCTATTCTCCCGCCTGCTAGACTGCCTCTTCCAGATCCGCGGCTCTCTGGAGGGCCAGGCCTTTATGCTGCCGGAGCCTGCCCTATCACACACTGGGCTGCCAGAACAGTGCTTTTGTGATGGCCATGATTAGTCTTTTGTGTTCCCAGGTAGAATTAAGATGAAATTCTACAGGCAGTCATTGTGTTCCTATCTTCAGGACACTCAAAGAAATATGTTGGGTTTTGAAGGGGTGAAATGAAGCCCGCGGGGCCTTGGCAGACCTTGCTCTGTGGGGAAATACACAGTGGAAACACAATGGGAACAATCTTGTCCTTCAGTTTCTTTTTGTGTTGCTCTGAACCTTAGCCAGTCGTGCCCATTTGCTGCTCTTTTTAACAGAGCCGTATTGTCTCACCACAGTCTGTCTACCCCCTTTTCCTGCCATGCATCTGAGAGGGACCCGAAGGCTGACGAGATGACAGCTGCGACTTTGCCAGTCTGGGAGACCCTCCGGGTTTAATACCCGCATCCCTCCTAGTGTTGGGTATGCAAATAAAGTTTAGGATGGCGGCTTTCAGATGTGATAATTATGGATTTATTTGTAAGCTGTCACTTCCCTTAATGCTCAGGGACATCAAAATAAGTTCAAATAGAAGCATCAGAGAGGATCACATTTGCTCGAGTACCAGCGATTCAAAGAAGGCGCGATTCTGGCGACACCAAAGGTCTGTCAATAACCACTCATTTAGACAGCCATGTGCTTTAGAGACCTTCACTGCATGTAGCTTCACTCCAAATGTCTGGTAGAAAATATTTACATGTTTCTACATTCAGTTAGATATGCAAACATCAAGGCTCTTTCACCAGCGGGTAATGCACAAACAAAGACGGAGAACAAATTATCATTGCCACCTCCTCCTCACAAACAATCTGAAGCCATGTACCACTTCTAAGTCGAAACTGTTGATTAAAACTTAAGTGAGTAAGTGAGTAAGGGCTCCAATTTCGTCGCCGCCGTTTCCCGCGACGCAACCCGCAATGCACCCGCCGCCCGAAGTATAGAGTATAGGAGCTTACTCTGCCCCTTAATGGTATTTTGGTCCAGCATCACCCGCTATCTTTTTTGCCGACACCGGAGGTGTGGTCATGGGCATGCTGGCACGCTTTCCGCTAAATTGCTATTTTGGTCACACACATTTTGGAAGGCGCATAGTGGATTCTAAAAGCACCCGTAAACCGTATGCCAAATTAGTTTGGTAAAGAGCGGTGTGCACCGCGCGCCTGCATGGAGATGTCCGCGTAGTGCAGGCCGCATCTCTCCTCATTAGTGCGGTTGCCCTAACAGGGCAACCAGACTATTGTTATTGTAAATGAGGATACTTTGCCGCACTACTCCTCCCACAGCTTTTGCCGCACACACTCAAGCCATATGTCAAATCGACCGGCTTCATCGGGAATCGTGTGCTTGCTCATTGCTAAGAGATCCGTTGTATAGTTTAATTGATATTAATTAATTAGTTCTCCATAGACTTATAATGGGGAAATCGAAGACTAAATGTAAGTACTTTTTTCCCTTGGAGACCGTAAGCGCCATATTTACAAGACTTGGGGGGAGGTTCATAATAATTATGAAAATTAATTGAAAAGGAATTACATCAGTCAGCCTCATGGTGGCGCTATAACAGCCCACTTTACGTTTTCCCCTATAACTCTTGAACCGTAAGTCATAAAATCAAATTTTCCTTTTCCATGGATTCCTTGGCATTTCCACGCCCATTTTCGCCAGGAAAAAAAATCCTGCAAATTTGAATTTTCTCCAAAACACACTTTTGGCTCCTCCTTCTACAGATTTTGTCCAAATCTCACAAAAATCGGCACAATTGCAGAATTTTGGTAGTGCGTATCGTTCGGCCGTAATCGTCGTCCGAAGATAGTAGGAGGGGCCTATTTTACAAAAAATGCCATAAATCACGAACGGAATGTCCGATCCATCCCAAATTTGAATCACATGTCGCGGGTGGTTCAATCAACCAAGTTCCAAAAGCAATTCCATTTTAATCCATAGGGGGCGCCGCAAATGCGAGAAATGTAACCGTTCGTCGCAAAAACATGATTTTTGGGGGATAAATCCCCTCCGAATTAGTTACGCATGATCGCAGGGGTGAACCAAGTTCCAAAAGCAATTCCATTTTAATCCATAGGGGGCGCCGCAAATGCGAGAAATGTAACCGTTTGTCGCAAAAACATGATTTTTGGGGGATAAATCCCCTCCGAATTAGTTACGCATGATCGCAGGGGTGACGTGACATTGTAATTGGCTGGCAAAATTAGTGGGAGGGGCCTATGTAAGCGACTGCGGCAACCACACTTTGCAATTTTTTTAAATTGCGACTTTTCTAGTTCTCCTATTGCATCTCTTTGTAATTTTCCTATAATCAGCAGAAGTGAGTGCCTGCCACTTCCTTGTGAACACAATGGACACAAGCCATTGTGTTTATATAATTGTATAGTCAAATAAGTTATTTAGGTTGTGCAGCACAAGTGAGACTTCAAGGCAGCAACGCAACACTCTTCCATGGGCTATAGACCGTAAGGCTATGAAGCAATATAGCACTGGGCATAACGGGCAACGGATAAGGGATCTCTTAAAGGCAATGGCATATGTGGCACGGTGATTGGTTTAATTATTGTAACGCCCAAACCACACCTATGCATAATATAACGGGTAACGGAGGTGTTTTAGGGATTTAGACAGGTAACCAAAATACCAACTTTAGTGGGGGAACACCCCTTCCCCACTGCTAAATCCCAAAACAGTGTATTTAGAAAGATCAAACGGAAATGGAGCCCTAAGAGTAAGAGACTCAGACTATAGATTTGAATACTCTGAGGTGAGGTGCATCTGGCTTGATTAGGTTGGAACACCTAATACAAATGATCGTATTTGAGGGAGAGAAGCTGAAAGGGGAGGCTGTTGCATTGGCAACTCCTACAGGTCGGTCAAGGGGCATATCAGCAGCAGGGGTGTTGAACTACGAGGAATAGCAGTGTTCCTCTGCACGCACTACATAATTCCAGGGATGTTCCTCACCAGCAGGTGAAAAGGAGCAGCAGGCGATTCTATATAGTATGGAGGATCGAGGCATGCGGTTTCAGTACCATCCCAAGAACCAATCAGTCCAAAGACCAGCCAGTAGGGGCCAGCAGCGACAGGATTACAAGTGTGGGGAAATCAGGGAATTGGCATAACGACTAATTTGGGGGAAAAATAAAAAAAGAAGAGAAAAAATAAATAAGAAATAAATAAAGGGCCAGAGTTGATTTAGCAACGCTGCATAATATAAACACCTTTTTCCCTTTTTACATCTGTAGTGAGCACGGAGCACGTTGGAGCAGTCCCAATCAGCCACATCAAAGGAGGAGGATAAATGAACAAACTCGTTATGAGGACCAAAATGTAATTATATCAGCATGAGGAACCTGTGAAGGAGGACAGGAACTACTTGAGTTTGCACCGGTGGCTAGGAAAAAATTATAATAATACAACAATGCCACTGATTTGAGATCCTATTGTCAAGTGTGAAGTGCTGTGGAGGGTTGGGGGAGACGGCAGGGGAGTAGGTGAGAGTTCCCAGCTGTTGTTTCAGCAAGGGAGAGGAGAGGAGAGGCGGGGCAGTCAGCGCAGAGTGCTTTGTGGCGCACCACGCCGTGCCTACCTAAGAAAGAGCCTCGCTGCCAGGGCTGCCTCACATCACAGGCTCTCTGATGAAAGAAAATGGCCGGGCCGGGAGAGCGCTATCTCCCTCCCAGCTCAATTCTCAAACATTGGCCTGTCGTCTTCTGGGAGAGTTCTCTGTCACTGTATAAGTGCACATTAAGGGCTGATAAAAAACTATGGAATTCAGCCATCCATCTTGATTTGCCCGGTGTTAGTGGGTGGGAAGCGTAGCAACTGAATACCTGCCACTCAGTGGAAGAACGCCGCAACTGTAGCTGGAGGTGCTTGGTTTCAGAGAGAGGCTGCATTAGCCATAATACTATAATTAACCCATGCAATGGAAGCATATAGAGGAAAATGGACCAAAACATTATTTTGGGACAGTACAAATTAAAGTAAAAAAAATAATTTATTTTCTGTGGTTACTAGACGGTTGCCCACTTACCTGGCTTGTCTTACATTCAACACATTTGACTTTCTGCATAATATAGGCTAGTCTTTGCCGGAGCTACAATAATGTCAACCATCAGTCTGCAAGCGTGCAGACTTTAATTCACACCGAGTCCTGGGTGTGATTGATATTCTACCCATGTGCACTGAAAGAAAATCAGAAATGCTTACCTTTACAAATGAAAAGAGGAGCAGATCAGTAAAGAGGAGCAGATCAGTAAAGAGGAGCAGATCAGCACAGCAGCGGCAGAATAAACAGCACCGGAAAGAGAGGGAGAAACAGACACATCTGTAATCTACAGCACCAACAGCTGTGACAACAATGTCATCATCACTCTGTCAATTAAAATATTGAACATGGAAATTAAAAGGCTGTTAATGTACATACATAGCACAGTTACATTAACACCACTGTGGTTCAACATACTGTACACAGAAACATCCCCAGTGTTAATGTTTGACTCTGAGACCTATAATCAGCAACTCCAGAGTTAAATTAAACACATTTACAGTGTATAAAAGAATGACCTCACTGAGGATGGTTTATGGTACTGTATATGCAGTGGTGGACAAAGTATATAATCAGGTAAATAAGTATTCAAAGGTACAAATTATGAAGTACAAGACAATGTAAAAATAATATTCAAAAAACTTAAAAAGAATGAAAATTGCAGATTTATACAAGCTCATAGTGTGCGGTGTTGCAATGGTTGTGAGCTGGTACTTGTAGATCAGCTATTTTCACTATATTTAAAATAAATAATTCAAAATATATTTTTGTAAGTTTGCGTCCGAGTCCCTTCCTAAAATGAAAGTTACGAGCTAGCTTACTCCAAATATATCTACGTAGTTAGTAGTTACTGTCCAGTACTGATGGTATGGCTAGATGAAGGTGTTACAACAATAGCCCTCTGCTGGCTGCTGTGAGCAATTGAGCTGACAAACAAACAAACAGTGATGTCTGCTTGCTTGTTATGGATGCAAAGCAAATGAAACAGGCAAAGATAATAATCAACACATGGCAGTCTGAGGTTAAACACTGTACCCCGCTGGCAAATAATATTTGCCTGTTATACTGATAAAAGATCCCTGTGTCTATCTCCTTCTCATTGCCTTGCTCGCTCTCGTTCGCGCACGCACGCACGCACGCACGCACGCACGCACGCACGCACGCACGCACGCACGCACGCACGCACGCACACACACACACAGGTCGAGCAGCCCGCACACCTGTACACTGCCTTCTAGATGGAATTCACACTCATGCAACACATGCTGAGGCGGTGGCTCGCTAGGGGCTTTTTCACAGTGGCACCGGGCTGCCTCAGAGCACATTCTATCACCGGCGCGCCATAGCGTCTGATGAGCTGTGCGATGTAATTGAAGTGTAGATTACTAGCTCTCATGTGCTTTTCAGAATAAAATAATAAAATCTAAAAAGAAACGGGGGGAGTGAAAGAGAGTGTGAGTGAGAGAGAAAGAGAGAGAGACAGAGAGAGAAAGAGGGGGGAGGAAGAGAGAGACATAGGGAGAGAGGGAGAGAGGGAGAGAGAGGGAGAGAGGGAGGGAGGGGGAGAGAGAGAGAGGGGGAGGGAAGAGAGAGACATAGGGAGAGAGGGAGAGAGGGAGGGAGGGGGAGAGAGAGAGAGAGAGGGAGGGAGGGAGTGAGAGGGAGGGAGAGAAAAGAGCTGGACTACTCCGCTGTGGCAAGGCAGTCATCAAGAATGGTACTTGTACGCGAGAGAACCTGTCTATCCTCCTCAGATGCTACTAAAAATCTAACTTCACTCGAGGAGCGCGCGTGTGACATGTTCCCCTCATAGAGGGCAAGTCGGAGGCCAGCAGGGTGTCGAGAGATGGAGAGTGTTGGAGGACATGAGAGTTGACTGACGGCTACGTGACAGCAGTGACATGTCAGCAGTGGACGGACAGCGGAGGGGGGGGGTGGGGGGAGAGGCCTGCGTACAGTATGTGTGCAGCCCGGACAACGTACATTACAGTTCAAGGACACAACAAAGCAGAGGAATCAGACGACTGTCAAGCTGCAGACGTATGACGACCGGGCCTCGTGGCGCACCACTGTGTGGATGGTCTGCCATACAGCTCTGGGTTGAGCAACATGGCATGTTGTAAGTACTGTATGTGCAGTGTGTCAACGCTATCCTGTCGAATGGGTCCACGACTCCACGTGTATTAACAACTGCTGCGCTGGCCAGAAGAATGCGTTATTGCTAATCAGCCGAGGTTTTCGACAACAGGAGAAGAGAGGGGGGACTAGAGAAATGGAGAGAGAGGGGGGGGGCACAAAATCACTGGGTTCATATAAAGCGAGGCCACCAAATTTGTAGGAAAGCCCCTCATTACTGCCCCTCATGGGCTCTGGGCTTTGGCCTTTGAAGTGCTTTGAGATACACCGTCCCGTGAAACGAGCAGAGTTAATCCACTTGTTAATCAAGTGTGTTCCAGAGCTCACGGCTGGAGTATGTGCTCCCTTTTCTCTCAGGAAGACTCAAAGCTTTCAAAGGAAATGATGGTGCATACTAAAGTACTGGTGTGAAAATGTTCAATAAAATTCAAACATGGCACAGGCATACACTTATTACACTATGAAATATTCCAAGTTTGTTATACAATTTATCCTAATGGCAATTGCCAGAATTCCTCCTAACAATTATGATAAAAACTTACTCATTGTGTCCTTTCCCATGTATATTCTTATCTACAGTATGTACATCATGAAAGAATATCTCCCAAATTAAAATCTTTGCACATATTGGTACAAAGAAAGCCCTTCAGGTGCAGGCACAGTATACTGTATGGACTAGAATATAAGTGGGGACGTTAGGTTCTCATAAGCCAGTCCCTTCATTCACGATCCCTGACGATTGGCTCATCTTCGTATCTCTCCACAGAAAGCAAGAAACGGACAACAGACATAAAAACCCCTCTCCCTCTCGTACTGGATCTCTCTTCCAAGGCCTGTGGCCCCGCTCTGAGACAGAACCACAGAGGCCTAGTGCCGCCTTCCCCTGCTGTGCCAACAAGTCTCCCTTTCACTTCAATTAATGAGCCATAAATAACCCAATGAAGGTGTCAACAAAGAGCACCATTTATCACAGCTTTCACCACTCCACTTCCGTGTGACGGGAAAAAGACTCATTCCCGACCTACACCTCCCCCAAACAGAGACAATGCAGAGAGAGAGGGAGAGAAAGAGAGAGAGAGAGAGATTTATTCCTAGACCAAAGACTCCAACCTAGAATTCATCTTGCGCAGGGACTCTCACAGGTGCAGTGATTTGACAAATATACTAGGAGCAGTGGGCCTGTGCCTTTGTTAGGGTTTCACAGGCAGACTAGCAATAAATTTGGCTAAGAGCAGGGGACAACACGCTCTCTAGGCTCCCATGAGGCTGCCAAGGAGTCCGTGTTAAAGACACTTCTTTCTGTCTCCGCTCTGCTCAGGGTCGTGGATCACAAAAGGCAGCCTAGGTCTCCCACCCCAAAAAAAGTAAACACAAATGATGGGAAAAGCTGTTGAAAATACAGAACTGGTCTGAACACCAGGAAGAATTGCTTTATCAGTGTGTCCCATAAATGTCACTTTGAGTCAACAATGGGGAAGAAATATTCTGTACTGAATAATAGACCCTCCACTGAACTGAATGGCTCCTAGAGTTGTGCAGTACACGTTGAACTACACTACACTAGAGTGCTTCGCGGAAAAGACGAAAAGTCCTTGAATAATATATGACAACCCGGGTTTTGAATCAGATGTAAGTAATGATGTGGGTACTCATGTTGGACCCCCCCTGCTCAGGCTTAAAAGTAATGTTAAACAGTCCATCTTCGACTGTGTGATTGTATTTATGAGGGAAGAAAACAAGGGATCAGTTGCTGAATACATCTTGAAACGGCAGCGTTTTCAGCCTTGAGGCTAAGCCGGAACTTTACCCTATATGCGAAACCAATTAATGGTTGCTGTTAACCCCCTCGTCTTTGTCTTCTGAAATAATACAACTAGATGTCCCCTCTCTTGCATACAGCCCACACATGAGCTCCGACAAAGAGACGAGCGATTGCCATTGAATCCGGAGGCTTCTTTCACAACAAATCCAATCGTCGACTCGAAGATCTTGCATAATATTGAGGATGCTAATATTGAGGATGCTGGATGCTGATGCAGGGGGTATTGAGCGAACCCCCTGATCAATTCTACACACGTGTACGCACACACGTGCACGCATGTACGCATGCACCCACCCACCCACCTGCGCGCGTGCACGCACACTCACACTCACACGCGCACACACACACACACACACACACACACACACACACACACCCCCCCCCCCCCCCCCCACACACACACACACACACACACACACACACACACACACAGTTCATGATCCATACTTGGTAATTTAAACTTAGAGATAGATGTATATGTTAATACCGAGAAAAAGGAAGTCAGAAGAAGTAACATTGAAGCTATTAAATCACCAAGATATAGTGTCGCACTCGCTATCACATAAAAGCATAGCATTTGTACAATTTTCCAAGCCACACCAATGATATAAATGTCCGGCAACCGTAATCAGCCTGGGTTACACATGCAGCCAGAAAGCCGCGATAAATGACATTTTCCAAAATCACGCTGACATTTTCCCTTATCAAGCAGCAGGCACTGGCATGCGCGAAAGCAGGCTTGTCAGTCAGAGGCAGACAGGCCTCACACCTTATCACAAGGGCACTCAACCTCTCTGGAGCTAATGCTGGGGCTGGTGGTGCAGTTTAGAGCGGGGGCTGTCTGCTATTTTATACTCTGTCTGCAAAGACAACGGATTTAAACCGTTTTTATGTTGTATAAATACAGCCAAAGCATTGCCTGGGACAGGACCAGTTCTGGCACAGAGTATGGAACCAAACCAAAAACATGTGCAGTATACTGTACTGTGCCCTCGGAGGCAGAATACAACCTTGCTATTAGGACTTCAGGAGATCAATATGACGTACTGCTTTTAAAGCAGCGGATGCAGATACAGCTGCTACGACACTGCTAGCATCTCTCCATCCTGTTCCCCTCACTACTCCCCTGCTCTTCCACTCACCCTCCCTCGGAAGCAGACACAGAGCGGAAAATTAAATATTTAGGGTCGATAATGACGCTCTTCATTAACATGTGGTTCTGGATAAAAAGTGGAATACATAAATAAAGAAATAATAGAATGCCTATAAGCGGACATCTTGGGATGAAGTTTGAGAGAGATAGGCGGAGAGAGAGAGGATTTTCTTTCTTTTTAGTTGGGTGGAAAATGAATGATTGAGCTGAACGGGAAGAGATTTTAAAAGGAAAAATGTCAGTGGATTAAAGAGCTGGACACAAAGCTTCTATACTCTGTTCATAGACTCTCATTGGTTTTAGAACCCGACTGATTTATATCGGAAATTATAAAATTTGATTAAAGTTTGTAATTGAGAACATTTAAAATATAATATATCCTACCAAATACATCTAAATAAACGTTTTGATTTTGGCAAATTTAAGTATACTAGAGGTTCCGGACGCTACGCTGCCGCTACATTCCACCTCCGATCTGACTGATATGTCCAATTGTCCATATATGGAGACTGTATCTAGGGGTGGGCGATATGGTGCTAAATATGGTCGAGACGATACGATGTCTCCATGATATGCCGTTTCAGAGTCGTATATATCGTGATACAGTGAATGCACATTCTATGATTTGCAGTTCTCCTTAATTTATACTTCTGTAGAATGACGGTTTTGTTCGCCAACAATAATAAGTATTGCACCATTGGGAACTCCTTATATGGCTATAGCTGAGTCATGGTGACATGAGCGTGACATCGGAGGTCCGCCGGCCAGTCCTCCCTCAAGGAAATTTTAATATAGGTTAATATTAAACTTCAATAGATGAGAAAAATTATATTAACTTAAATTATACAATCAAGCAAACAAGATCAACTTACGTTACATTACGACTTTATTCTATTTAACTATTATATTATATTTTTAGTCCGATGATAAAAATAATTGTGAGCTTGTAGATCTGCTATTATAGGAAATTTTGAAGTCATTGAAAACTTGAAAACGTCTTGACAAATGTACCTAGAATGACAGGCCCAAAATATAGTCGCCAGTGGTTAAAAACTGGGACACATTTCTGATACCAATTTTTTTTAATAAAGGCAGGCTCTAGCATGTTTGCCATTTCAGAGACTCACATTCATTCAGCTACTGTACCTCTGCTTCCTACCATTACAGGACCACTTCACCCATTTTCAACAAATCGTCCTACTTCCTACTCATTATAACTACCAGTGACATCATCGATGGGAAATCCCTACTCATTCTGAGACACAGAGTGACAAAAATGGTACCATTATTATAATGAATATTAGTGAGGACCAACTATATGAAATTATGTGTTGAAAATGGGTAAAGTGCTCCTTTAACATACACCCTACAGATTATTTTAACTTGCTTTATTGCAGAGAATAAAAGGTCAAAAGATGTGTGGTTGGTGGTAAGACAATGTAAGGGGAGGAGGAGGGGAAGACCTCCATCCTTTGAGTCAACGCAGTAAATGCCTGAGATGCCTCCCTCAGTGACGCAGAGCATGGCTCACACTGAAAATCATCAGCTGTTGCTTTTAGATGTGCCATGGCATTTCAGAGTCAAAAGCATTAGTTCACGAAGAGGGGCTGGAATATGCACAAGTTCCAGGTTTAAAACAATATATTTATTTATTTATTGTCTCCACCAGGCCGAAGGCATGGGGAGAGAGTATGTTTTGCACTCCGTCCGTGTGTGTGTGTGTGTGTGTGTCCGTCCTTCCGTCTGTTACCAGCTAATCTCCGGCACCGTTAACCCGGTCGATGCCAAACTTTGCACACACACTCCCTGGATGCCAACGATGAACCTCTGCCCCGCATTTTCCAGAACGGCCTGTTATAGCGCCACCATGAGGCAGCTTTTCACATTTTTTACCTAAAACTGCACCGATCTGCGTGAAACGTTGCATGCACACTCCCTAGAGGCCAAGGACAAACATTTGACCTGCATTTTCCGCATCTGCCTTTTATAGCGCCACCAGGAGGCCGACTTTTGTAAAACAATTTTTTTGATATTACTCCTCCAGATTCTGTCCAAAAATCTCACTAATCGTTACACAGTATCTCTATGGTCATGTGCTCAAGTCGGATCTGTCCGATATTTCATATTCCATCCTAATTGGCTATAATTGGCTTTCACAGTTTGCAAGATTGCCCCGTTTTGAACAAAAGCCTCAAATCATGAACGCAGCATGCAATTTACGTGAAATCTTTCACACATTTTCTTACTAGGCTGAGGAATATATCCCACCCTTTTCACATTGGCTGTTATAGCGCCACCAACAGGTTGATTTTTGCTAAACACATTTTTGGAACAAAATGCCTCAAATCATCCAATTGCCATCAAAGGCAAACATGTTTATATTACTCCTAAACATTTTGCCAAACATCTCACACAGTCCTATCCTCCTGGTGGAGACCTGTGCCCAGAAGGGCACTTTTTCTAGTTTATTTATTTTTTCCTAATGAACACCCTGAGCGGCAAAGACGGAGTTCTCCGTTCAATCAATTAGTAGCGCCCATCGCTCAGGACGGAGATTGATCAAAAGGACAGAGATTATTGATATCAAAACCAATCACATCGCTCCACAGGCTGAGAGCGTCTGTTGCACAACATTCAATGTTATTTTCCGGTGGGACATCATCGAAAATGTTCCCCCCCATGTTAGCCGACGAGATCGAAAATCCTAAAACGTGAATAACTCTTGATCTAAATCATTCTGTCCAATTCTAAGAAAAGATTATGTGTTAGACAGCCCATCACGGTCCCATCGCTAGTCGTGTTAGAATTAATCATACCTCCCATTGTTGTCGATCGCATCGAGAGAGTTTTGGCTACATCAAGCCTCAGCCACATCCGGGATAGCATCCGGTCCGTCGCTAAATGTGCTCTGCTGCTATAAATCGCTGGGCGCTATGATTTAATGGATTAAATAACCCCGGGCGTTCGGGGTGTTTAACTGACTGTATTGTGTATGTGCTGCTCGCCCTTTCCTCTTTTTGTTTTTGTTTTTTGTTTTTCTCGTCAGTTTTATTTATTTATTTATACCTTTCTAGTCTTACTTTATTTGTATACATTTACCATTCATCTTTATGTGGAAACGTAAAAATTCAATAAAAGAATGTATTAGAAAGAAGAAAAAAAACACTATATCAAAACATCTGCAGTGTTTCTGGTATGCAGATATATGAAGCAGAAAACAGTAGGCCTTCTCCTCAGTGGCATATAGCAGCACTGGGACCTCACGTTGAATTTACTGTACACAGAAAGGTGATGGGTGGCTTAACAGGATATAAATTGTACAACAGTGTGTGATACTCAATATTTGTTTCCAATGCTTGTATTTATCCCAAGTTGTGGCTATGAAAGTAAATATGTTGAAAATGCAAGAGCTTGTAGACTTTATGTGAAAACTTAAAATAAAAATCTGAACTTATGTTTAATATTTCACAGAAAAAAGAAAAAAAGCACGAGAAGTTGTGGAAAAGAGTGCAACCAGAAATCAGAAAATAAAGAGGTATTTTGCTTTTGTTGATAATCATGTGTGCAAATCTGATGGCACTCAAAGCCAAGGTACATTTCTTTCAAAAACCTTTGGGTAGGTTAGTACTGTCACATTATCCCTATTCTGGGTCGAACATTGGGCAACAAATTGGCGTACAAAATATGACTAATATTACTAGATAAATCCCCAGTCTCAGTGTTAGTAGTTTGAAGGAAAGTAAAAGTAAGTTAATATTAGTCAAATACATAATTAATAGAAAAAACAACCTAGCATGCAACCTTTGAAATCCCAACTGTATCTGAATATTGATCAGAGTATTTATGATAAATAGCTAGTTATCTCAAATAGTTCAAGTTTGCCAGAGTGCACAAGGAATGTGAGCTTTTGATGGTGTGCATTTATTTGATCCTTATTCCTTAATCACAGTACTAATCTAGCAAAAACAAGCTTGGTGTGCTATATAGCGGATGTAACTTTGTAGACATGGAGGTATGACACTCCAATTTCAGGTTGTTTTGCTAAATCAATACATTGTGACAGTAACTGCATTTGGTGAAATAAAAGGTTATGTTAATTTTAATTTACAGTATGGCATGTACAGCATGAGTACAATTTAGCATAGCTGAGAATGTAATCCTATTTAGCATAGCTGAGAAAGTAATCCTGTGCAGACACAGAAATAAACACAACTGTAGAATGAGTTTCATTCTATCAGTTGATTTCCTGTGTGAGAGACTCCGCTTGAATGAACGGATCACAAAGGAGTCATTCACAGAATTCCCATGGAATAACGCAAATTCCAGAGGCTACTAGTATACCAATGACCTGACTAAAGACCCACTTACTGTATGTTTATTATCATGTTTGTTTAATGGAGAGAGTGAATTAACCCTTCTGTCTGTCCCTGAAATCCTTGGAGCTATCATGGTCTAGACCTCTTGAGATAAAGTATTCCTAGCACCAGGTCAGGTTAACCATGGACAATCTCTGCAATTATGAAACGTGACAATTATCCATTAACTATAACAAATTGGCCTCTGGATTCAAGTAAGTGTGAAGGTAGGTGATACCTACAGTAATTTACATGGCATGTGATCTTGAAGGAAATTTAATTTCAGGAATTGTTAAACAAACATCACAATATACTCTAATTCTCCCTGAAGCAGTGGTAGTATTAATTACATTTGAACCCTTGTTGTTTTACGTCTGGAACTGTAGCTTCGGGCACAGCTCTCCACTGTTCTGTTTACTTTCACATTGGTGGTCTTCATTCCTCTCTGCTCCCAAAGAAGTCACCATCACATACTGGTCAAATATGAGTAGACAAAACAAATTATGACTCTTTCGCATCACTCTGAGCACACATGCTGCCATTTCTCTTCATGGACTTCCATGAACATCCACTCCCACAGTCTATTACCTGGACGAGGGGACTTCAATGCCCAGGACTGTACTGTACTGTATGCAGTGCGGCGGCGGCCTGAGACATTGATCCCATTCATTTCCCTGTGATGACCCTGTCTTCATTTCATAGCATGCTTTGCCTCCAGCCAAGTCACAGTGTTCCCTGTCCTCACTCTGAGTGGGACAGCCCGGTGTTATTGTATGACCATAAACTTTAGAGTACCGCATAAACGAGGCAATTAGAATATAAGAAGTACAAACAAACAGTGTAGGTTATTGTACCTAATATAATAATACATAATTACAACCTATTTTACAGAATACAGGCTAAAACGCGTTCATGTGTTTGGTCCGACGTACTAACAGTCCTACAGTCATGAGTCCGATATCCTACCCAAAACCCAACCATAAACCTAACCTCACAGGAAGCCACGGGTTAGTTTTAACCTGCCATGGGTTAGTGTAACCTGCCACGCATGTCAGGAGTCACGGGTTAGTTTTAACCTGCCATAGGTTAGTGTAACCTGCCACGAATGTCAGGAGTCACGGGTTAGTTTTAACCTGCCACAGGTTAGTTTTAACCTGCCATGGGTTAGTGTAACCTGCCACGCATGTCAGGAGTCACAGGTTAGTTTTAACCTGCCACAGGTTAGTTTTAACCTGCCATGGGTTAGTGTAACCTGCCACGCATGTCAGGAGTCACAGGTTAGTTTTAACCTGCCACAGGTTAGTTTTAACCTGCCATGGGTTAGTGTAACCTGCCACGCATGTCAGGAGTCACGGGTTAGTTTTAACCTGCCACAGGTTAGTTTTAACATGCCGCGCATGTTAGGAGCCACGGGTGAGTTTTAACCTGGCCACGGGTTAGTTGTAACCGACCTCGCATGTCGGGAGCCGCGGTGTTGTCAGATTAATGCCTGTTGGACTGTCTAACAAACGTATGCACCCCGCAACGATACTGTATATTATGGAGAGTCTCTTTCACTACATAAACCCTCAGAGTTAGAAAATTATGACTTTGTTAACTGGAGCCGGTTCTGTACTTGGTCCACTCTTTTTTCCCCTCTACACATCTTGTCACTGAAAATACCCAATCTACAAGCTCACAGCGCAAATGCTTTTTTCGGCGAACAGCAGCATTTCGGCGAATGCTGCTATTTCCTCCCAGAATAGGGACGCTAAGGCTCAAGTGGATAAAAGAGAAAGGGAGATGAAAGAGGTGAAAAGAAGGGGAGGTAACTTTGGTTGTGACGATGCTTGCCATTTGACATTCATTTTTCAGGGAAGACATTTGACGCCCAGCACACTAGCCGTGATCAATATCTAATCTGGAGAAATAAATTGCCGCTGTTTGTCTTTCATCTTTGAGGAAGTGTATAAGCATTGTGACAACACCGTGAAAGCATTAATCAAATAATGAAATAATGATTCCGGGAGGGGGGGGGGGGGGGGGGGCATAATGTAGAACGCTGTGATATTCACTGTGACCTAATGCTGTTGACACCCCGCATCTCGTATCACATCTTGTTACTCTGTTGCAGTCGGGGGGACTTCAACAGAGATCATCTCCTCTCGTTGTCAGAAAGCAAGGCGACAAGTTGGATATCTAAGAAAAGGTATCGGTCCCCTGTGTACATTGTGAATAATACACTGTAACATGCATGGATGTCATACATTTGTGCTTTTGACCTTCCTCTATCTGACAGTAAAGAACTTTTTTTCTCCCCCCATTTTATTCTCAGCTCCTGTCTTTGCAATTACGGCGTTCCAATCTCGCCATGTCCCCACAGTCACCCACAATACCCAGAAGGATCGGCAGTCTTTCTTCTGGTGTAGCAATTACCGTTCCTATCTCTCTGAAACAAAAAGTTTGGTGTAGGATATTAGAAAATGTCAAATTCAGGTTATATTTCACTTTAGTCCAAAGGCAATACCGGGCTCCCTCGCAGGAAACACTATCTATACTGCCCCTGCATTATGCATGAACCCTGTGGTCCATCATTATTTTCTGGAGGAGGCAAACTAATGTGTTGTTTGCTATCAGCAACCCATGTGGGCTACATGGATGGAAAACAGATCTCTCACAGCAGAGAAAATGGCGCCTAAGAAACACGTATTCAGAAACACAATCATCAACAATTAGTTTTGTAATCGCATGGACCGCAATAATACATCACTTTTCAGCAAATGTCCTCTGAGTTTCATAGAATTTTTTTTCCCCCTCTTCTTTACATATGACTGTTTGAGAGCCGAGTCAAAAAGCGGTGGTGTCCCTCAGTGATATGCATGAACTGTGGCCCCTTATCACATTCCTGCAGGACAGCCTAATCACATTCCACTCTTTCACCTGCATGGCCGGCATGCTTTGCTAGAGCTCACAATGAACATTCTCAGGCATGCATGGAACCATGCTGTCAGTGATGGTGCCACACAAAGTTGAATTCTCAGCTGTCGGAAAACTTGGGGAAACATAATATATATGAAGAGAGGAAGTAGACGAGGAAAATTAAGGAGAAGAAGAAGAAGAAGAAGAGATATTTGCTGCTACAGTACGACTAATGAATATGGTACAGATTTACAGAACAACCTATACAGTAGCAGGGGTATTCAACTAGATGAAATGAAATGAAATGATTACTATATTTACCCAGGGTATCTGGGCTAAGCTCAAGAACTTGTTTCCAGCCAGGCCCTGCTCATAGAACATTTCATCGTAGTGGTTCAATGCCTTGTTCAAGGGCACTTCAGCGGTGGTAATTTTAACGTGTCGGACCGCTGATTCGAACTGGCGACCTTCCGGTATCAAGACCGCTCCGCAATCCGTTCGGCCACCGCTGCCACAGATTAGTGCAGGGGCCACAACTGTAGAATGATTGTGTGTGGGGGCCTGGGGGGGCCACGCGCACAGCGAGTGCACAAAGGGAGTTCTCAAAATGCATTTTGTGCTTAAACACAAAAATGTATAATACATTTAGTACAGTAATGAGCAGGATAATATATGTCTATACAGGTATATGCTACCTTAGAAAAGATGTATACCTATTTGACAGTGCATAAACATAATTGCCTTGACATTAACGAGCGTCAACGAGCACCAAGTGAACACGCACGCACGCACGCACGCACGCACGCACGCACGCACGCACGCACGCACGCACGCACGCACGCACGCACGCACACAGTAGAGTCTGTCTCTCCAAAAGCCCTTGAATATGATAGAATATGATTAACGATTACTGTGATTTAGTAATCTCACACTTCATATTGCACACACCATGCCTGTAACTTTCATTAGCCCTCCCGATTCTTTTTTTTGTGTGTGAAAATTCAAGGCCACAAGGGGGCGTCCCGCGGACCGCATTTGGCCAGCGGGCCGCCAGTTGAATACCCCTGATCTATAGCCTCCCTGGAAGGAACAATGCATTATAGTATCAGCACATAAAACAAATATCAATCTAAAGGTTTTAGCACATTTAGGACTAACGACGATTCTAAAGGGGTTCTCATCCTGAAGGGGTAAAACACCAAAAGGGGTTCCCGTCCTGAATGGGTTGTGTCCGCCAGGCCGAATGAAAAAGGCATGGCCGAAACTATGTTTTGCACCGTCTGTCCGTGTGTGTGTCTGTTCATCATTCCGTCCATGTACAGCTAATCTCCGACACTGTTTACTTGATTGCAGCAAAACTGTGCACACACACTCCCTGGATGCCAGAGCAGAACCTCTGCCCCAATTTTTTCTCACATTTTTTGACGGTACTCCTACACATTAAATTGTTTTGACACCCACAGCTGTAGTTGTATGATAAAGGGGGAGGGGTTAGGGGAGGGGCTGATAGTGTGATGTCACTATTTTACTGTTTATTTCATTGGCCCGTTTGACTGTCAAGGGTTCAGCCTCCAGGAAGAAACCTTAAATACAAAGTTAATACACCATTGCATGTAAAAACGACTCCAGGGTGTCTAATGAAGTACCTCATAGACACATGAAAAACTGGAAAAATAAAAAAATTGTGGCACTCCATCTTTAACATTGCCCTATTTATATCGCCACCAAAAGGACATTCTTTACCAAAAGAAAAAAAGGGGAAAAAAGTATATTGCTCCTACAAATTATGTCCACACATCATGCAAATCGGTACACATTATCTCTGTAGTCAAGTGATCAATTACGAATCTGTCTGAACAAACAACGAAAATACATCGCATGGATGCACCTGGGATGTATCCTCAGTGATGTATCCCAAGGTCATCAGGGTTTCGGGTCTCGCGAACATCATACCCCTCACTCGGGTGACCCAGCCGGGGTGATCAAGTCCCGACTTACGTCCCAGTAGCTACCCTCGATCAGACCCACTAGGGAAACACCAGGGCCACACAATCCGTTGGAACCACTCCGGAACTACTCTGCCAGGACTGGGAGGCACAATTCTGGCATGTGGAGGGACTAGGCTCTGTGGGTTGACTCCTGCTCTCACCAGGAGTACAGCGAGGACCTGTGCGTTGCACCAGACTCCCAGCACCAGACACTTCATTCAGGAGTGGTGGATTCTTGAGCCGAATCCTGACTGGCAAATTCCAAACATTGCTGGCCCACAATAACGTACTAGAATACCTGTGTGAGCACTTTTTCTAGTTTTACAGTGTTTCTTAAACAACAGTGTCATTAGTGTGAAACATCTTCAGCTGAATACATTCCAAAACAAAGCTAGATGGGTATCCATACGGCAATTACAGTTAAAATCTTAAGATACTACAGAATCTACATTTTATTACCCATGGACTTGAATCCAACTAATTCTCTACTACACCCCAACAAAAAACGAATGATAATTATTCCGGCCCAGAGCTAAATTTGAGTAGTACGTTTTCATTCTGATCTTGATTTACCATAGTCTTTTTTAAAAGCAAATGTCAGAGTAATAACACTTCCTCACTGTTACGTAACAAAATCCCTACTCTGTTTGCTGACTCTACAGTCAGCCTACGGTAGTTTCAATGTTCCAAGTAGCTGTGGCCAAAATGTAAAAGTGGAAAAATCTGGTGATGTAACCTCCATTGAGGCTAAACATTCCACACCCTGTTCCTCTCCTAACGGCCACCACAGGCTTCCATGAGCCTCCTTTTCCTCCACATTTCATTGTGGTGATTACAAACACTGACAAAGCAGAGCGTCGCAGATCACTTTCGTTTAAGTGCAGTGTGACTAAAATAGTTTTCTTTTCCTTCCTAAGACCCACAGTTGCAATGTCTGGTTTAAAATTAAAAGCATTGATGATGAGATCACTTAGCCTAGTGTAATCTGAGCCTGCATGGAAAGAAACCATTGATGAGTTATGAAATTGAATGAAAGGGTGCAAATGACTTGCAGTCAGTGGACACAGTTTCCAAAAAACTTGCAGACATCTGCTTTATACTAGTCAAACTATGTAACTATCGATACTAATTATTATGTACTATACTATACTATACTATACTATACTATACTATACTATACTATACTATACTATACTATACTATACTATACTTATACATATACATATACACATACACATACACATACACATACACATACACATACACATACACATACACATACACATACACATACACATATACATATACATATACATACACATATACTCATACACATATACTTATACACATACACATACACATACACATACACATACACATACACATACACATACACATACACATACACATACACATACACATATACATATACATATATATATAGTTCAATTTTCGTTAGGCTTAGTTGCTGACGGCCAGGTAAAGAATTGAAGTTGCTATAGAAAAAAACAGGATTGGACAGTATTGTTAGTACAACAGCTGAATGTCTAGGATGAATGGGCTTCCACTGTGTTCTGTATGCAGAGATTTGGGCCGGTTTTAACTCAAAGACCTAATATCCTGTTTTGGCTGCGCCCTAGCTTGTTTAGCCTTTAACCTGCCATGTAATTTGTCAAGGAGAAAATGAACAATATCCCAGCGGCCAGCTCCCAATTCAGGACAGAATGGATGAACTAGAAAAACAGAGAGGGCCCTAGCCCAGATAAGTGTACTCCAAAGTCAAGGTGGACAGATGGCGGCGCTCGGGTACGAGGCTTATCATTTCAGGTGAAATCATGCAAAAGAAACAACTGTCCTTTTTTTCTCTCTCTCCACATTCCCTCAGAGGAACGCTGCTTTGCTGCCCATTAAGAACACAATTCAAACAGGTCCTGATTTTCCTCCAGATGAGTTCAGAGGGTTTCCACCAAACACGGGCAATATCCAGACTGTCACTTTCAATTCAATGATAGCATCTCATCTGAGTAAAGAACAAAGCCCTCTCATTACCTGACCTCTGAGAAGAGCTCTGTTCTCTACCATTAGTGAATGCACATTCAATTATGCAGGCTAGAAACAGCTCCAGGGTGCTGGGGACGGGTGAAGACAGCCAGACAAGACAGAAATCAAGCTTGTTATGGGCTGATTTTTCAACTTCACTTAATTTAGCCTCCCTTTACCGATCCCTCCCATACCCGAGTGCTTCTGTTTTTTTCCCACCCCTCAACACAGAGGCAGGATTTACATATTGCAGGTAAACTGGGGAATAATGAATGCAGATCCAATTAAACCTCTAGGGAGCTAATTAGTTACAATTAAGTTTCTGCTTCACTTGTTGTGTGGGATTATTTGGTAAACACCTACAGTATGTTGAAAGAATCTTGGCCTTTTCCCTGAACTTAAGAAAGGCACTATTCGTGTAGTAGAAAGTTAGCCTTTGAGTTGATTTTCTTTATTTTTTTTACATATTAATTAATCTGCAAGGGCCCTATGGTCTATGGTGAGTTATTGACATCAAAGGTGATAGAGACATGCTGAACGAGCCCACTGCTTCCACCATGCCTTTCAAATACATCTAAGTCTGTATAATCCAAGAGTGTGAAGGCAAAAAATGACTGCTGTTATTCAAAGGGGGTGAAACAGACATTGTATCACCAAGGCTTCCTGGTAAGTTAATTGCACGTTGACTTCATTAACCTTGATGCTCAGTATTAAATACCGCCCACTTCTCCACTCCCTAATTATGCCTTAGCCATGATTATAGAGAACTAAAGCAAACAAAATGAGTCATGACTATTTACTACACAACAAAAGGTAACCTTGTTGGTGCATCACTTGTCATCTGTCACACACACAACAGTGGCTGGAGGCCGAATCACAGACAAGAAAAAGCACAGTGATACAGTAGCACCGTGGTCGCACGGAGGGCTCTGAATGGCATGGCCAGTGTGTGGAAGTCTAGCTTGTTTCTCTAGTATTAGAGAGTGAGATAGGATACGACAACAATGGCTAATGCCTGATTTATGCTTTGTCATGCGACGGTCTTGCACGTCAAAAATAGTCGATCAACAAGCTCACAATACGTTGCGATGCGAAGCGTTGCAAGCATGTTAGATGAGCTATTTTCAGCACACACCACCATTCAGCATTTCATCTGCCTCTGCAGGCTAACCCTGAGCCAATCACAGGTGTGGCCAGTGGCTTTGTCCTGTCATCACACATCACCATTCAGTTGTGGTCCACACAATAATGTCACTCCCTGTTACACTGACCACAGTATGGCATGCATAGTTTCAGCTGGCCTGTCTTTGAACATTGGTCACATATGCAATAGAGGAATATAGTGCATTAGGCTGACCAGGATGCAACCACTAAATGTCACACATAAACCACCTGCTGTGATTAAAAACTGAGCTTAAAAAACAGCACAACTGAATCGAGGATCAACAAGGTTTCACTATTGTTATGTCTTGTGTACAGTACAGGACTAGGTACATGAGAGTAAAATGATTTAGTTAATTGCTGGAATGAATACAAATTATTTGAATCATTGCTGGGTTGTGCTGTTGATTTAATAGGAGGTACTGTATGCCGGCTAGGCATAAGAATAAGCCTGCATAAGAAAAGCATTCGCAGTGCAAACCATATAAAGCACTTAAGCACTTTAAAACGGAACCTGCTGGGCAAACATACTGAAGTGTATATTGTAATGTAGCTTAGCATTGCTCCCCCTCTTCCCTTGCACTACAAAGCAGTCCATCAAATGGAGATCTGAGAGGTGGAGAGAAGAGGATCATGACTCCTTTCACACCTCGTCAAACTGACTCACCTCTGTCAGTTTCAGACCACTCAGTGCCATTTTCTCCTGAATAAGGGGAGCATTATCAAGCTGCTTCCTAGCCATATACATAAACCAATCAATTATAATCATTAATGAACTGATCAAGTGGTGTTTTTCTTTATTTAACGCCACTGCAGCTGATATCTTTTTCTGTTCTTCTGACTCATCCTTCTCACGTTCTCAGAAAACTGCAATGAAACCTAAGCATTGTGTAGTGTGAGTGAGTGAGTGAGTGAGTGAGTGAGTGAGTGAGTGAGTGAGTGCGTTATTACCAGTAAGACGCCCTAAGGGTGACAAGCGACCACGCATCCGCCTAGGTGACGGCAGACACTTTGGCATGGGGGTTCTGTACTGGCCATATATGGAGCATGTCTTGAGTGTACAGGGTTTGATAAGGTCAGATCAATTAGGCCTATGGAATGCCAGAACAGGTCAGCTCCATATATGGAGAGCTAAGGGTGGCAGCGGGGGTAGTGTCTTGAGTGTACATGGTCTGATGATGTCTGGCCAGATATGGAGTGTGTCTTGAGTGTACAGGGTTTGATGAGGTCAGATCAACATATGGAATGTCTGTACTGGTCAGCTCCATATATGGAGACCTAAGGGTGGCAGCGGGGGAAGTGTCTTGAGTGTACAGGGTTTAATGAGGGCCCAGGTAGGACCGGGCCTTCCTTTTCGGGCCTGTTGAGAACTCTAGTTTTCGCCGGCTGCTGGGCACAGGTGCACTAATAGCTTTGGGGCGGTACGGGCCTGTCTAGAGTTTGAATGGACAGGTATCAGTTAAAAGGGAGACATCGCAGAGGATGGACGGGTGGGGTGGATCAACATATGGAATGTCAGAACAGGTCAGCTCCATATAAGGAGATCTAAGGGTTTGAGGTCAGATGCAGAGTTGCAGGCCGTCTCCATATACAGATCTAGGTGATGATTCAGTCTTCTCCATGAATGGCTATCCAGGGTTTGATGAGGTCAGTGTCGTGATCTTCATATATGGAGACGGCCATATATGGAGCGCGTTACAAGGCGTGGTGTACTGGCAGCCATATATGGTGCTGTGACGCGTCACGAGGCGTGACGGACTGACGGCCATATATGGTGGTGTGACAGACTTCTGACTGACGGACTGACTGACAGGTTTTGTAGGTTTTCATAAAACTACTAGACCGACCTGCTGGGTACTGCCATGCTCTGGAACGATGCAAATGCATGATACATAAAGCACCTGTCTGTCTGTCTGTCTGTCTGTCTGTCTGTCTGTCTGTCTGTCTGTCTGACGGAATTGAAGTTGGTCGGTCGATGTTATAAAGAACATTGAGGTTATTGTGCATTTGAATAGAACTGCACGGCACGGATACCTTTGAACATATTCAACCCAACAGTAAAATAAATCATGCAAAGGGATTGAGTGAATTTGCACATCTATTTCAGGCCTAAACTTAACTGATGTACTGTACTGTAGCTCTACTGTGATAATATAAAACATTGAATAAGTCTGTTTCAGACCGAAATATCCATTCTCAAACAGATCTCTCCAAAGCAATGGCTTGCTTTTCTATTAAAAAGTATCAAAAGTAAGAATAACATTGTATATACAGAGGCTCACAGTTTTTTAATTTGTTTGACAAACTGATTGAACAGTTATATTGTTATCAGGTAAGACAACCCAAGAGATGACAGCCTGTGATGACAGGGCGGGTGTGTGTGTGTGTGTGTGTGTGCGTGCGTGCGTGCGTGCGTGCGTGCGTGCGTGCGTGCGTGCGTGCGTGCGTGTGTGCGTGCGTGCGTGCGTGTGTGTGCGCGCGTGCGTGCGTGCACGTATCGGCATATATCATTGTTATATATAATTTTATTATCTTGGCATTTTCTCATTATATTTCAGCTGACAAAATATCAGCATGCTCTTCAATCTACAAACTAGCCACTATTCAATTGGCCATATCTGATACTAGTGTGTTTCTGTTTGGAAGACTGTCAGATGTCCATACACAGCATGGCACTGTTTTCAAAACATAAAAACGTTGCCATTGGAGAAAACACATTTACAAAGTTATATACCGTATTGTCTAATACAGGTCATACTGAGCATCCCGGCTGTTTAGGGGCTTCAATATCCTGGGAAAACACTTTGCCACATAACTTGATCGTCTTCATTAAATGCCTCTCTGGGGTGCGGGAACGACTTAGTTAAGAATGACGGTCGGACAGAATCCAAAACAGCTGTGAGAAGAGAGAGACAGACACACACAAACCTAAATGAACCGAGAACTGAGAGTGGGAGTTTGAAACTTTTCATTGTCCTACGCCTTCCCTCCGCACAGATGCGCAGCTGAGCCAGTGCAGCTGGCCAACTGACAAATGGGAAAAAATAGTCCAATTTGAGCTGGTCGTTAGCAGTCGGAGCGCGCGGCATTCCAGATAAATGAGCGGCTGCCTCAGGTATGGCAGGAGATCTTCCTGAAGCATTCCTGGGAGACCGGTCCGCACCACAGCAACCCCTTAGCCATGCCTTCGATCCGACAGGCCCGACACTACGGCAGAGGTGACCTTGCAGTGCCGCTCCTGCCGGGCTTCTTATTTTTACACTACCCCCCAATACCCCCTCTCCACACACCCCTCTCTTCTCCCATGGCCTACACTGCTCTTTTTTTAAATCCCCACTTAAAGAGACAGTGCGGAAAATTTTATATCATTAACTTCCACTTCTTACTACTACACGAGAGAGAGCAGTAGTGAGAGCGAGATGCACAGAGAGATACTGCAGCGAGAAAGGCAGGGCGAGAGAGAGAGATTGAAAGAGAGAGGGAGGGAGAGAGAGAGAGAGAGATAGGTGGTGGCACTCCATCTGGTGTGTATCCAGGGTGAAGGGTGGAGGGGGGGCCCACTCCATTAAAAGTGTCTATGAGGGGTTGAGCTGAGTCAAACACTTACTCGGATGTTTTGACTCTGACACTCCCCTTGTTGATGCTATATAAATCTTCCTCCTGCTCTCTCGTTCTCTCGTTCTCTCCAACTCTGCATATGTGTGTGTGTGTGTGTGTGTGTGTGTGTGTGTGTGTGTGTGTGTGTGTGTGTGTGTGTGTGTGTGTGTGTGTGTGTGTGTGTGTGTGTGTGTGTGTGTGTGTGTGTGTGTGTACACTTCTCGTACGCCTGTGTATACATGATGTCTGTGTATGTCAGCGTCGCATGCTTTTTATGCCCGTTTCAGTGGTGTTTGTCAGAGCCAGGCCGGGTTCTTCTGCACACCCTGCAGTGGCCTGCGGGACCGCAATCTCTGTCGATGCTACGCTGGTTAAATTCTGCAAGAGCCCAAGCAAACACAGACAAAACACTTGTTTTCCACTCTATTTTCAGGCCACCGTGTTAGCTAGCGGAACCCTGATCCCAGGGCAGTATTTAGACACCGCCAGATTAGAAATAAATGGGAGGCCGACGTAGACGGGGTGTGGACGCCCTCGCTGAACCGACTGGGGAAGCAACCACTTCTATCAATGGTTTGTAAAGTGTGGGGCGCGGATCCCGGGGTGGGGGCAGTTACAACGTAGAGGAAATGAAAAAATAAATGAAAGATAAAATAAATTCATACATTATTATTATTTGTATTTTTTTCAATTCAAATTAAATGTATTAAATAACTAGAAAAAGTGCCCCTCGGGGCACAGGTCTCCACCAGGCCAGGTCAGGTTGTGGCCTCCTGGTGGCGCTATAATAGGCCAATGTGAAAAGGTTGCCATTTCTTCTTATGCATTGATTTGATTGGATGATTTGAAGCATTTTGTTCCAAAAATGTGTTTTGCAAAAATCCACCTGTTGGTGGCGCTATAACATGCCAATATGAAAAGGGTGGGATATATTCCTCAGCTTAGTAGGAAAGTCTGTGAAAGATTTCACGTAAATGCGTTCATGATTTGAGGCTTTTTGTTCAAAACGGGGCAATCCTGCAAACTTTGAAAGCCAATGTTAGCCAACTAGGATGGAATATGACATATTGGACAGATCCGAAAGAATTTATTCTTAAAAAAATAACAAAAATAATAATGTTCTGTAAGAAAGAGCGTTAAGTATGAAGGACTTGGGCTTCTATGTCCCAGAATGCATGCACAGTACAGTACAGTACTGTACTGTACTGAGGAATATATCCCACCCTTTTCAGTACAGTACAGTAAAGTACAGTACAGTACAGTACAGTACAGTACAGTACAGTACAGTACAGTACAGTACAGTACAGTACAGTACAGTACAGTACATATTAACCACTTTCAAACTGGCATCAGGTCATTATAGGCAAATATTTTAACACGCAAGTTAAAAAAAATACGTCGATGAAATATAAAATAAAACTAGTGCTTTAGTGGTTAAATACAACTCTACTATTGTTCAGCAGAAATATATATCACAAGACATTAGACTTAGTTATTAATGTACAATAATTGGCTCATAATGTTTCAAACATTCAGTTGCTTTCAAGCAGATCAATATTTAAACTTTTTGTCATACTAAAATATCACACAAAAGTAGCAAAAATAGCCGATCTACAAGCTCACAATGAATTGCAACGTTGTGAGCTTATACATCTGGAAAGATTTTTTTGGGGGAATTGAAAGTGGTTACATCTGCCTGTGGGTTTTATACATATTGAACCAATGATATGTAGAAGCAAGAGCTTGTGATAATTTTTCAGTTTTTGATATACAAGGTTTCCCGACACACAACGATATGTTTAGGGAAAAACTGGACTATTGTTTAGCAGAAATATGTATCACAAGACATTAGAATTGGTTTCTAATTTGCAATAATTGGCTCATTATTTCATACATTTGCAAACTGCTCCAACTCAGCGGGCACTAATATGAACCAGGCAGCGAAGTGCTTCCCAGCACTTCACGCACAGCCACTTCCTGACAAGTACTTCATTGAATAAATCATGACTATTGATTAACATGCACACAACGGCTTGCATATGCGCACGTTCCTAAGTTTGTTTGTTGAATGCAAAACCCATTTAACATGGGCTCTTTCATGTGAGTAATTGTGTCTGCTTGCAGCGATCTGCAAAACCGAACTGCATATGGAATTGAAAGTCTCGCGTCTATTTCTCCCATTGAAATAAGTGAATCGTGATAGAGTGAAATGAATCAATTATTGCCTTAAGGTCAGAACCCATTAAAACACTTTCCCCTGCTGCCATTGATTATCTGTTCTCCTGTGTACGTGATCTCATTCTGTGTGCTAAAACAAAGCACGAGACACCTTGTGCGTGTAATATTCTATTAGTATTCATCCCCCCCTGTATTTCTCACAGCGATACCGAGGTTACGTGAACAAATGCTGCGTGGAGAATGTGTATGGTACCAGTATGTGCAATTAATGGCAATGCTTTATTTCTTTTAGGCACAGGGATATTGGGAGATAACTGTTTCTCATTTCAAATTGTGCTTTTTTACGTATTATTTGGAAACAGCTGTTTGTTCACATTCTTTACCAGCACAAACATCCTGCAGCCTTTTCCAATATTGTGTCGTAAACCAATTACTTTACATAATAAATATCTTTCTCATAGGCAACATCATCATTTCTTTCTGCTGAGGGACCAGGTGACAAAGTTGATCGAGGAGAGGAGAGGAGAGGAGAGGAGAGGAGAGGAGAGGAGGGGAGAGGAGAGGAGGGGAGGGGAGAGGAGAGGAGAGGAGAGGAGAGGAGAGGAGAGGAGAGGAGAGGAGAGGAGAGGAGAGGAGAGGAGAGGAGAGGAGAGGAGAGGAGAGGAGAGGAGAGGAGAGGAGAGGAGAGGGGGGTGGGCTCTGCCTGTCACTGTGGGGAAAAGGGATCCCAGAGATATTGTGCGCGTTGGGACCTGCTCAGTCACCTCAGCACTACAATAAGCATGTAGATCCCATCAGACATCCTCCAGCATCCCCGGCCATCCCAGCCAGTCCCTCCCCTCGCCAGCAAATGAGCCGCTACTCTGTCGGACAGGCCAGCTCATTATAAATGAGGATGGGCACTTGCGGGGTGGGGTGGGGGTGTGTGAGGGGGGAACACATGCAGAAATACCATGACTTTCCTCCCTAGCCTTCCATCCTTCGCTCTCTCCTTTTTTTCTCCTGTGGAAAGCTCAGGAGCAGTACAGGAGGGTGAATGCATCTGGATCATGACCTTTCCTGAGGCGCGCTGAGACAAATTAAAGCCAGACATGTGAAGAGAGGAGACAGAGGAGGATCTTCCATGCTGCTCCGAGAACAAGCTTGCCACTTGCATGCACACAAGCCATCTCACGTACTGTACTGTACTGTATAGGGGAGGATAGATTGCGCCCGGCCATAACGTTAAGACAGTTATTTCCATACTGTAGCACTGTGTATATCACAGGTGTTGCAGGTAGTGATCACAAAATACAATTGTTACAACAGGAGCGTTAATTCAACTCTGAGAGTGTAAAAAATTACTATGGAGTGAAATTAACGCTCTGGATTTATTTTGTTGTGTAAAACTCAGCACAGCAGTATACTATATATACTATAATGAAGAAACAGGTGATAGAACAGGTGATAGCATTATTCATGGAAAGAAGCAAGAAGCCTTAAAGTATGAGAGACCCAACGTCCTGTAGCATGCGACACCGGAATTGCCGCAATCGACTCTATACCTATAGGCGTGGGTCCAACCACTCCACTAGCTACCCCAGCAATGGAACTAATTGTTTCCATTTCAAAGCCGATTAGCCATCCGGGGGAAAGTCTGACAGTAGGACACCAGCACACCACAGAGCCTGGCATTCTAGATGTGCCTTGGAGCTGTGGCTGCGGCACACAGCCCGACGATCGCCCAGCACATCTGCTTCTGTGCACCCAGGCATGGACAAAGATTCATTTACCATCACTCCCGTCTCAGTCAGGACCAACAGAAGTCACACACTGCACACTGGCTAGACAAAACAAAGCCTCCTCCTCCTCATCCTCCTCATCCTCATCCTCCCTGAGGCCTATAGGTGGAAAGGACTCGGGGGAAAAAAGCAGTCTTAATTGTTGAGGAAGACCAGAAGACAGAGAGGTTATTGCTTTAATACATCAGAAACAAGCTCTGAGATTGGCTCGATACAGAAATAACTAGAAAAAATGCCCTTCTGGGCACAGGTCTCCACCAGGAGGATAGGAGTGTGTGTGATGTTTGGCAAAATGTTTAGGAGTAATATTATAAACATGTTTTTTTTGTTTGTTTGTTTTTTGCAACAATTGTCTTCATTTTGTTGAGGAAATGCAGAGCCAGATCACTCATAGCATCTCTGAGGACAGAATTCTGGATGAGCAGGACATGTGCAGCATTGTACAAAACGGGCCACTCCTGAAAACTTTGGAAGGCAATCTTAGCCAATCAGTGTAGAATCTAAGAAATCCAACAGACTCATCTTGATCACATGACTACAGAGATCATGTGTACCGATTTGCATGAGATTTGGATGAAATCTGTGTGACTAACATAAACAATGTGTTTTCCAGAAATCGGCCTCATGGTGGCGCTATAATCGGAAGATGTGGAGGGATGCAGGGAAAATGTTTTTCCATGGCCTCTAGGGAGTGCGCATACATACGTTGTATACAGATCGATGCAGTTATAGGTAAAAACAGGAATTGCCCTGTTATAGCACCACCATGAGGCTGATTTGGTAAAAAATGAGTGGCATGTCGTCCTCGGCCTAGTGGAAATGGGCGTGTATAATTTCACGGAAATTGCACACTGCATTTGTGATTTGTGCCATTTTGTTCGAAACGGACCAATCATGTGAGCTTTGGAAGCCAATCTTAGCCAATCAGGATGGAAGATGGGAAATGGTGCAGATCAGTGTTGATCACATGACTATGGAGATAGTGTATACCGAATTGTGTGATGTATGAATGTGTACATCTACAGAAATGTGTTTTGCCTAAATCGGCCTCATGGTGGCGCTATAATAGGTCGTTGAGGAATATTTGGGGCAGAGGTTCGTCGTTGGCATCCAGGGAGTGTGTGTGCAAAGTTTGGCATGGATCGGGCCAACGGTGGCGGAGATTAGCTGGTAACGGACTGACGGAAGGACGGACGCACGCACACACACACGCACACACGGACGGAGTGCAAAACATACTCTCTCCCCATGGGTGTAGGAATGTACATGGAAATAATGTACGTGCATTTACTATAAATGCCCATATTCATGTTTGCAGTTATATTACTGTATTTCAAGAGAAGCCATGAACCTCTGATAGACTCATCTAACAGATCATGTGAACACATTTGTTTTGTAGATGCAAACTTGTGGAATATAAAGTAATATAAACATAATTCAAGAAGTGCAGTTTCTTACCTGAGGTTGAGACAGAAGAGGCCACCATGGAACAGCACAGACATGAAAAGGAAAGAGAACAATTTAGTTATATAACATACATACGTTCTGCGTTCTGCGTCCATCTTTTTTTAGTTTGATTGCTGTTGACCAAACACAGATACATAAAAAGAGATTGTCTATTTATTTATTTTGTTCATAAGTAGCCATGTACAGTAATAATAAGCAGCATAATGTACAGAGTGCAGTACAGAGAGGAGGTCACTACTGGAGAATTACACCCTGTCCAGAATAATTTTCCAATAATGACCTCCTTGTTACATAACACACACAGACACAGACACAGCACACACACACACAGACACAGACACAGCACACAGACACAGCACGCACGCACGCACGCACACACACAGGCACACACACAGGCACACACAGGCACGCACACAGGCACGCAGTATAATGTTGAAGTCTAAAC
Organism: Electrona antarctica; assembly: GCF_951216825.1. Taxonomy (NCBI): domain Eukaryota; kingdom Metazoa; phylum Chordata; class Actinopteri; order Myctophiformes; family Myctophidae; genus Electrona; species Electrona antarctica. Next base: position 34,361,230 of record NC_136810.1, read on the forward strand.
TCTACCAACTTCTCTACTTATTGAATATTTGGCTACACTGAGGCCAGTTTGTAGTGCATGACACAGTAGTGACAGAACCCTGAACAATGCCTTTTTTCCCTCCTATGACACCCACATCCCTGCGGCATATATCTGACTACGCAGACAATCACAGTGGCCTGCTACATGGTGTGAAAGGAAAAGTCAATGCAAGGGAATGACACGATTGTTTTGAAGTGTATTTATAGACTATGGAATGTGGCGAAATTGTGGCAACGGCAGTTGTTGTGCCAAAGGAACATTTGTAAAGGTGTAACGTAGAGTGACGTGTCGGCAGGAGGAGAGCCTTCAGCCATGTCTGAATACTGATGCGTCTGACTGATTGCCACGTCTGTGGGATCTAATTTGAAAGGTGGACAGTGATGAATGTCTTCCCTCCACTTACTGTGGCCGTCTGATGTATTATGCATCCCCATCTGATCAGAGAGGCTGATGAGGCGCTGGGAGACGAGACGGGTGGGAGGGAAGAGGTGGGGGTGTCCATGTCCAACGCACCCTGACATTGGTTATATAAATGACTGCACCTCCACGCCTTTCATTTCCCCGCACACAGGTCACGGGAGGAGCTAATAGGGCCATCGTTAATAGGGGATGACTGACTTCAGCTGGGGCCGCCCGTGCATTCTGATGGGCTACAAATTTGACAAAGTCTCTTAACACAGTGGCAGAGCCGTGCTCCCTGTCAGCCCCGGAGTCTAATTGTCAGAGACACAGACGTGGGCCGCAGCCGGAGGATAGCGCTATCGGCTGCCCAGCAGCCGCTGTGATCATCTGTCTGCACGCGTCTTGGCTCTCTGCGAGAGAGAAGGAGGTGTGCGCTCACTTCAGTTTGTTTGGCAGACGGAGGAAAAGAGAGAGACGGACCCTTATTGTTACAGCCTGTCAGTGACGAAACCTGTGATTTAAGACTGTTGCTTTGATGTGTGGCTACTGGATAGCATGTTTTGCTGCTGACATCATATTGCCAGCCATAAAAAAAAAAATAACAAAAAACTGAAGGAGCGAAACCCTGCTATTAGCCTTCAGGAGAGAAAAAAGGCAAGCCAGAGCACCGTGTGCTGTTTTGTTCACGCCGCAGGAAAACAGCATTGGTAATTGTGCCTCTGCTGAGGGAGCGGAGTAGACTCATTCTTTGTTTAAGTGTCCACCAGGAGAGCACTCTCTGACACATCCACTGCTCCTGAGCGCCCATCAGCTGCACATTTTAATGTGCTGAAGCAATATTGACTGCAGCAGCAAATAAAAGTGGCGTAGCCCTAGCGGGCCCGACGTGGGCCCTAACGAGTTTATGGTCGCCCTAATTGAGCCATTTTCACATCAGCGGCTGTTTTCGTCAGATCAGGAACTACTCTCGCACTCCCAGCTGTGATTTGCTCTCCGACAGCGCCTCATGGCCCCCCATAGCAACTCGGTGTACTGGGAGGTCACTGTTAGTGCAGATAAATCGAGTCACACAAGCCCACACTCTGATACAAATCCCCAAAAAACATTTACCGTAGAGAAGAAAAATGCCCTGCAAATACAAAACAAGATGTACGATGATTATTCTACTTGGCTGATAAGACGGAAGCACAAGAACAAAAGATGACGGGGAATAAGGGGTTCTTAGTGACGCAGAGAATCCACGCCTGTGTTTGATTCCCACAATCCAGTCTTTCACTTTCACTTTCAACCATTATCTGAAGTTTGAGATTTAAGCATGCTGCTCATTTGTATAAATCTGCATGCTGATTATGCGGAATGCAGCAGTGTTTACCAGGCAGAGGGAGCAGGGAAGCCATCTTTAATTCATTAGAAAAACACACTTTGCAGGAAGACTTTCTGTGGAGGGTTTACATTTTCCCATGCTACCTTAATGCTAATGCAAGCTTAGTATGCAGGGAGGCCTTTATTAACGTAGTGGGATAATAGGTGAGAGAGAGGCCCGGGTGAAATGCAGCCCCCTTCTCCAATGAGCCATTAATTATCACTGAAGGAGGTGAGGATTCAAAAGCTGAGGATTCTTCATTAGTCATCGTAGCACTGCGCAGAAGTCATATAGACACACAATTATCCCTCGCCAGCCCGCTGGCGGCAGCCTCTGTTCTGCCGGGCTAGCCGTGGGGTGGCATTGTCACACGATCGGCGAAGACACGAACGTGATGAACGGTGGAGACTGATGTCCAAGCTGTCCACACACAGTGTCAGTCGCAGTGCCCGCCATCCATCACTCATCCCCTGTCACACCGCAGCTCAGAGTTAAAATATGTGTGCTATTACGGCGGTATCTGGCTGTTATAATTAGAAGATGGGGATAGATTTCACGAGGAGACACTGCATGTGATCTAATTAGCATTGTATCAAAGCGCTATATCAAAGTTGTGGCAAATGCGCTTTTGTTGCAGAGTTCTTTCATCTTTGGGGAGGATTGTTGTAAAGATTGTTCATGTCATTAATCTCACTTGAAGATGCTAAATGAGCTGGAATCCTATGTGCTTGATTGACAAAGCCTGGCGAGAGTTTGTACGCATGGTTTCTCTTTTATTACTGAAGTCTTTTGGGGGATTTTTGAACATTTTGTCTGTTAAGTGAGTACAGTACGTTGTTCTTAAGCAGAAAATGACAAACGAGAGGGATGGGAATTGGGAAATGTATTTGTTATAAAGCTCAATGGATCTCTAGTGAACAACTGCGTATCGCCTCAATTACTTATCCATCAATGTACAGTGCCAACACATCTATGGACTGTTTTGTTGTTGTCAGAATCTCCCATTTTAAAGCCAGAACAGTCCATTCAGACAAGCAATTTGCCAGCAACCACAAACAGCTTGTGTGTTTTTCTCTCATGGAACGATGCCGGAGCGTGTAACCGTGTTCTTCCTCGGCAGCCATTAGCAGACACGTTGTGTCTTCCAGTCGTTCAGTACAACCTGTAACTAATGTGTTTTCTTACACATTACTAATAATATTCAGAAAAGACGAGAAAGGGAAAAAAAGAAGGCAAAGAGCTACAGTACATTATAGCCAAATCGTGTTTGAGGAGAAGCAGGGCCTTGATAGTAAACTTCAGAGCACTGCGCTCTTGACAGGTGTGGCACAAGCAAAGACAAGAGCAGCATGGAAGAAAGAAAGAAAGGAGGTGTTCTGCTGGGAAGACGACAGGCTTCTCTGAGTCTGACTCTATTCTATGCTCATAAAAACACATGCACCCACACCCACACACACACACACACACACACACACACACACACACACACACACACACACACACACACACACACACACACACACACACACACACACTAAGTACACTGATAGCATTACGCCATATTTCTTTATTTCCCATCCTGTCGTGATACAGTGATAGGTAGGAGGAAGACCAAACAGTAGTGAGTAAGAAAACAACAGCAATATAGTCATTTAAAGAGAGTCTATTTTCAGTCAGGGACAGCTTCTCTCTCTCTCTCTCTCCCTGTGTGTGTGTGTGTGTGTGTGTGTGTGTGTGTGTGTGTGTGTGTGTGTGTGTGTGTGTGTGTGTGTGTGTGTGTGTGTGTGTGTGTGTGCGCGCATGTGTGTGTGTGCGCGCATGTGTGCATGTGTGCGCGCGTGAGCGCGTGCGTGCGCGCGTGCGTGCGTGCGTGCGTGCGTGCGTGCGTGCGTGCGCGCGTGCGTGCGTCTCTCTCTTACTGAATTAATCAAATCCAAAGGACATCATCTTCAAACTCGACATCCCCCTAAAGGCGAGCGTCTCATTCCGTATGCAGCCGCGCTGGCTTCACAACATCCTAAAAATACAGCACTCCTGGAAGAGAGGTGCTCTACCACTCTGAAGGGAAGCATCAACAACCAGCTGGCCCATGGGAATAGACATTGTGATTAGATGCAAAAACTCTGCTTTCATAAACAGCATTAGTTCTTGTTAGACATTCCAACTCCTCCCACAGATGCAAGCTCTGTTTTTTTTGTTTTTGTTTTTTGTTTTTATTTGGGGGGGGGGGGGAGCCAAACCAATGGTAAAGCTTATTGTTTACATGCATGTTCCACCCATGCTCTTGAACAGGTTTTTGGAGTGTGCCCGTCTCTGGTAGGTACAGTACAGTCTGACCAGATAATTGTCTTTTCTTCTTTGCCCGTTTTTACCCACAGAGCCTTTGAACTAATCAATTCGCTCGGGGCTATTGGTCTCCTGTGATCATATAATATGAGTCCAATAAAGAGGCCTAATGCTGTGATTGGCCAGAGCCTCAGTTATAAGTCGTTTTTTCCCCTGCTCTGTGGGGAGGGGGGGGCGGGGGGGTTATTCATCATCACACCTAGCTTGACGTTCAAGAGAAAGGTTAAACACACTGAATGTGAATGATGAACTGTTTGAGGGGCTTCACGCAACCATGGTATTTAATGCATTTAGCTTCCATGTTGATAATTATTAAAAGCACAAAGGTTCCATTTTGCATCATGAATAATCGTCCAGCTTCCTCAGGGCATTTCCTTTTTCTTTTCTTTCTTTTTTCCCCCTTTTGTACTGGGTTGGGATAGTTCCTTTAAATGGAAGCAAACCATATATTATATATTCAAATTATTTGCTTGCCAGTGTTCAATAGGAAGAGAACATTGTTATATTTTTAATGGCGAGCGGCAACAATTGGAGTTGCCACGAATACAAATGATATGACAACCTGTATTTCAATTTCAAAATGTAATGAGAACAGACAATTTTGCTATCCATCAGTCACTGTCAGTGGCAGTCATCAACAAATTTGTCTTACTGTCACTTCGTCACACTCTGGACTCCCTGCTTATTACGCTGTCGCCTAAATGCAAGAACATGTGCAATTTCAGACACAAAAAGCCCACTCTCTGAATGTGTGTTATTAGCATAAAACCAAATAGGACTGCTGTTCCGTGATGTGAAAATATGGTGATGTGGAGTATTATGTCGCTGCCAAACTACACCAGGGGAAATGTTTTACCACAGCTATCTAGGATCATACGGAATAGGCTATCCTTTGAGCACTGGAAGGGAAACTGCATTGGAAATAATATACGAATATAATAGGGTATTTTGGTCATAACACAAATCATTAAAGGGACACTAGTGTGATTTTCAACATTATCTCTATTGTTATACTGTAGTAGTAATATTCCATTAGCAGTTCCATGAGAGCCTGGGAAAAAGCTGTGTAATGCCTGGGCCCATCCCTACTCTTTCAGATCGTGTTGAATGTTGTAGTCTGCTATTTAGCCTCCAAGCCAAGATATAGTTTTTATCAGCTACTTTGATTATTTCTCAACTAAGCAGGACTTCATCAACCCAAACAAAGAAAGGACCCAAGCAACTAGTTTCCATTTTATGGCATTGAATTCTGTCCGACACACACCAGGGCCTATATCTTGCGCCACCCGTTAGCCCTTATCCCTAAACGTATTACTTTTTACTATTTTGAAAAACATTTTAAAATTGTTCAACTTGAACAATTTTAAAATTATTTTCAAAATAGTGAAAAATGGCAAATACGTTTAGGGATAAGGGGTAAGGGTCAAGGGGGGCACAAGATAGGGCCCCTCGTCTCTGCACGACCCTTTCTACACCTTAACCCTATTATGGCCCTTGACGCAGTTGACATAATGAATCAAAAAATCCCTCATTACCCTTGACGTGAATTATGTAATTGTTTTATTCCCTATAATCGGGGGCTTAATGTAGCAAAATGTAGCAACTTTTGGCTAGTTTGGCTAACGGCCGATGTAATCTACCTAAAACCGGCCGAAATCCTCGCGTGCACGCTTTCGCACGCATGCGCACAGTCTTTATGTGCATAGCTGCGTAAAATGCGATATTTGGGGCTTGATTAGAGCTTAATTTGACTTAGATATTAAAATAAACGATGATCGCTTAGCATCCCGGACAGATCACTGTGTAACACAGTGCAGAAAGCTAGCGGATGTTGTGATCCGTTTGACCAGAAATGACATCGCCAGATTCGCTCTATTCGGTCAAAATCGGCATAATGGTGAAGTTACCGCCACCATCAGGACTCAGTGTCTAGTCTTGCCCCGTGAAAATGAGATGTAGTGTGTATATCACAGAGTTTTCTATTGGCATTAAAATGATGAATTAAAAATATGAATAGTGCAGGTACTGTTAATTAGGGTGGCCATAAGGGGGTTAACTTCTCCCCAGAACGTGTCCATCTTTGTCACCTTAGCTTTTAACCACTTTAACCATTATTTTAAACTTTAGCTGTTGAAAAATAGCAGATCTACAAGCTCACCGAGTGCCGCGCTATGAGCTTGTAGATCTGCATTTTAATTTATTGTGAAAACGTGGCGCAAATCTTTGAATATATATATATTCTTTCACAGCAAACTTTTTTAACTCAAATCTTTGTTGCTGGGGATCCCTGGAACAACATATTTTCAGATGGGGGTCGGCGGCCAATTACATTTTAGGGCTCCTAGAAACACAGGTTTTTCAGAAAACTGTCATGATTTAGAAGACATTTAGTAGAAAGTTCTCAGGTCTAAATGGGTTATGTAAAAAAATGGAGTAATTTTTCCACCACTCCTGCTTACTGGTCCATTGACCAGTCTGCAGGCTAGAAGTCGCTGTTGCAGCGACAAAGATCGCCCTCCCTTTCTGGCATTCACCAACCTAGCAGATAATATTTTTAGTAAAGCTTTAAGAATTAGATTGCACCATTTCAAACCAGGAAAATTATAAAAACAGTCGGGATGAATGAAATAATTGTAAAACTAAAATTGTAAAGCAGAGTCAGTATACGGTGTCAAAGTTCAAGACCCGAAGGCTCTTTTGAAACTCTGTAATGCTGAGGTTAATAGAATCTACTATATTACTACTACTATAATATTTCCAATCCCACAGTGCTTTTTAACACTGTAAGCCTTGCCACAGTTGCAACCCCTGTCCCTTATGTAGACGCTACTCTGCAATGAGTTTTTAATATTTCTACTAAAATATCGTAGATGGCCTAAGAGGGTTTGTTTTTTACCGGCTACACCTAATACATGCTAATCTCTTCAACATTGTCTCTCTAGCTACACTGTTAGGAATCGTGTACAAAATGAAACGCTCCTTCTGTCAATATTTTTAACAGATGTACAAAAAAACTTTAATCCTTTAAATAGCTCTCTCTCTTCTAGTACTGTGTCTTGCAGTATAAAAATGCTTGTTAAAGAAACTTGTACTTAAAATTAAAATATTTCAATAATTTTAGACCGATCTCTAAAATTGTTTTGTCAAAGTCCTGGAGAATTGTTGCAAATCAACTTCTAGCCACTATGAATGATAACTCTTTAGACTCTATAGACTACCACAGTACAGAAACGTCACCACCCCTTAGAGCAGTGGTATAGTAGCATAACCCTTGAATGGTTTCAGTGATATCTTACAGACAGTCTGTGTTGACACTCGGGTGGTGCAGTGGTAAAGTACCACTGCACCACAGAGTCTGGGGGTTCGAATACACCGTAGTGCATCTGGCTTTGTCAAGCGTCTATACGAACACAATTGGCCCGTATTCAGGGGAAGGAAGATGGGCTCCAGCGGCCCCTGTCAGCAGGGAGTGTTGCACGGGAGGAGTAGGATGGGGAATCCTCTCTGGCAGGTGAGCCAGTAGGATACAACAGTGACAACACACAGAAATGTGTGAGGTGAGAAATCAATTGGCATAACGACTACATTTGGGAGAAGAAAAATAACTGTTGGTATTGCTGAGTCTACTGTAGGTCTTCCACCTCTATAGGCTGCATTGTGGGGTTCCTCATGGTTCAGTTCTTGGCCTGATTCTGTTCACCATTTACCTTTGGGACATCTCATAGTCATAGTCAAGATCACACAACATCACTTTTCATTTTTACGCAGACAATACCCAGGTTTACCTCAGCTCTGACCTCAATAACATCAAATTAATGTTTTATTTTAATTTGATGTATTTCACTTCGAAACTACTCGAAGACATTCATACATGGATGGCTAAAGATTTCCTTCAACTCCCCCCCCCCCCCCCCCCCACACACACACACACACAAACACACACACACACACACACACACACACACACACACACACACACACACACACACACACACACACACACACACACACACACACAAAGACAGATAGTTGGCACTGACTCCAACACTCAATTTACAAACACAACCTTGGTTTTAATTGACAGCAATCTCACTTTGAACAGCCACATCAAATCTGTCCTAAAGTCATGCTTTTTTTCAAATTAGGAAAATCTAAAGACAGTTATGTCTACCGAAAACCCTGAAACAGCCAATCATGCTTTTATTTAATCATGGCTAGATTGTTGCTCACTTTTCTCTCTCAGCAGTAAAACATTTCTCTCTACAATTAATCAGAAATACAGCCACCAGGATGTTCACAGGTACTAGAAAACGAGAGCACATTACACCAATGCTTTCATCTTTGCACTGGTTAGTTGATTACATTTTTTTTGTTACTTATCGTGTATAAAACCTGGAACAGTTTGGTCCAAATTATATTTCTGACCTTTTAATTCCCCATGTGCCGTCACAGGCCCTGAGGTCCTCAAATGCTGCCCTCCTGGTGGTTCCGAAATCCATACTAAAAAACAAAGGTGACAAGAGAGTTTGCCATCAGGGCCACCGAGACATTCTTAGAATCTTCCAGAGGAGTTCAGGGTGTACTGTACATCGATACGTTCATTTAAGTCACTTCTTAACATGCACTTATAGTCTTACCTTCCTGTGATTCTTCTGTCTTACCTTTCTCACATCATTTGTTTTATTGTTATGTTTATTACTGTGTTTTATGATTTGTTACTTTGTTTTTACCATTATATAAATGTGTAATTGTTCTTACTCATTGACTACTTAACGTGTAGTCAATGATTGGTCAATGCTACGCTAGCCTCGGTACGCAGGCTTTCATTTACGTTGGCGCTAAAAATGAAAGCCTGGGGAAACGCATTGGCCGCTCTGGTCTAGAAGTGGGAGTCAACCCTTCCGGGTGGGCGCCGCTCCAAATTATGTGACGTAGTGCTGCACTAGGGGGGGAGAGGAGGGACTGGGGCTGGCGGACATTTTAAATATAACCATAGCACCACCATTAGACTTTTCATGTCACGCACCCCTTAGAAGGCACCACAAGGGGTGCATGCACCACAGTTTGGGAACCACTGCTATACATCATGAGGCTTCCAAAATGTTTGGATGGAGCCATTTTGTGAACAGAGCTGTTGTAAAATGTTTATATGAAGTAATAACATGCAGTAGGGTCTCTTCTCTGCACCATGAATGAGTCCCTGCTGCCGTGGGGAGCCAGTGACATGATTGTGATTGGACGAGACGCAGAGAATCCAGATCAAAGCTATCTCTACTGTTTTTGCCCCCAGCACAGTGTAGAGCAGGCCCACACACACACACGCACGCACGCACGCACGCACGCACGCACGCACGCACGCACACATGCACACATGCACACACACACACACTATATATTCCTAGATGTAGATCTAGATACAGTATAGTATATGGAGTAGCACGTGGCGTAGGGCATTCACTTCTAGTCATTTTTACTAGTTGACTAGTTGCCTAGTTCCTAGTAGTTTTTTTTATTTTTTATATAAATATTTGTACATGTACATGTACATATTTGTGCAGTAATCCTGGTCTCTAAACTACCTCCCCCTGGCCAGCCGGGGCGCCTGATGGCAGGGAAAAGAAACTGGTTGGAATAACGTGTTCCTTCCACGCGCTACGTCCAAGTTGGACGTAGCGCGTGGAAGGAACACGTTATTCCACCAGGGAAACTCCCCCCTGTCAGGTGTAAAAGGAGCAACTTGGACACTCATGTCACTCCGTTGCTCTCCCCATGTCCCCCATATATGGGGACTAGGTTGGCGGAGGGTGTGTAGAGCCCAGGGGTCTAGGGGTCCAGGGGTGAAAAATGGGTTACAAATTCAAAAAAATAAAAAAGTGTACATTTAAAAACTGTGTACATTGGTGACGATAACTATAATCTACCTGATCTTGAGGCCTACACAAACACAACTAGTCAACTAGTACCAACAAGGTCGACTTGTGGATTTACTAGTCGACTGGTTGAATAGTCGACTAGTTGCTTAATGTTCTACGTGCACGCACACGCACAGACAGACAGACAGACAGACAGACAGACAGACAGACAGACAGACAGACAGACAGACAGACAGACAGACAGACAGACAGACAGACAGAGAGACAGACAGACAGACAGACAGACAGACAGACAGACAGACAGACAGACAGACAGACAGACAGAGTTTCACAATATTAATGCACAATACACTCATTGACTACAGTGTTGATCTACAGTACCTAACAAGCTGAGGCAACTGAATGAGAGTAGGTCTTTACAGTATCTACAGTCATTTTCATACATAACCGTTCACTTTCTCCATCTGTTTAACCGATTCCCTTACTACTCTCTCAAACGCTGCTTTACTGAAGAAATTGAATCATTGCAACATTGTTACTTTGTAGCATGCTAAGACCCTGGACACATTAGGGCTGGATGTGAGTAGAGACAGTTGTAAATAAATTAACAGCTTTTTAAAGATATGCTGGACAATGATGAACGAGCTTGCTGAATCACAGAATGCCTCTCATAACACAAGCAACACAGTACTTGAGATGTCTTATGGGGACCACACACTGTACAGTATTGGGCATATTAGTTGCATGGCAGATGTCATTTTCTTTCACACAAAAAGTTTGTTGTAAACGTCTTGTGTCACGTGAGGTGCTGGGGTTAGCTGCTTTAGCAGACAGTTTGAGGATCCAATGGAGTTATGTGGTTTTGTCAGAAGCACCTTTTAATACTTTTTATTGGTTCCAATTTTGTATAACCAACACAGAGACGTAAAGGGTGTTCAATAGCATTGATTTATGGGGGGGGGGAGGAAATATGGAGTTAGCTGGTTTCTGCCGGAGTGATATGACACCTTCACATATGTTTCTTTCCAGGTCAAATCTGCTGCTGAGCCAATCAAACACAGCTATGGGGAAATTAACTGGAACAGGAAATGTATTGTGTAAAGCTAAAACTAACTTTGTCCTCTTCTACCTAGCCAAGAAGACAGGTTCCAAATGCTCTTCCTTGACCTTTTGCTTTTGTTTTCTTGAGTTAAAACATTGTCCTGCTTTACATCGGCGTCTTGTCACATAATGTGACAGGTATAGCTGAACTGAACCAAAGCACTTCTATAGAGAAGCAATGCAAGATTGTCCAGCTGCTACTAACGCTATTGAGCATTGAGGTTGCAAAATGACTTGTAATCTACTAGAATTTCGCGGGCCTTCGGCCCGCTCATCCCAGAGTTGCGTTGCCCCGCGTTGCGATACAGAAGTCCACAGATACAGAAGTCCACAGTGACACGCGTTGTATGCAGCTGTTTTGTGTTGCAGCGCGTGCGCGCGCGCGCGTGTAGTGTTGTTGTTCTTATCCATAACAATAAATGGATCAAATATGCTCTATATTAGTTATGTATAGATTTAAAGCAGTGGCTGTCAAAGGTGTGATCCAGGGACCCTCATGGTTCCTTGAGGGGGTTCCAAATGGACCCATTATAGGTCTGTAACTCTGAGAGTGTACAAATGGAACCAAGTGGACCCTACAGGTCTGTAACTCTGAGAGTGTACAAATGGAACCAAATGGACTCTGTTATAACGTTTAACTGTGATACTGTACAAATGGAATCAAATGGGACTCTTATGGGTCCATTTGGTTTTACTCTCAGAGTTATGGGGGTCCTTGAAATTTAAAAGGGTTGAGAAGCTGTATGCAATGGCTTATGTCTTGTAAAAAGAGAGACCAGCCTATTCTCCAAAGCATGATATCTTATGCTTTGCTAGGTTGTACAAATTAATATTGGGTCAATATAATTTGCAGGACTCACGTGTGTGCTCTCTGTCTCTCTCGCTCTCTTCTCTCTCCTCCGTCTCTGGGGTGTGTGGGGGGGGGGGGGGGGGGGGGGGATTAGTGGCGCTGCCTGCGACAGTGCTATACTTCTCCAGCAGCGGTGCAGAACCGAGAGAGTGACACATTCTTGTGGATGTAAACTGCGCAAGTTGTAGCTTTAAAGTTCGGATTGTGTAGTCGCACCGGTGGTACAAAGTGAATGTTACAACTCGCACGGTGATGTTGTAAGGCGCAAATGCGAGTACCTAGTCGCACTGTCGAGCCCTGTGTAGTGTAGTGGCATTTTCGCTGCATCGCGAGGCGATCCAAATTCCCCCCCGCGCACGCACGCACGCACACACACACACACACACACACTGGACGTAGCTGTGTGTTGTTGCAGCGCGCGCGTGTGCGTGTAGTGTTGTTGTTGTTGTTCGTGTCGATATTTGCGCGTCGGTTTGTCCCGCTTGTACCACGCCAGGTTTGCACAGTGCGCTCAGTGCGATATTTCCGAACGTGGGCGTTGTGTGTGTGTGTGTGGGTGGGTGTGTGTGTGTGTGGCTGGCTGTGTTTTGTTGCGTGGGGATCGCCATGTGAGGGGGCTAGCCAATAAGGGCCCTGTGTTGCATGTGGAGAATTGTGTAGGTGAGTGTGTGTGGTGTAGCCGAACGGGGTGGTGAGGACATGAGGGGGATGTAGCACAGCAATCGGTGACCCCTACATTAAGCTGTGTTGCTCCCAAGATGCAGTGCAAATGCGTGTTGTAGCAACCGTAGCCAATGGGAAAACAGGATGCAGTGTTGCCAGGTCCGCGAATTGTAAGCGAGTTGTAAGTAGCGTGTTGAATGGCATTTTTTCTGGGCTTGTTTTCATAGACCTGGCAACAAATTAGGCGGGGGTGTCGGTGCTTGTGGCGTGTTTGTGTTTATTATTGATATTGATGTTGTTTGTGAGTGTGGACGGGAGGCGGCTGTAGTGGCAGTGCAATGACAGTTTTTACGCGGGTGTTGTTGACTGTGGGCGTGCGGCGCGACATGAGGAGATAGCCGTGGATCGACGCGGAGGGTAAGACTGTGTCGTGTTAGTGTGTTGTTGCAGTGTGTGTTGCAGCGTGTTGCAGCGTGTCAGTGACGTAGTAGCTGGTGCCTTTTGTTCCTGTGCGTGCTTTTGGGGACATGTTTTCAATTGTATATAAGGATGGAGCTTAAGCCACAGAACAACCATTTACATCAGTAAATGGTTATTATTTTATCTCCACAGTGTTGCTAAGAGATATTGATATTTATATATATAATTGCTGTATAAATGTAGTGTTTGCGAGCCACCCTATTTATTGAAATTAGGGATGCATCGAAAGGGAAATTCTTGGCCGAAACCGAATACGAAATGGTTATGGCAAAACTTAATTGAAATAATAATCACTATTATGGGTCCATAAAACATTTATTCAGCTCTTTTGAATGCATTAATTGCATACACTATACACATACACATACACTTTCTGCCTATTTGGGCCGAAACCGAATAGGCCGAAAATGCATTTCGATAAGAGTTTAGATCCAATAGCCGGATGGATGGGACATGGATGGACATGGATGGTCGAGAAATGACAGAGTTACAGTGTGGGGGTCCCTCAGGGGGTCCCTCCACTGTATTGTACTTTACTGTCACTGTACTGTAACACCCCAAATCATCATACAGTTGTGAAAAACAACCAAACGCTATTCTTCGTGCTCGGACAGACCCAGCTAGCTAGCCAGCCAGCCAGCCAGCCAGCCAGCCAGCCAGGGACAGGCCCAGGGACACACAAAGCTGTCTATAGGAGTGGTTGCACCACTCAAAAATAATTGATGCTGCTATATAAATATTTGATGTTTTTCCGAAAGCTTAAGTCGGGATTTAGAAGGCGGCCTCAGTCCAAAATGGGTTAAGAACCTTTAATCAACAAAGGATTGCTCAAATTATAATATAAATTAATTGAAAATCTATCTAAATATTTGAAACAGATTAGGTAGGTTCACCATTATATTACCATGTTATCACAGAATAAGTTAGTAAGGCTTGCTGATCGAGCCATGTGGCCTATAGGGCAGGAGCCTATCTCCTGTAACTGTAGCGTGAGGCATCTTGATGTACACCCCCTGGACATGTCACAGGGACTTACCCCCAATCCAACCCTTGATTCTGAGTGCCAAGCAGGATGGCACCTAGCCCCATGGTTTTCAGAGTCTTTGGTATGATCAGTCGGGGATCGAACCCCAACCTCCCAGTCTAAGGGGGGACACTCTAACCACAAAGCTGCAACCTGTACGAGACTAATTCAGCCACAGGCTCACAATGTACACTCAAGTCTCTTACTGTATACTATACTGTACAATCATATTTAGCTCTTCCTGAATCTGTCTGCATGCACGCACATACCCCAGCAGTAGGGTTAGGGTAGGCATAGGGTACTATGCACTGAAGGAGCTGAACGGAAGCATGTAGTGCCTTCTACATGACCTTGCTGGTGACATCAGAGCCAAGGCTGTGCAGACCAGACAGCCACTGACTGACACACACACACACACACACACACACACACACACACACACACACACACACACACACACACACACACACACACATAGTGCTTAAATGGGAGTGCGGCGTGGTCATAAGACTCATTTCTCATTTCATACTTTCCAGTGGTAACAGACAAATTGACATGTGCCTTACCCGCCGTCCTGTAAATGCAGCCTCTGTTTAATTGCTCTCATATGGTTAATCCAAATTAAGCATGCCCACAAAATGAGATATTCCATTTCATTTTGGATAGCCGGAGATTCTGGCAAATCTCTTTACCCTCTTCGTGCAGCACCATGGCACTTCTCAATGACTGGCTTCGGCCTCCCTCCTCCCTCAAGACCCATTTTTAGATGAAAACTGTTTGCACAAGACAATCCTCTATATTTGTCAAGGCATGAAATGTCGAATAGGACCCTATTGAAGTGGTTTAGTGGCTTAGAGAAAGTACACTTCAGTTGAAAAAAAAAGTTGTTTAATTGAACCAGATGCTCTATTGTGTAACATTAGCGTTCTTTCTCCAAAACCCAACGGAGCAGAATTGAACGTGTGAAACAGCAGAGAGAACATCTCCATGTCAATTCATGTGGCTCTTTGTGCCTGTTCATTTACTGTTTCTCAGCAGTTGCCGGATAAATTTCTGCCTTCATAATCATGTGATAATGGATGAATTACAACCACATTCATTAGTATCAACCCCTTTCTATATTCATGTTCCTATCACTGCATGCCATGTTCTCCATGTAGAATAAAATAATCATGAACGAGTGAATCCCCCCATCCATTTGAGTTCAATGGACAGGTAGTAGGGATGTCAATTATCAATTAATTCATTAATTGATATATTATACACACTATATTATACACTATATTCACCTAACTTAACTGTTAAGTTCACTTGAAGAATTTCTCAACGATTGATTAACACAATCAGCGCCGGGATTTCTTTCAGAAATAGAAACTCGGAGTGCCGGGAAGATATGGCCGCTTTTACTCTGTGAGACCCCCCCCCCCCCTTCCGTTCCGGACAAAAACCGGGAGACATGCTTGCTTACCTCGCTAAGATTACGATATAAGTCGCTGATGATCGCTCGCTTCATACTTTGAACGAGCATGTTGAAGTCAGAAATGAAGAGCTTAATATATCCATCTGGTCAAAACCACGGAGAGCTCCTTAGATTACGCGTTGCTAGGACGTGTGTACTCGTCCTAGCAACCCGTCGGTTTAATTAGTTATGACGTTCCCACACGTTGTACGGTCTAAATGGGTTAATCGATTAACGATTAACATCCCTAACAGGTGGCGCCATCTTGTGAGGTTTTCAGCTACGTTCAATGGTGTGACGCCATGTTCTGTTTCTATATAGCAAAAAAAACACTTTTTTTCTTTTGCTTTTGCTATCAACTGCATGTGTGCCGAGACAAATTCATTTTCTGTCATTCATCACGGTGGCACATTTTGAAGATGTTACCGGCATGTGGTATAATCCCAACAATAACACACTGACAAAAGTGTGAGTCAATAGAGCTAACTGAAGATGAGGCATGCACTCTTAATAGTGTGAAGTTGGCAGTCGTTGTTTTCAGATGCCAGATTATTCACTGCTACACTGTACACTCCAATGATGTGTGCAAATGTACGGGTAAAAAGAGGGGGACCTTTCTTCTCCTTGCGAGGAGGACTAAAATCACAAGTTGTAATTTAACACTGAGAGTGTAAGATCTTAGACAGAGCACAAAACTGCCACAGTATGCAAAAACCATTCACCCTCCTTGAGTGAAAGGTTGAAATAAGGGTGGTGTATCCCCCGCCAGGAGGTCGTTTCCTTTACACCGGACTCCATCAAGGAACCTGACGCTGAAGACGTGGGGGAAAGCAAACATGCCCGCTGCCTTCATCAATCATGCTTGGAGCTGGAGGTTTTTGGAGATGGGTTGGTCCCAATGTGTCCTCTTACGACCCCATAATAAATGGGACTTTGAGGCAGACAAAACAGGTGAAAGAGAAAGCTTGTTAGCCAGTCTGGAGGCGAGACAGTTCGCCATAGTTCAAGTCAGGACACTATCCAACAGCTGGCTCTATGGGAGCTCTTGTGCAATTAACAACAGAAGCAGCAGCAGAGGAACTGAAGGGGGGAAGTCTCCTGTCCTCCAATGGGAAAACGCCTTGGCCCATTATATTACACGTCTGAATGGATCACAGGCTAGATGTCTTGGATGGAGATAGAGAGATAAGATTCCCCAAAACAACCCATAAAGGATGACTTACACATAGCTGCTGTTGAGCACCGAAAATAGCCGATGTACAAGCTCACTACAGGTCATGCTCCGATGCGTTGTTCAAGTTCAAGTTCTTTATTAGTGTCCCCGGGGGGGCAATTTGGTTTACAGCAAGTGTGTTGTGAGCTTGTAGATCATCTATTGTCCGTGAGCAACACGGTGTGCAGCCAAGTATTACTCAGGTTTAAGGCAGCAGTGAAACCACAGGGAAGTTAACAGAGTGACGACCGTTTTGATAAAGAAATCCTATGCTATCTTGATTCTTTTTTCTTGCACAGTTTAACACCGATAAGTGCCCAATGTTAACCGGTTGCACGTCGAGAAACAATGCGACATAAAAGTGCGGAGGTTCTTATCTAGCGGAGCTGTGCAGCACAGTAAGAACAGCTGAAAGCCATCTGCTGCAGAGGAAGGAACGGGCTGCCTTAACAAGTAGGCAAACTGTCAGGGAGGATTAATGCTCTACCTTAAACCTGAGTTAATAATAAATGGGCTGTTTACTTGTTCAAGGGGGAGGCCATAGATAACAGCACTCAAAGCCCCTCCTCTTACTGCCAAAAAGATAAATTCTGGTTAAGTGGGGACCTGCCTGCATTGTGGCCTCCAGTTCCCCAATCATTATGAACAAAACAAGAGTTTTAGTCTCACTTACTAATAGGAAAAAGGTCAGATTGTATATATACAGTACATGGAGTGTTGAGGAGTTTGATATTCTGCTGACTGTCAGTGATCCCCCAGGCTGGACCAGCTCATCACAATGTGTCAACTCTTCACGCAAAGAGCCTCCTTTTGTAATTTTCTGTATTAATTTATTTATTTTAAAATAAATAAATAAAATAAAACGCGTCTTGATTTAATTTCACAAAGCCAAGATTGGCACTCAGGACGCGCTGTACAAGTGGCCTTAGAACTGACCACCGGCGCTGCAGATCTGCACGCGAGTCCTGGGAAAGAAGCTTCCGCTATAGGAGAAAGCCGAAGGCGGCTTCAAAACCGGCGACATGCATCACCTTCTGAGCTGCTGATGCATGCAAGAAAATGTGAGAAAAGAAACCCCTGAGAAGGAGTCAAAGAATATGTCTTCCCCCTCTCTCTCCTTCACTCCTAGAGGGCTGTATTAGCCCACGGTGGGGATTTAACTAATGAGCCTAGCTGCTCTCCACTGGGGGCATCCCAAGACAGCCTTTCTCCTGCAATTGGTTCCAAAGGGTTTAAACACACTGGTCGCTGCAAAGCTACTATCTGTCCGGCAGATTATAAGGTAATAAAATGGAAGGAAGAGATGCAGTGCTCGGATAACACTCCACATTATTTGCTGTTATGGTGATTGCTGAGCAGACACGGCCAGCGAGCACGGCCAAACGACTGCAGCGAGTTGATAAATTTGATCATGGCACAATTTCTGCAGCATATACAGAACTGAAGGTGTGTCTGGTTGAGATTTTTCCCAACCAATTATGCATTGAATAAACAACATTAATTTACCAGATGATTACTGTGTCATGGATACTGTGCAATGCATGATGCATGTCAGACCCTGAACCAATACATCACCAATTCAATGTTTCCACAATCCACATCCTGCTGAGGGTATCCAACCTCAGTTAAATTTATTCATATGCTCTATGGTTTTCACCTTACACAATAGTCAAAGTCATTACAACGATTACAGATTACTTGGAAAAACATATTAGGGGTGTAACGATACATTTTAAGAGCGATACGATATTATACATCACAATACATGGTTGATGATTGGATATATGGACAATATTGGTTCATTCATGGCACTACGATACGATTCAACAATTTAACATCGATACAGTAACTAGGCCTATTTATCAAGACATTTAATCTGTGTGAAACTTATGGATAGTGCAGGTTTTTTAAGGGAAACATAAAGGAATTTATTATTATGGATAATATACTGCTTTACAGTAGGCCGGGCAGTCCGGTTTTAGTCCTCCTCATAGCTCAACCTCTGGCCGGACACATAATTGTCCGTTTTTGTGAAAGTCTCTGTAAATCTCGCAGCTGGGTGCTATCCGGGAATACGATCTCTGCGCAGCCACATGACAGTGTTACAGTGTTGGTTCGGGTTTTGGGCCACATCTAGAGTTTGGGTCCAATACCAAAATCAGTAGGTCCCCAGGTTATAATGATAATAATAATAATAAATCAGGCTATAATGGTCGGTGACAATGTAATTAGGGATGTCCCGATCAAGTTTTGATTTTGAGTATCTGCCAATACCGATTTTTTTCCCGATCCGTCATTTATATTTTCATAGAACACTTATGCCATATCGCAAATCACAGACAATATCCATTGTCCACAATGTCATGATATGGATATAATATTGATACTAGGGATGTCCCGAATCCCGATTTCCACGTTTATTTGCTCCCGATTTTTTTGTCTCCACCAGGCCGAAGGCATGGGGAGAGAGTATGTTTTGCACTCCGTCCGTCCGTGTGTGTGTCCGTCCGTCCGTCCGTCCTTCCGTCTGTGAACAGCTAATCTCCGGCACCGTTAACCCGGTCGATGCCACATTTTGCACACACACTCCCTGGATGCCAACGATGAACCTCTGCCCCAAACTTTCCAGAACGGCCTGTTATAG
This sequence comes from Electrona antarctica, assembly GCF_951216825.1. NCBI lineage: Eukaryota > Metazoa > Chordata > Actinopteri > Myctophiformes > Myctophidae > Electrona > Electrona antarctica. Next base: position 34,380,669 of record NC_136810.1, read on the forward strand.
CGCCACCAGGAGGCCGCTTTGTGCAAAACAAGTTTTTGGACAGTACACCTACAGATTTTGTCCAAACATCACGCAAATTGGTACACAGTCTCTCTAGAGCCATTCAACGAAACGGGTCTTTCAGATTTCTCAGACTCCATCCTGATTGGCTAAGATTGGCTTCCAAAGTTCGCAGGAGTGCTCAGTTTCTAACAAAATGCTGCAAATCACACATTGCTGCACATCACACATTGTGTGATTTCCGTGAAATTGTGCACGCACATTCCCACTAGGCCGAGGAAGAAATGCCACATGAACATTTTCAACTCAGCCTCATGGTGGCGCTACAAATGGCCGAAAAGTGTTTTTTACCTCTAACTGCACGGATCTGTGGATAACTTTGGATGCCAACTCCCTAGAGGCCAAGGAAAAACCTTTGCCTGGAATTTTTCACATCTGCTCTTTATAGCACCACCAGGAGGCCGACCTATGTAAAACACATTTTCTAATATTACTCCTTCAGATTTTATCCAAATTCACGCAAATCGGTACACATGCTCTTCATAGTCATGTGATCAACACGGGTTTGTTTGATTTCTCATAATCCACCCTCATTGGCTACGATTGGCTTCTAAACCTTTCAGGAGTAGCCCGCTTTGTACCCGTTTTGTACAAATCGCCACAACTACTCAACGCAGCGTCCGATTGTGGTGAAACTGTCCATGCATATTCCCACTAGGCTTTGGAAGAAATGCCACTTGACAGTTTTCAAATCAGCCTCATGGTGGCGCTACAACAGGCCAAGCCACGTCACACACACACACACGTTTATATTGCTCCTAAACATTTTGCCAAACATCACACACACACTCCTATTCTCCTGGTGGAGACCTGTGCCCAGAAGGGCACTTTTTCTAGTTTTTATATTTTTTTATCCCACGATTTTGTAACCCATTTCCCCCCTGTGTCCATTTTCTAATGTGATCCTGGGCTCTACACACCCTCCGTCACCATGGGGAGAGCAACAGACTTTTGTATTGTTCTTAATGAACTTTTAATCTGCTTAATCAATGACCTCTTCCATACAGGAAAGGATTCCAAATAAGCCAGCTGGCTTCTTCCTTTCCTTGCATTGTATTTTTGTTCTTTGATATGTATTGTCTATTTTTTTATATACTATGTGCTAAATAAATAAACCTAAACCTAAACCTAAACTCATGCTTCCTTCATGCATGAGTGTCCAAGTTGCTCCTGACAGGGGGGAGTTTCCCTGGTTGGACGTAGCGCGTGGAAGGAACACGTTATTCCAACCAGTTCCTTTCCCTTCCATCAGGCGCCCCGGCTGGCCAGGGGGAGGCAGTTTAGAGACCAGGATTACTGCATGTCTTTTGTGAGGGTACCTACCCTAGGGGACACGGGGAGAACATGAAAACTCTACACAGAAAGGCCCTTTCGCCAACCCTGCCTCGGGTATGGGCATTGATGACACAGAGGAAAGAACACACCACCAGCACCCACAGCGTCCCCAGCAGGAATCGAACCCAGGACCTTCTAGCTGTGAGGCGACAGCCCTACCGACTGTGCCACCGTGCCCTCCACGGCCCCGATTTCTGATCACGTGAGCAGTTCGGGACAACCCTAAATGTAATCATAATAAGCAAAGAGGAGGTTACCTACAGTATTTGGTTTGTATTTTAGATAACATAATAACGGTATGAAAAGTGGAGGAGTGCTGACTCTAGCCGGAGCCTTCATCCAGTGTTATTTTGACTATGATTATGACTACCATTTTTATTGATGTCTCTGAGAGTTGCTGTGACATCTTAATTTCGGGATGAATAAAGTTCAGTGTATTTATTTTGGTCATTAATAACATATTAATACAGTACCTACCTATATCTACCTCAAGGTACACTAGCATCGTAAAGCCACTGAAGACTTAACTGGAGACCTCCTGAAATAAGCTTGTGAGATTGCTTAAACGTGCACCCCAGGTCTCACCACAGCTCAGACAACTTCATGATGCTAGGCCAAGCTCTCAATAAGACATTGTGGTATTCAAGATAGGGAGTACTTGTCAAACTACTTCTCTAGACATGCCACAGGGATGCTCATACGTAGGTACTCCAAAAGAGGAAGTTCCTCTAACCTGCATCTCCACAAGTTCAATTCGCTTAAAGGCAAATTCTACTGCATTCTACTATGCAGCCACAACACAGTGGAATGCCCTACCAAACGCCCTGAAAGTTTTAACTTCCCCACTAAGGTTTAAGGCTGACCTAAAATCATGGCTCCATGTTTAAATTGGACTTTAAATTGGACAAATTAATTCCCGGCTGGCCTCCCCCAGGCTTGTAAACAGCTCACTCCCTGTGAGTGACATCCTCCACTTGCTGTAACCAGGCCCCCGCTTCCTTTTATGTCACTATCATGAATTTAATCTGTATATTGATTTTATATTGTTGTGTAGTGTTTTTGTTGTGTAGCTGTTTTTGTCCATGCAGTTATTTGAATGTTGAATGTTTAATGGACCACAATGGAAACAAGCCTCTGGCTTTTTGTGTCATCCGTTTTGCCTGTTTTTAACTAGTTCTACTGCATGTACCTTTAAAAATTGTCAATACAATTTTCAATTTAGGAAGCAAGAATAACACAAGGTAATACATGAAATACATAGAAATAGTCATCAAGAATCATAAGCAAGCTAAAAACCTGTTAGAATCTAACAGTAGATTATCTGTACAGTGAAGCTATAGAGTATACACATTATAGAGTGTTACGTGCTAGGTTTACATGATATGCTAAATTATCAATCTAATAAAATGCTAAATTATAAATCAAAATTACATAAGTTTGGCATTTGCATACACCTGTAAGGTCACCAAGGCTAGTGCAAGCATAGATATTAAAAAAATATAGATGCCTCATTGGCCGCTGCAGTTCGTTGGAGCGACCTGTCTCCAATGGGAGGAGGAAGTCAAGCATGCGCCACTGATTGGCCTACCGAACGTCCCCTTCTGCTGTTCCGTTTTGCTTCCGCTATGCTTCGCAAGGAATCTCGGGAAAGCTTGTCAATGCAATCACGCATTGCCATCGCCTCCCGTTGCTTCCATGTTGCCGTCCGTTGAGATACAGACACCCCAGAGCCGGAAGAGGCGTCTACCTTTATATGTCTATGAGTGCAAGTGCTACAGCAAGTACTACGGGCCAAGATGGAGTCTGAAGAGGTTAGTTTTCAGACTATATACGGCAGAAGATTCTGAGTGAGTCTGCAGTTCTGATTGCAATGGGAAGTTCATTCCATAGTTTTGGAGCCAGAAGGGAGAAGAGTCTGGGACGTGTGGAGCGTTGTCCCGGCTTTTTTTGTGAATGTTCTGCCAGCCTCGGCGCGAGGCGGGTTGTAGGGTCCAATCAGACTTTGAAGACATGGGGGTGCCATACCTTTGCAGTTGCTTTGAAGGCCAGCATCAGAGTTTTGTACTCTGTGCGGGCAGCAACCGGGAGCCAATGGAGGGAGCGGAGAAGGGGGGAGACTTGTGGGAATTTTGACTAGTTGAAGACCAAGTGAGCTGCAGTATTCTGGATCATTTGGAGAGTGAGCATGCCGGTAATAAAAATAATAAATGCGATAATGGCGTTTTCTTTTGCGTGCATGTCAGTGACCGTCGATAATTGTTGATGAGACGATTGCCAGTCTTTCAGCACAGCTCTACTCTATACACTGAATATCTATTGAACCAAGAAACTATTTAGTACTTTATATCCACACATGGGTAACCCGCTGATTGCATAAGAACAATAAACATTCTACATCCCACAGATGAAATTCAAGATTTTCCAAACATACATTTTGGCAAAGATCCATTCATTCACGAAGGATATCTTTCATCCTTTTGTCCAAACATGCAAACAAAGCCTGCTGTAATCCTGACTCCAATATGTGCGTGCGTGCGTGCGTGTGTGTGTGCGTGTGTGTGTGCGTGCGTGTAGGCATATTGTTCTGTTGCCTGTTCTGTAACATCTACAGCTGACAGAGAGCTTATCATAGAGGACTACGGCCTATTTTTAAGATGTTTTTTTCACATTCACAACTCCACTTTTGGCTCACTACCAGAATATGGGTGTGGCACATTATAAATCTTGACAAGTTTACAACTTGACCAGATACAGTAACAGTAAGCCAGACTATCCACAATGTACATGAAAATCAAGCACCTGGTCAGGTAGTGCACTGCTCCTTGTGAGTCACGTGTTCAAATCCAACTCCTGGCAAATTCCCCCTCTCTCTACACACTTCTATCTAATTAAAAGATAGAAAAAAATCTTTAAAAGAAAATGGACATCCAGTATGATTAGTGCATGACTGGAGTGAATGCTCTCGTAAATGTGTTACCCATAGGACTCTGCAATAAGCTTCAGAGTTCTTCATAGGACAAGCATGGTTCAAATTATCCACATCCAAATAGTAACGTAGGTGTGGCCTCATGCAAAGAAGGCCATTCAATAGCAACTGCCTTGTTTTCTTGACAACCATTCATAAACAAACCCCATGAACGTTGACGCAGTCATCGCGAGCCCGGCGCTCGAGTTACTCCATTTCACTGAGGTGCCATGGCTGTGCTCGATTTGCTCTTGCAGCCAGACTGAAGTATTTAGACTGTCTCCTCTGCAAACTAGAAACAAGGGAGTATAATCCCTTTTCTCAAAACTGGGATCATTTTCCTCACAAAACCAGGAGGGGGGCACCTCCTCGCTTCCCAGAGCCTCCCTTCCTATATTATGCATCCGAGGGACACTCATTTGCAAAACTGAAACGAAGGCGTGAATATCACCCTCAACTGCTAATTCTCAAAGGGTCTCTATGGTGGTATAAATCATTAAGACAGATGCTCCTCTGAGATGCTAAGGTGGTCATATACGCCTTGCACCAAAATGCATTTGATTTCATTTGCTTTGCGCTCAATCGGTCTTTGACAAAATAAATGCATAATATGGTAACAAGCCAGGAGATGTAAAATTTAACCCCTTGTTGAGATCATATATGTGCAGTGTTTTCCACCTATATCAGCCGCTGTGATAACAACCACAAAATTATGGTTTAGGTTCAGTCTGGAGACAAGACATCAGGCATCATCAAGAAATAAATTGAACAAATGACACAAAAGTCAGTGAAAATCCTATGACTGGTGAACAAACTGAGGTAATGTGGTCTAATGTGTTCATATAGGTAAGCCTCCCATCCACAGAAGATGAGGGGGTGCTGTGCAGTATATACTATAGGATCCCCATTGTGAAGGAAACTATTGTTTCACTGCTAATCCTGGCTCAGCTTCTCCACCAACCAGCTGAAGGATTTCAATGCACCAGGCGATTTTATTTCTCTCTCTGTCTCTCTCTCTCTCTGCACTTTTGGGCTGTGTTGTTTACTCCTTCTTGCAAATAATATCAACAGGAATCAAGAAACAGGTCCACGATTGAAATATGATCCATGGCTGTCACGATGTGCATTGTGACTTGCCAATTAAGTTTTTCTCGCCCTCCTTTGGGCAGGCTCTTGTCATCTGCCAGGAGATGCATGGTGGCAGTGATTTGACTCTGGTGTCGAAGAGCACATCAAAGACAGCGGGTGATGGGGGGGAGGGGGGGTTGGGGGGGCTATGGGAGGCCTGCTCTACCTTTGAACATAGAATAGGATTGGAGGCAGCGCCAGCTCTCTGCAGGCTAGGCTCAGGCTGATCAGAGGCTGCCCAGCGCAGCAGCGGCGGCAGCAGGCAGACACGGGCATAAACACTCGTACCACAGTCGATTTCAAAGGGCCCCTTCTACCCACCACTGATAGCATGCACAGAGGACGTGCGTGCGCGTGAGGGAAACCGTGACTGCATACAGACATGCAGCATCCCGTGCGTGAAGCTAGGGCGGCCTCGTATTGAGCAAAAGCTTCTGATTCAACAGTCTCTTGCATGGATTCTCCTAAATACTGCATTTCCCACTATGCCACGCATGCATAGGATACATACGCATGTAGTATTTGTATGTATTTTGGATGGTGTTTGGGAGGCTCATATACTGTATATAGTGTATAGCACATATCTAATACCAAGGTTCTGTGCAACTGTTGTGCTGACCAATGAGGAATCCAGGAATCCATGTTTTTGAGGGGTGCTAACGTGCTAGCTAGCCCCTCAAAAACGTTTGGCAATCTTAGCCCGATTGCCTAAGATTGCCTTCCAAAGTTTGTTCCGTTTTGAACAAAATGACTCAACTCTTGAACACAGCGTGCAATTTCTGTGAAGTTCCCACTAGGCAGAGGAAGAAATGCCACTTTTTTGGCACAAATCAAATAACTTCTTTGATTAGACAATTTCAGTCAGGACAACTCAAGAATGGATGGAATAGATATTTATTGAATATAAATGAGCAATATGTTTATTATGGTTTGGCGATGAATTGGATCTGCTTTTTAGGTACTCATCAGTCCCGGCCATAGGGACTCCGAATCCCCCGTACCTAAACAGTAGATCCAAAACGACAGGTGGTAGCTGGGGTGGAGGCGGGTGAGCAGCAGGTTTGTATACAGCAGCGCAGCAGATATAGCAGCAGCAGGCAAGCAAGCATGATAGTCAGGGGATATTAATAAAATCTGGGAATACATTTCTTACCAAGGATTTTCTTCACTAATGTGTAAAGGTGTCTACTAACATATACCACATTGGTTTATATTCAACCACCCTAGGGGAAGTTTTGACAGCTTCTGAAAGTCGGGGTACCTTACAACCATTATAAGGCAAAATGTTCTAAATTTCATTATGCTTTAAGTAGCATGTGACGTGTCAAACTAGGGGGTTTTCATCATTCTGAATCCTTTCCAAGCATTAGTTTTGAACGAAAAACACTCCTTGGGCTAAAAATGGCCATAGCCGTCATCACAAATGTGATGAAGTCAGCATATTTGGGTAAGTGGCGTTTTTAGCCCAAGGAGTGTTTTTCGTGCAAGACTAATGCTTGGAATGGATTCAGAATGATGAAAACCCCCTAGTTTGACATGTCACATGCTATTTAAAGCATAATGAAATTTAGAACATTTTGCCATATATTGGTTGTTGATGGTACCCCAACTTTCAGCAGCTGTCAAAAATTCCCCTAGGGTGGTTGAATATAAACCAATGTGGGATATGTTGGTAGACACCTTTACAAACACATTGCGGAAGAAATTTCTTGGTAAGAAATGTATTCCCAGATTTCATTATATTCCCTGATACATTTGGGAAGACGATAGTGGAGTTTAAAAGCACCCGTAAGCCTTGCCAAATTAGTTTGGTAGAACGGCGCGCGGCGCGTGCCTCAATAGAGATGTCCAGGCACAGAGTCAGGCTGCCTCATCTCTCCTTATTCTCCTATTGCATCTCTTGTGTTTATATAATTGTATAGTCAAATAAGTTATTTGTGCCAGGCATTATGTGGCATGTGCGATTCCATTTGCTCGTTTAGTTCATCCGCCCATATAGCGCAGCAAATGGGGTTTAATCCGATTTACCGAACTTTCCTTTTCACTTCATACCGTTCCGTAGAGACAGCCTACACGCACGATCTATATAACAAATGAAAGCCCTAATTTCGTAGAAATTGCAGGGTGCATCACAAGTCAAGGCAGCAGCACATCACTCTTCCCTGGGCTATAGACCGTAAGGCTATGAACCAATATAGAACTGAGCATAACGGGCAACGGATATGCGATCTCTTAAAGGCAATGGCACGTGGACCCGTGATTGGTTTAATTATTGTCGCCCAAACCACACCTATGCATAATATAATGGCTAACGGAGGTGTTTTAGGGATTTAGACAGGTAACCAAAATACCAACTTTAGTGGGGGAACACCCCTTTCCCACTGCTAAATCCCAAAACAGTGTATTTAGAAAGATCTGATCTTTCTATTTTGGTTACCTGTCTAAATCCCTAAAACACCTCCGTTACACGTTATATTATGCATAGGTGTTGTTTGGGCAGCCTCGCACATGCAGGGGAAGCGGTTCCCCTGCATGTGCGAGGCTGCGAGGCATGGTGACATACCGGTAGGTGCATTTCTTTTGCCTAAACACTTTGATGTTCAGGTCAACAATGACAGGTCAAGTGCATGTCAATGGGAAAAACAGATAGGTAAAAGTCTGCTTTTCTGGAAGAACATAAATGTCTTCTCTTCTATATGACTCCTGTCTATCTCATCAGAGAACATTCACACCGCCCACTGTCCTTCAAAACACCGGTTCAAAGGTGTGGAGCTTCAGAGACAAACAAATCAGCTTTTAGTTAGTCTCTCTCTCTCTCTCTCTCTCTCTCTAAAAAAGGCAATCATCTCAAAGTAGAATGATTTTTTTAATCATCTGGCAAATTATCTTGCAAAAAACTGTGTGGGTGAAACTGTTTATTAGCTCAGACGATTATCAGGTTAAACAGAGAAAAAAAGCATGAGCTGGCACTTTGCTTGCTGCATAATCTCTCCCCCCACATCTGTGTGTAACAAATTTCATGTAGACTCCCTTGCTTACAATAAAAGGGCCATATTCTGGCAGTAGCCTGCCAATTAAATAGATAATTATGCAAATGTAGCCTTTACTGAGTCAGCGAGTGGGCAGCAATAGCCAGTTGCTTCCTACGAGGCAACCAGTGTACTCTTGCACACACGCACACACACACACACACACACACACACACACACACACACACACACACATGCACATGCACACACTTGCAAACACAAAACACTCACACAAGGGCCAGTGATGGACCATTACTGTACATCCATGTATTTTCCTCCTGTCTCTGGTCCCTTTTCACTTTCTCTTTCTATCAATTTATCATCATCACTCTTTGATTATTTGAGTCATTCACCAACCTGACACACGCAAGCAGGCATGCATGCAATGCACCTTTAAAAAGTGAAATACACAAGCCTGTGTCAATGATCACCAAGAGCAAATTTGGTGATCCTAGCTCCTAGTTACTGTAGGGAACAAAAGCTTATGTATACAAGTATACAAATCGAACCAGGTTTCTTTTGTTCTATAGGCCTATATTGTTCCATATTATTGTCTCCACCAGGCCGACGGCATGGGGAGAGAGTATGTTTTGCACTCCGTCCGTCCGTCCGTGTGTCCGTGTGTCCGTCCGTCCGTCCGTCCGTCCGTCTGTGACCAGCTAATCTCCGGCACCGTTAAGCCGGTCGATGCCAAATTTTGCACACACACTCCCTGGAACGATGAACCTCTGCCCCCCCAAAATTTCCAGAACGGCCTGTTATAGCGCCACCAGGAGGCCGCTTTGTGCAAAACAAGTTTTTGGACAGTACACCTACAGATTTTGTCCAAACATCACGCAAATTGGTACACAGTCTCTCTAGAGCCATTCAACGAAACGGGTCTTTCAGATTTCTCAGACTCCATCCTGATTGGCTAAGATTGGCTTCCTTCGCAGGAGTGTTCAGTTTCAAACAAAATGCTGCAAATCATGAACACATTGTGTGATTTCCGTGAAATTGTGCACGCACATTCCCACTAGGCCGAGGAAGAAATGCCACATGAACATTTTCAACTCAGCCTCATGGTGGTGCTATAACTGGCCGAAAAGTGTTTTTACCTCTAACTGCACGGATCTGTGGATAACTTTGTATGCCAACTCCCTAGAGGCCAAGGAAAAACCTTTTCCTGGAATTTTTCACATCTGCTCTTTATAGCGCCACCACGAGGCCGACATATGTAAAACACATTTTCTAATATTACTCCTTCAGATTTTATCCAAATTTCACGCAAATCGGTACACATGCTCTCCATAGTCATGTGATCAAGACGGGTTTGTTTGATTTCTCATAATCCACCCTCATTGGCTACGATTGGCTTCTAAACTTTTCAGGAGTAGCCCGCTTTGTACCCGTTTTGTACAAATCGCCACAACTACTCAACGCAGCGTCCGATTGTGGTGAAACTGTGCATGCGTATTCCCACTAGGCTTTGGAAGAAATGCCACTTGACAGTTTTCAAATCAGCCTCATGGTGGCGCTACAACAGGCCAAGCCAAGCCACGTCACACACACACACACACACACACACACACACACACACACACACACACACACACACACACACACACACACACACACACACACACACACACACACACACACACACACACACACACTCTCCAGTACTGTAGTACCACCTGGTATGGATTTTTGTCTGTAGCCTTAAAGTCACAATTGCTACATCAACTGAACATTTGTTCAAAGATTGTTGGACAACCACTTCAGAGACTATACATCCACGTATGATAACAGCATCCTAAGGTTAGCAAGGAATATCACCTCTAATACTAGCCGGAGAGTATAGGTTTCTGCCTTCAGTAAGGATGGTATTCCAGCATACAATATGGTCACACTGAAGAGGTCTTTTGTCCATCAGTCGACTTTGAGGCTTAAATCAGGATTTTGGCCAGGACTAGACTGAGCTGTGGACATTGCCTTTATATTTCTATGTAAGTAATTGTATATCATATCATATCATATATAAATGTCCTTATGGTAGACTCTGCAAGAAAATATTTGTTATCAGATATATAACCGTTACCGTTTGCTGTAAAACTAATTTGATGGGGAAAAAAAGACTGGTGGCAAGAGAACAGTATGGAGGGAGGAAAAGTGTCACCCGATTTAGAAAGAAATGTAGCAGCAAGCAGTAGTGATAGTATTGGATGTGATCATTGTTTTCAAAAAGGAGCCTGCCAGAGTGAGGGATTCCAGAAGACATTCAATATGCACACCACAACAAAATGCTAATGGGAAAGACAAAGCACAGTTCTGACAGGATTTCGATACAGGCAGCAGTTAAGTCAGAGAGAGAGAGGACGAGAGAGGAAAAGAGAGAGAGGGTGGGGGGGGGGGGGGGGGGTTGGAGGGGGTGGGGGGGTTGGCTGGTAAAGTCCTTAACTCTCCTTAAAGGTGTAGTGAAATGAAAAATAAGTTTTTCACACTTTTAGACCATATCCGTGGTCATCATATGGGCATACCTAACAATGGATGCCAAAAAAACGAGAAAATTCTCATTTTTGTGTGTTTTTATATCAAACGTCCATAAAAATATATTTTTTATTACTTCCTGAAAACGAAAACGTGCTGCGTGATGACGTGTCGAGGCCCACATCGATAAAAGCCAATAAAAATGAAGCTCACCGTTTAATTCCCCATATCTCCGCATCCGTCCAGCACAGGCTGCACAGCTGCTACTGATTACAAACATCTTTTTCGTTTTTATTCCCATTCAAGGTTAGCCTGGGTAATTCAAGATAACATCCAGGGAGTGTATTACTCGGTTTCAACTTAATCATCACGCTAAAAAATGTATCTGAAAACATTATAGGGTAGAAATAAGCCACATAAGAGTAAACTGGTAAAGCTGGACGACCATCTGATTTGTAAACAAACATCCACACGCTGTCCTGCGTAGCATAGCAGCAGCATAGCTACGGCCCCTAGCTACCGTCCCATCCCCTGAAGGGATGCGACGCTCTGATTGGTTCAGAAACTTCATAGCGGTGTTTCAACTTGAAACTTCACAATAAATGTCCACCATTTCCGTTTCACTACACCTTTAATGTGTACAAAATGGAACCATTGGTTCCATTCGTACACTCTCTTAAGTTAAATTACCACTGATGATTTGACAGTGTAAGTGCTCTAATCCCACCTGTCTCTCTGTGTACTAGGTGGAGGAGCGGCGGGGGTACGAGACTAAAGCAGCCCCACAGGAAGTTCAATATCTGCATCTGCTTGACCACATCTCAGCCCCCTCAGTGGGCAGCAGAGGCACTGTGGCATGCAGCAGCAGCAGCAGCAGGGCTGGGGGAAGGCAGGATTAGGCCAGACTCTCCAGGCAGACTTCATAACCCTGCACTGAAACATTCATGAGGTGCCAGCATGGAGGCAAACAGACAGAGGCCAGTCTCTCTGGTCCATGGGCAGGGACCCCCTCCATCTGTACCGGACCCCACACTGCTCCTTAACCGGGTTGAGTGTGACCAACCCCTCTCACCCCTCTCACCTCATCCCATCAGCCACAGGCTGTGTGGGGCTGTGAAAAGCGACTAGGGGGTGCCGACCGAGGGCTTCTCCTGGGAGAGGCTCAGGAGCCATGCTGAGGTGCTCTCTAAGCTGAGCGAAAGAACCTCTGGAGGTGCAGGCGCTGGGGCAGTTTTTTTTTCTTTTTTTCACCACGCGGTGTTTGTTCCTCTGTGACTTAACAGAGGGCTGCTTGTGCCTGCGGAAAAGTCACGGCGAGGCTGACATGTTTGGATTGGAGTGCAGTCGGGCCTGTCCGCGTTAGTGGCAGTGGAGCGACGGAGGCCTGTTACAGAGCTAATACCGACAGAGGAAATGGCTCTGACTGTAGAGAGCGAGATGTTTTCCGACTGTAACTATAAGCGCTCATGGACTCTTGTTAGTATAAGGGTAAGGTCACACACTTTCAGGAACTTGGCGACGCAAATCATCACTGACCTGAACCTCAAAGCTACAACCTTTCTCAGCTCTCTGTACCTCAAATAAATCTTTTTTATTTGTTTGCAACTAATTTGACCAAAGTTCTGCCTCCATGACATAACCAACCATGGAAGCTCATATACTGTAACACCTTGCAGTATCTCCTTTTCCATTCTCATTCATTCCAATTAGTAGCATTTTACCGGCACTTGGTAGTGACGTTATATACTGTGGTTTTGAGTCAGACAGCATAGAAGACTGGTTTACCCCATCCCAGTAGCCTGTCTTGAATTCTGCTTTGTCTCATCCTCTGTTATTATTCCCATCATCATCATGCTATTAAAAATGGAAGTGCCATGCAGCGGTTTCAGAAAAGACATGTCTGGACTCAGTGTCTGAAAACACACATCTAAACAAAGAAGTAGACATCACATAGCGTCGCTGCAGCTGTTCAAAATACTCAAATCTAAGCAGACTGGATTGTTAACAGGAAGTATGCTGGGGTTCAGATTGTGGGAAACCGCCCGGGCAGGCACGGCTGAGTTCTCTGAATTCTCAACTGATACTGCACGATGATGGGCAAATGAAACAGAAAGAAACCTTCTGTGCAAGTTACTTGATGTTTTTATTCAGCTGCAGTTATTTCTTTCAAAAAAGTTTGCAATGTGAATTATTATAACAGTAAAATCAAAAAGAATTTGCAGACAAATGGTGTTTCACTTTTACTATTACTTACTATATATGTCTCCATTGACATACCATGATAGAAGGCTTCTTCCCCCAATGCACAATATTAATTGATCATTATTCAGAAATCATTACTTACCTTTTCTTTTTAAACATGCCCTTCATTGTTTTTTTTGCTAAGGCCCTGAGTTAGTTGTTGCTATTCATGAAATTTTAAAACAGATTAAACAAATTATATTTTCCACTGATATTGAATAGTGGGCTTGTAAGTCTTGTAAACATGCATACATGACAAAAACTACAGTTCAGGGGCATGCGTGCGTGCGTGCGTGCGTGCGTGCGTGCGTGTGTGCACCTGCGAGCGTGCGTGCGTGTTTAATACATGTATAATATTGTAAATTTGAGTAAAAAAAACGTTTTTCATGTATGCCTATTCAAAACAGTCCGTGAAAATAACAGTCACAAACAGTAATAGAATGGTAACATCCAAGGTTCAAGGTTGTGCTTTATGTACACGTACATACAAGTAAAATATATTTTTGTTCGGCTTCCAACATCATGCAGTATAGCTGTGCAATCTAAGAAAAACACGGAATGCAAACGGTGCCTTCTTATCTATATTGTGGGAGTCAAAATGAACCCAGCGTTGTACACAGTGGGAGCCGGTCTAATTCGATTGGATTCAGCCATCGGAGGTAGCATTACTAATCAGCTATAGGTTTGTAAATGCTAGCAGTGCGCCGTTCTTCCTGTCTCAGTTTATTTTGTTACGTTGGAGTGGAAGAGTCAAATGGCTGAAGCAGTCCAGGGTTTAAACAAAACACAAAGTGAACCACTTTCTTTAAAGGCGATATAGACATGTTTTAATCTATAGTTTTGGCCTTTTTTCCCTCTAGCATCCCCTGTATGATGATGCTGTGGTGTTTTCCTGCAGGCAGAAACTACCATTGGTTGCCTCTGGGGTGTTTTGAGTTCTAGGTGTTTATATCTCGGGATGTCGGGGTGTGAGGGGGAGGAGGGGTTAGTGGGGGGGTGAGGCGGAGTTTTAGCCAATCACAGTGAGGGTGTCTTCAAAGCCCCAGTCCCACTCCCAGCACAGTTTTATAATGAATACGCGAATTACGCGATGTAATATATATTTCCCCTAAAAAAATATCTTAATTTTACCTACATTCTTCATATGAAATAGTACGTTCATGATTTTTTTCATTGAAATTATGAGAATCGAGGGTGCACGGTGGCACAGTTGGTAGTGCTGTCGCCACAGCTAGAAGGTCCTGGGTTCGATTCCCACTCGGGGCGCTGTGAGTGATGGCGGCGTGTTTCCTCCTCCGCGTCATCAGTGCCCATACCCGAGGCGGGGTTGGCGAAAGGGCCTTTCTGTGTGGAGTTTGCATGTTCTCCCTAGGGTAGGTACCCTCACAAAAAACATGCAGTAATCCTGGTCTCTAAACTGCCTCCCCCTGGCCAGCCGGGGCGCCTGATGGAGGGGAAAGGAACTGGTTGGAATAACGTGTTCCTTCCACGCGCTACGTCCAACCAGGGAAACTCCCCCCTGTCAGGTGTAAAGGAGCAACTTGGACACTCAGGCATGAAGGAAGCATGAGTTCAAGTCCGTTGCTCTCCCCATGTCCCCCATATATGGGGACTAGGTTGGCGGAGGGTGTGTAGAGCCCAGGATCACATTAGATAATTGACATGGGTGAAAAATGGGTTACAAAAAACCGTGGGATAAAAATTATATATATGGTGGCAGCAGCAGGCAGCAGCCTCACAACGGTGCATGTTCCTCGGGTTGATGCCGGTCGGCGAGCGTGTTTTGGGCACTGGGAAGAGGGAGACCCGTCAACCAAATCATTCCGACTCCGAGACGAGAGAACGTTGGATGATCGGACCCCCACTAAATCTCCTGGTTACATCAATATAGTTCATGTGAAGTGGGTTGTGGTTATTTGTTGAAATGGTGGAAGTCGCTATAGTGAATCACCAGTCACCACCACCGGATCACCACGGCTGTCTGGAGCCTGCCTGGCAGGTTGAAGCGTGGATTCTACAGTGGTCGCGGTCCGCGAGAGGATCAATGATGATAGATCATCATCATAGCGAATCAGCGATTTTGATCATTACAATGAATAACCGTGGACAAAGTAGTTCACATGAACGATGCTGTGGTGGCTGGGGCATTTGAGGGGCAATATATATTTTATATGCACCGCCACCGATTACAAATAAAAGAGAATTAATATGTTGACAGCAGAGTGAGCCTCTGCCTCCGCCGCCACTTCCTCATTTGCGAGAATTGCGACCACGCCACGGGACTTGTGTGATATTGCGCTTATTATGGTACAGTTGCCGGTAAAAAAGCGTGCCAACTCATTTTCATTGTAACTAAGATGTACGATAGAAATTCATAGTTTTTTAATGCCATATATAGCCATAAGAGCGCAAATACATTGCGTCCCTTCCAGCAGCAACAACAACCCCATATCCTGAAGTGACCTGGCTCGGCCAATAGAATGACGGGGGGAGGGGGGTGTAGCTAGATTTGAATCTGTTCGGAAACACTCACTCACTTCTGTGTACAACCACTGGGAATTTGTCTATATCACCTTTAAGAAGAAATAGAAGATGAAATAAATTATTTATTTATTATTAATTAACGTTAGTTTTTAAGATATTAAAAAATATCTGAGAAAGGAAAGAGGAGATCCGCACACCCTTTAATGGATCTCCTCTTTCCTCTCAGAATGTGTTTAAACCATAGACTGTAAAAAAATAGGTTTAAACCTTTTTGGGAGCTTAAAAAAAATGTAAAAACTCCTAAAATGATTTAAACATATTCCATGCTGCCACTAGAGGCCAGTATGGTGCGACCAGTGCCAGTGAAATGCATGAAAAACCAAAGAATAAGAAGATACCCTTGGCTAACCAAGGAAGCTTTGAGAAAGCGCCATGACACTTTCATGGATGCTTTCATGGGAGCCAAACTATACCCGGAAGTTCGGCAGAATGCACAGGAGTGATCAGCTCATGAACAAACACTATTTCTGAATGACTTGTAAAGTAATCTCTTCTGGAAAACAACAGAAGACAATCGACTGAGCTTCAAGAGAGGACCCTCAAACCCTGATTTTATTCCTTGACCCATGCCCTCATGTTCAATAACTGTTATCCTGTTTTCCTTGATGCTAAATTGTGTGCTTTTAATCATGTAATGTTAATTTTTTTGCTTTGTTTTATATTTTTGTCTACTGTAGCACTTTGAGATTCTGAGGAATGTAAAGTGCATTATAAATAAAATCCAATATTATTATTATTATTATTGTATGCTGTGTTGCTTTTCGATGTGTACACTGTGTAATCTTTATAGGTATGGTAGGTATGGTATCTAAAGAGCACAAAGTACCTTTCTGAACGGGGTTCATGTGTTTGATCCGACGGAGCATTGGTCCGAACGACAACCTACCTCAAACCCTCACCCTAACCCTAACCTCCCCCGGGGCAGCACACCTAAACCTAACCCCAACGTACCCTCTCCCGACCCCCAGCGCACCTCGGACCAATGCTCCTTCGAAGCAATGCTCCGTCGGATCATAGTATGCCTCCCTTCTGAACGTACCAAGTATCACAAGACTTCCCACCGTTTCCTGTCTGGCAGCCAAATCTCGCGATACCTCAGAGCCAGAAACGATACCTGCTGCTGTTTAGATCCTCAGATGAAATTATATACTGTGCAAGTGATTAGAAAACAACCTGTCATATGTCTTTGTTTATATTCCTGAACCGATTATATGACAAAGGTCTCAATTGTTCAGAAATAATGTTTGTTATGAGCTGGTCCAGCCGGCCCCATTCACTGCCATATTCATTGAACTTCCGGTGTGAGTTTTGCTCCCATGAAAGTGTCCATGAAAGTGTCATGGTGCAGCCCAGTCACGTGACCATTTCCTTTCCTTTCTCAAAGCTTCCTTGTGGCTAACCAAGGATAGTCTAAGAAGGATGAGACGCGAAGACCGTACGGGCGACGCCATGTTGCTTTTGGAAGGAAAGAAACATGCGCAGTTGAGACCAAGGAAGCTGAACGCGGAAGTGTTGGCTGCATATAGCCCATTGCGCATGTTTCTTTCCTTCCAAAGCAACATGGCGTCGCCCGTACGGTCTTCGCGTCTCATCCTTCTTAGACTATCCTTGTGGCTAACCAGGAAGTGATGCAGTCCATATCTCACACACGCATGCTTACAATCTACGTCCGTCTCTAGACATGGTAATGCCCCGCCTGCCTCTGATTGGCCTACCGACACTGCCCGTCTCTCCGAGGTGGATAGCTATGGTGGATAGTCTGACGCGAGGTTACTCCATGGTGCGAACTAAGTACGGTATAATACAAGAGAATGACAGCTTGGCACGCGCGACAGATGGCGCTCGACGATAGCTATCCACCTCGGAGAGACGGGCAGTGTCGATAGGCCAATCAGAGGCAGGCGGGGCGTTACCATGTCTAGAGACGGACGTACATTGTGATCATGCCTCACACACACACACACACACACACGCACGCACGCACATACGCACACAACATGGAGACCACAGGAGGAGAAGAATTATCTGCACGATCTTGGATTAAAGTTTTATAGACTTCTAAACATCATACTTTGTCCCATTTTAAGCAGAAAAACGACTGTCTAACATATTAAACTATATATTACTGGATTAAATTAATCAAAAAGGAGATTTCTCGTTGTGGCAGAGGTGGGTTGTGGAGAGAAAACGAGATGTCTTGTCCCATGGCAAAGATTGTGTTAATAACAGAGCAGACAAAGAAATAGGCGAAGGCCTAACGACGAAGGCCGGTTAGGCCGAAACATTGTATTGCTTTGTTCGCTCATTTTAAAAATGGACCCATAGGTCTCAGAGTAAAATGAACACAGACTACATTACTGTGTACCTTTTGCAGTGTGATCTGCATCAGTACCGATGGCACTCCCAGGTAATATGCTACTCCCAGGTACCATGCAGGACCTGTCTGTAAGACACAAACGTGGCTTAAAAACACAACCACACTCTTCCTATTACCTTAAGTTGCGACCATGGCGCCCCCTTGACAATCAGAGTGCTACAAACATCAAATTGGGAGTTGGGCTGTGGCAATTTCAGCACCACGCACCTAGAGGCAATCTGCAGTAAGACACCAATTACAGAGTTTTTAAAGTCTAATTGAAGCCCTTCAGTCTGAATACGTTATTGCCATTTCTGAAACAGGACCGATGAAGACAACATGCTCTGCTGCAGTCCCTCGCTCACTCTTCAATCGATGTTTGTAGTTATTAGGATGGCTGCTCAAGCTCTGGCTGAGTGTCCTCCCACCCAACCAGCAGCCTGTGGGGTGATAATCCTTGTTTTGTTGCACTGCCTTATTATGATGCTAGTGGTAAATCTTTGCATTTAACCACAGGCACAAGCTGCTTGAAGTGAGAGCAACCCTCTGGAGGGAGTTTCAAGTATATCAGGAAATCCTAATCCCCATCTAAAAGTCTTCATTATACTGTGGAGAAAACCTAATTTGTTTCAGTTGCTATTTATGTTTGGTCAAACTGGTTGGTTTGAATGATAGAAACCAAACGTCTCAATTGTTACATTGTGACACAAAAGATGCATTAATTGTTAAATGTGCTTTAGTTAAATGTGTAAATTATGAGTTATGAGAAAGAAACAATCTATAAAGTTATAAAGCAGGTATTAATATTAATGATTTTATGAGAGGTAATCACATTTCTCCCAAATGAAGTGCTGATGATGAACTCAATTGGCCTTGGCTGCACCACTAATGCCGAGCTGCATCCTGTGGACTCTAGGCGCTCCTATCTAACATTGGGTCACACTAAGATTTCCATGACTCCAACACCAAAAACAGCCACCAGACTCTCATTAGGCATCCCATGTTGGAGAACATGAATAATGCAGCACACTCAGAACACTGGCCAGCGTCTGTACATTCACCAGTGTTTGATCTTGTCAAGTTTATCTCACATTTCTGCATTTATTCTGTGGCGTTTAACTAAGCAAGTTCCCCCCGAATGCACACAAGGGTGTCACAGGCAGTCACTGCTTGATGGGTATAAATATGGGAGCGTTTGAAGACGAACCCAAAAGACTAATGCCGCTGTAACTCTTGCAACGGGTAAAGGAGCTAATGAGAAGCCAGCCCTGGTCTTTGGCATCATAAACATTCTTACCAAACGTATTCCAAAGCCCTCTGGAAAAGTGTCTTGAGATTTCTCCCCCTTATGCACTGTACTTCATCTCATTACTAGAAGGAGTCAAAAACATCAGCACCAACTTTTAAGCTCTCAGCATGATGCTGTGTGTGAACTGTGAAGTAGCAGAGGTGAGAGTGGGCATACCAGCAAGAAAATACAACAACTCAAAATAGTCCACTGGCACTCCATCCACTGGGGCGGGTATAAAGAACAATCCTTGGTACACTTGTTTGTAGAACAAGTGTTATAGAAAAAAAGAAAGAAAAAGAAATCAATAGGAGAGGTCAGAACATTCAAGGTGAATTCACAAATATTTGATTGTGGCCACTGATATCTAGCACCTACAAAGGGTAGGCAGCATAAGCCTTGGCTTCAGCCTACACCTTTTCGGTGCCACTTTTATAAGTGGATCCAACCGCATGTATGTAGATTTATGTATGTGTGTATATATGTATATGCATATGTATGTATTATGTGCTTCCTTTGTTCTTTTAAAATTAAACACCGAATAAACTTACCTTACCAATGGGCCCCTTAGTTTACACCCACAATCTGCCCCATTTAAAAAAATACTTCACCCCCAAAATGCCGTTTTTTGCCCTCGAATTGAAGAAAATAGTGGATCCAAGATGAACAACAGCAAAACTACCAGTATATCAAAAATCTTTTAAAAAGTGAAATAGATAAGTAGAGTGAAAATGTGTGTTTTGGAATGACTGAGGATACGACTGGATTCAAGACAAAAACAGATTTAATTTGCTTTTGCTGTTGTTAGTAAGTATTTTCTTTGTTTCGTTCATTCACTGTGAAAAAATGAACGTGGTGATAAATTGAAAGAAAAACATATTTGGGTGATGAATCCAAGAATCAAGAATTACAACATTAACGGTAGCCCGATAAACTGAGGCAAGTTAAAAAAAAGAAGGGAAAATGTAATATTAGCATGTGAAACCTGTCTAGAACTGCCTGGTCAAGTAAATACCAACTGAGCTCAATATTTTTTTTATTTTACTTCAGTTTACATCAGTTTGCAGCATGCAGCTGCCTGCCTTTTCTGAACCTTTCTGCCTGAGCAGGGCTCCAAACTGTGACCAAAAATAGTGTGCGAGTTACAGTAACATTTCATATGATCGCATTTGTGCGAGAGTATGCTGATCATTATAGGCTGGTCTCTCCCTGCTGCATGTTCATCATCAGTGGGCGTTTGGGTGTATATGGTAGGCTATATATGGTGAAACACTTGTAGACATCCCGTTCTTCAAAGTGACTGATGTCACTTTTCAGACTGGATTTATTTCGATACAGCATGCTAGTGGGTCCTAAGGTGACATTGTGACATGTCATTTAAATCAAATCACTGGTGAACACAAGACATGACCATTTGACAAACAGCTGAATTGCCTCATATTTGCTAAATATTAATTGGTCAGGTTGCATGCAAACAAGCAGGATTATACAGCAAGTGCCTGTAAAAGATAGTCTACAAACTAACGTGTCTCGATGCGATGCATTATTACATTAATTTAGGTTGCATATTTGATCTTACTGACATATTGCTTTTACGGTACATGCTACAAATAAGTTAGTTATCTCTAGACAGATTCTACTAGAAAATAGCAAAAACAAGTTAATAAAGCAAAAACAAGCAAATAAGTTAATAGTTGGAACTTGGAACCAATGTTTATCCACAATTCATGATTGGTGTAAATATCTATCTATAAATGCACTGAATCTGTGTGTGTGTGTGTGTGTGTGTGTGTGTGTGTGTGTGTGTGTGTGTGTGTGTGTGTGTGTGTGTGTGTGTGTGTGTGCGTGTGCGTGTGCGTGTCGTGTGCGCGTGCTTGCGTGTGTGCCTTTGTTTATTTTATGCCCATATACGGAGATCTCTGATATCATTATGTCGTCATAGTATGATGTCATAGACTGACTGGCCTCCAAGTACTATGATAGTAATGATAAGTACTTTTACAATCTTTACAACAAATAAACCGGAGGGCCATGCATTCCCAACAGGCATCATTTCCAAATATGGTTTAAATACTTTAGAGGAATAATTGTGAAAGAATGGTACCCCCATAGGTAGGGAAATAAATTGAGATGGGACATAGCCGGGAAGCCAGCCATCCGAAATTTGAGAGGACCTGTGATGTCACGACATACTTCTTATTTGTATTTTTGAGTGGTGCTAACCACTCTAACAACTGGCTTTGTACCCGTGTACCCGTGTTCGTACCAAAAAAACGAGCATGGTTGCTATGGTTAGTGTGTGACGTCACTGTTGCACCACTGAGTTCACACGGGTGTGATTTTTTCTATTCATTTAGTCATTAAGGTCCACAGAGTGAGAGGTGTTTGAGGACATGATTTTTTTTTTAATTTCGTGCAAAACTAATGGTTGTAATGGATTCAGAATCATGAAAACCCCCTAGTTTTGACATGTCACATGCTACTTAAAGTAGGATGAAATGTTGCCTTATATTGGTTGTCTATGGTGTGGTATACAAAAATGGCCATAACTTTTTTTTCGCGATGTTTCCGGCAGAGCAGTCCTCTCATTCTGTGGACCTTAATGACCAAGTGAATAGAAACCCCCACCCCCCCTCCCCACCCCCAATACAAATTGACCGCTACAATAACCTTAATAATAGCGAAGATACATCATAAATAAATACTGAAACCAGATATAATCATTAAGGAAAGTTTATGCATGCACTATGTGTACTATGTAAACTCTTAATTTCCATTTCCCAGCCATTCAGTTGCTTTTATTGGGGGGGGGACCCCAAAATAATTTGGTGACCCCCAGGGGGGGTCGCGACCCACAGGTTGAGAACCCCTGACTTAAAGTATGAGTTTTTGGAGCTGGTGGTAAGGCGTTAAGTAGGCCTATAGCAAAAGCCTGAGAATTGACAATGCCAGTGTAGTAATCAAAATGGTAAATATTATTAGAACTAATGGACTCATTAGCTAATGGACTCAATCACTGCGATATGCAACAGTGCGGTCTAGCCAACACCAATGTTGGACTCCTGAATCGCTGCCCTCCACACCCTCCTGTTTAGCATCAGGGTCTTAAGCTCTGCAGTGTTGTTAGCTCCGCTGTCGCACCACAGTTCATCTACATAGGTGGTGCGCTTCTTGCCTGGACTCAACCATTGGCAATTATATGATCTTTTTTCTGAAAATATCTTTCATGATCTACACTGCCACACTGAAGTTGAGCATGAATCTGCATCCACTTGCACTCTATGTGCTGCTTTCAATGACCTGTATCTCCAAATCGTCACAATGAATGTCGTTTCTGGTGAAAACAAGGTTCAACGGCCGACAGCAGGCGCTGTGATACTCACGGTCGGGAGAGAGAACAACAACCGGTCAAGACACCACACACAGCATTATGTCATCGTAACACCCGGATATTTGGCTCTTCAAAATAAGGGTTGCAAGCGTAAAGCCTTGCGAAAAAGCAATGCGCGATCAATATATCCTGGTGGCCGCTTCCTGAATGCTACTGTAAAGACAAAAGTAGTATGAAATGCAAATAAAATACACAACATTTCTGTTTAGTCATAGATGTCAATAGCATACTAATGTCACCCATGTTTTTTACAAAAGAATAACTAACAGATTGTACAGTATCAGTTGCAGATCTGATTTTCCAACTCTCGCTCAACTCAAAGCCTGCACACAAACTTTTAGTTATTAATAGTATAAAATCATGTTCTACTGCAAAAAAAAGAAAAAGAAAATAAATTACACATTTCAAATCATCTGCATTCGCATTTTTGCTCCTGCTTGGAATGTTATGTTAAATCCATATTATATTGAAAGCCACAAATAAACATACTGTGATATGGATCCGCAAATAACAGACCCACTCTTTGGTCTGGTGGAGCGCCGTACAAGGCAGCGTTGCCTTCCTACTGCTGACCAGATTAATAGATTGTCACAACCAAAACTCTGGAGACAACAGAAGCCTTATTTAGCCTGCTAACTTCCATTCTAAGACTCATTTGACTAGCGAATAAAGTACCAACTAAATAAAAACACAGTTTCAGTGTCACTGTTCAATAGTTGCATTTCTACCTGATATATTGTCCTTATATAAACTGTTTTTGGTCAATAATTTCAACTAAAAATGGAAATAAAACATCCAAAATGCTCATTTTCGCTAATATTAGAAACTTGAAGCTTTATCCCCTGAATGAAATTCATCTGACTGGCATTGAAAATGGACTTGGAGAAATGTGGGAAGCTGATTGGAGGGGAATAGAGGTTAATTCCAAACCACCATGTTACAAGGCCATTGATTTGGACAGGCTTGAGTAAAAAGGGGGGAAATAGGCATGTCAAGCTTAGCTTTATTGAAGGTCAGAGTAGCCTACTTGCAGTGTGGGCAATCTTCCCCTTAAGTCATTTAGCTTTAATTTCCACATCTGATATCACAAAAAGTGTTCCCTGTAAGAGGGATAAGCTTAGCATTGGCCAGAGCTAAAAATAATAAGTCTTAGATGTTAAGAGACCAAGGTTTGTTCTCCCAAGTCATTAGCTGAGATAGCCGCTATACTGACTTCTATTCCCTGAGAGGAGCGCTGGAGGAATTGTGCGCTACCCGCACTTACCTTCAAAGTCATTCCAAAGAGTTTGGTCTCCTCGCCATAAAAAACACATTTCCCCAAGAAATATATATGATATTGGCACTCTTAATAAAACAATAACCAGTCAAAATGTTCACGCACATAAAGATGTTGAGCGTTTAAGCTGAAATAAATATTGTTACACTGACTAAACAAGGGACTCATGAGCCAGTTAACTATCAACTCAATTTAATGATGGTTATCCAAATAGACTTTCTCCATTAGGTGACAAGCTGCATCAGCTGTGTAAAGATAAGAGGACTGTATGATCTTCACCACGCTCTGGGGAGATATTATCAATGCCCTTGTGAAAGGCAGGATGAGAAAGTTGGGCAGATTTAGCAAGTACTCAACCAAGAACTCAATTACAGTAAACAAGAATAATTAATTTGTTGCCAGCAGATAATCAAACTGGATTAAGCTGATAAAAACTGATCTTAAGGTATAACGTGCCAGTAATATGTACTGTATAAGTCAAATCGCGTCTGGTTTGATAACTCTGCCAGCTCTTCCTTAAAGCAACACATTGGGATATTTGATGCACTATCACTCAGCCAGCCCCTTTGACATCAATGAAGTTAAAAAGTTAGGGGCTATAAAAATGATATATGTGACAACGGCATTTCATCATGTGTTGTACCAGCTCCCAGATACTCGCTGTTAGCCCGGGACCCAGAGGAGCTGCTGTATCTCCATGATAAACTCATCTGGCATGATTTATTAACTACTGAATCGCACACACTGCTCTCGCCCCACAACACACACACACACACACACACACACACACACACACACACACACACACACACACACACACACACACACACACACACACACACACACACACACACACACACACACACACACACACACACACACGTTGGAACTTCTTTGGAACAGTAAGCCTTTCCACGGGGACAGTCAAAGTCATTAGCACCCCCCAAAAAATATCCAAGCTAATTTTTGCTTTGATATACTGCATAGCTTATTTAAAACACAGCTTAGAAACCTTAACGCTCTTTGAAACTTTTCCAACCAATAAAACTTTTCCTCACGAAAGACTGAAGAACTTATAAAAAACATTTGAGCAGACTTTTATAACACTGATTTAGAAGATACATCATTCAAGTTGTAGAATTAGAAATTGTTCCACTTTCATGTCATTCTTCTCTGTACTGTTTCACGGTGCCTGGTCTCGTCAGTGTGATGTTCTGCTCTGGCCAAAAGTGACCTTGAGGAGGTCAGGTAAAGGCAGCTGTCTTATCACATCGGCCCTGCCCTGGTCTCCAGTGGTCTAGCGAGTGCACTGCTGGCACCAGACTGCACAAAGAATGCTGGCATCATTTCATTCTTTGAACCTCCATCTGCCACGACTCTGACCAAGGGGCTACTTCTTATTTTAGACCATCTATTCACATCCTCGTGTCCGTGTCTCGCGCAGACCCCCGCCGACCCACCACTCCCGTCCCATTTACCCCTCCGCTCCACTCTTCAGCACGCAAACTTGGGCTCCCAAGGCGGAGCGGAGCTGAACTCTATGAAGTAGACTAGAGGCATCCGCGTGTCCTTTCCCAAACTTTGTCAGGTGAAGGATGGCTCCTCTGCTCTAATGGGCAGAGGACTGGCTTTTTTCTCTCTCACTTACACAGCAATTTGGAGGAAATCCCAGGCAGTGAGAAAAAAAAGAACAACATTCAATCACACAGATCACTTTGTATAGTGCCACGGGGCGGAATATATGAATTATGTAATAATCCTAATAGCAGAAAACAGCCATGCATCTCATTATGTCGATCACTATAATTACATGGCGGTTTCCTATTATAGTAAGAAATCAATTCAAATGTTTGAGAGAAAGTTTCTGGTTTGATGTTCAAATCTCATGTCAAATTTTAAATCTCATGTTTCTCACTTCTCTTGCCTTCCTTCTCTCTTTCATGCACACCCGCACCCACACACGTACGCGCACACGCACACACACACACACACACTCACACACACACACACACACACACACACACACACACACACACACACACACACACACACACACACACACACACACACACACACACACACACACACACACACACACACACAGCGTTGTGTCTTTCACACACTGCGTTGTGTCTTTCACTAGAAAATGCAGCACATTTTCAGAACTACTAGCTGTCTTGAGATACCAGTCGGGAGACCACAACATTCTGTAATGATGGATGGCTTTCATGTTAAAGATATCTGAGCAACCCCAAAATAAATACATTCTAAGTGACATCGATGTATTACCACTGGGGGAAATGGTCGCTCATAATTGACTTCATATGCTGTCTGGGTGAGATCTGGCAATACAGCTGACAGCTCTGTGGAGATCGTGTCATTTTACACCAGTAAAGAAATCTGTGCAGTGCGTTTAGGGTGGAAATGGACACAGAGGACCAAAATGTTTGACAAAACAAGATTTTCTTTAATTCACCATGAATCGTCTTAGTATTTGACAGCTTTCTCAGCACACATTTCTTTGATTTCTAGCATAAGCCACAACAAGGTTTTGGACTATTTCCTTTTCACTCAAGACTAGTTCGACTGATTGCTTGACTTATTGCACGCAAGAAACAGCAGCTCACAACTGCTCGCAGCACGGCACTTTGTCAACTTGTAGATCGGCATTTTTGGTGTGCGACTAAAGGCTCACCATACTCCAGTTTTAGGTGATAAGTTATCACCTTCACCCATCACCGTCACCTTCATAACGAGTCGAGGCCATCATACTCACGGTGATGTCCTTAAGCATTGACCCCGCCTCCCTCTGGTTCAGATGCAAAACCCCCATGCCTGCAAAACCGCCCACCCAACTTGTAGACCAATCTACATGGCTCCAGAGTGAAAGGACTTGTCTGATAGTAAAAACAGAGAGATGTGTCAGGGTCTGTGGTGATAGCTGATCACCGCGGCGAATGACGTAATGTTGTAGTTCTCTAACCCTTAAAAAACTACACCGCGGTGATAAGCTATCACCACAAACTGGAGTATGAATGAGCGTAAGTCAGGCCTCAGGGTATGCAAGTACAAAGAATAACTTCCTGTGCACATGCAGTGAAATATATTTCATTTTTACAGTCTCAGTCAAATTAACACGCTGTATCTGTGGAAAATCGTGATTGGACAGCTTCTGTGTTTCAAGTCAACGTTGTTGCTTTTTTAACCATCTTGTTGGCTGGGCTGGTAAGTGCAAGCTCAGAGCCAAGTCAAGCAGTGAAAGATTGCCAAAGAAATGTCTGGCAGACAAAATGTTTCTCTCCTGCTGGATGAATCTCCACGGTAGTGAAGTACACCTGAGGCCATTGCTGTACCAGAACAGTTGACTTTGACTTTTTAGTGGTTGCAGTCTCACAGGTGGGACCAAATTAACTGTAATCATACCCTAACTTCTAGATTAATGCACCTCTTCAGGCTCTAATGGACCTAATAGTTGGGATCGGAAGAGATTCTTCATTTTGTATTATATGTCTGACAATGGCCATCCACGCTTGGCCACACATACAGTTAGGTGAATAAATGCTCATTCTGTAATCTGTATACAAGCCCGACCAATTAGGAATATTTCCCAAAACAAGAGCAGCAATAATGTGAAGAAGATTCACCGACTGCGTCTGATCAAAGAACTTTTTGTATTTGTCACTTTAAAACAGAGGCTTTCTGGAGAGAACAATGGAGAGGAGAAAACCGGGGCATCTAGTTGGTGACTACTACAACACGGCCCCTCTAGGAATGATAAACTTTTCAGTTTTGTATCGGCGACCTCCTCATGTTGAACTTTCGGCTCCAGCTCTTTTGTTCCTCTCATGTCCCTTGGCTGCACTGCGTTCTGGCTGCATGCGCTGTGCGCTTAGAGAAGACAGGACTTCAGCACTTCCTGAATTGTTCTGTGCATTGAGATTACTCCCCAGAGTGTGCGTCGTAACCCTGCCTGGTTAGGTTGGAATTTAGAGGAGTGCAGATTAATAAATCATAATCCCAAACTCAAGAGCTCCTCAGTCACCTTTTTTGTTGTATCTTACACCCCCTATTCCCTGGTGGACACGGCAAAGCGAGGACATGTAATATCTGTGTTGCCGGGCAGATGCGGAAACAAACAGGTGGCGTAATACCCTCGGCGGGCCCGGTATCTCAGTGAGAAGCCTCCCTGACTCTGTCTTATCAAAGCGGGTTGTGAGACCTTGCCGCTGTTCCCCAGTAGTCCCTCGCTATATGGGCACTTAGCGGCCTCTGGGAAATGCGCTCCTGGTGCTCATTGACTTGCATGAAGTCTGACTGGTAATTCTCACACTGGTGCATGCAACAAGACTGATGAGCCACTATTGATCCATTGCAGTTGATGCACTCCCCATCCACATAGATTATATAATAAGTAAACGCAAGAGCACAAGCTCTGAGCAATTATCTTACTGTAGCTTGTTAACCCAGTAGGCAGATATCACGTTTCACCCAGATAAATATTTACATAACAGCTTCTTCACCTAAAATGCTAAAAGCTCTTTGTTAACATTGCCAGTGGAAGAAGAGTGTGAAGCAACTATACAAGTGTGCACAGAGTTGGGAGAGTAGACTGCCATTATACCCATGAGTGAGGCTCAGCAATGCTGTGAGGTGCCCAGCATAAGTGAGATGCCGTTTTGCTTTCAAGGACACTTAGGATCCCAAGGTACTTGTTGAGGAGGAGGAATATTATTAACCCCAGTGGCATGGCCTTCCGTTTCTTCATATTTCTCAGGCAGAACCGTCAAACCATTATATTGGAACATTTCTTTGAATGTTGAAAGCTAATTTGACTTGGGGAAAATTGTTCTGCATAAGGTCAAAACAATGCCACAACAATGGCGGAAATGGGGCATTTTAAAAATAACTAGACAGGAGAGGAAACTTCAGCAACACAAGCTGTTCTTTTTTTTCTAGGGCAGTGTGCACCAGCTTGCCATGACTAGACACTTGTCTGAGTAAAGAAAAAAAGGGAGGTAACACACTTTTACTTCAGAGAAAAGCCAGATGAGAGTTGATAGATGCAAAACTTGTTTTTAGATTTTTTTCCCCTCTCAGCTTCAACATTCACTTTCTTCAGGCGACTTTGTAAAAGACCTTGAAAAAAAATCTCAGGTGATTTTTTTCTTTTTCCTCCCTCCATACCTCATTAGAGCTGTGATGTTGCATCACGTTTGAAACGGCAGGCACTGTAGGATGAAACGCAGCCCTGATGAACATTAGGGGATAGGGAAGTGACTGCAGAAAAGAGACAAGCCTGCGCTCCGAGTCAGAGGCAGGAGGTGTGTGCTTTTACTCATGTCTTTTCCGTATAGGACATGGCGGTGTGACAATATTCTGTCTGCCCTATCCACGGTGACACAAGACGCGGAGCTCCACTATAATTAACCCTGGCCAGGCTCCAACCCAGGTAATGCAGGGGAGAAGGACCACTGACTGCCAGCATGTCTGGCAGTCGCCATCCATTCCCTAAGCCTGGAGATGATCCTGCACGAGAGACACATTGACACTCTCCACCATATACACAGTGGAGTCAGTAGAGTGCCTCAGCCAATAAAACCCATCTGTGGAACCCATTATTAGCTAAAGACCGGAGCAGGGCCCTCCACGTTGAAACGGTTTCTCTGCAGAAATGAGTTATTATCAAGGTTGCCTATAGATACTGTAGCAGTATCGTTGTTCCGTAAGACCAAACTGCCTTAGTTATTTTACGTCTGACATTGTGGATGTTTGTATAGAATGCTTTGGGTGGTCAGAGTAGAAGGCTGCTTTTCTTTGTTAAACGGTAATAAGTTACTGGATAATAGCTGAAAGACGCACACATTATCTAGTAAGCTGAATAAACTCTAATATAGTAATGATTTATTGCTAGTAAAATGCATGTATAACGCTTAGAAAGATTTCTACAGCATCCAGAAGTGCTGAGCATTATTTAGCATCAGCATTTCTTAAAAGGGCCCCTAAGAGCTGTAACATTGTAGATATCATCTGAGCTGTCCCAGGATAAAGAGAATCCATAAGCCCCTCATTGTTTGCAGTTTGACCAGGTGCTTGGCACATAAAACCCCACTCGCACACTGCCAAAAACGCTTGGCTCGCGCACAACACTGCAAACATCTCCTCTCGCTCAATGCCCTCAAATGATTTAGTGAGAACTCACATTCTACTGTAGGCGGTCAGAAACAAACAAAAGAACAGATTTTCTTCTCCCTTATTTTTATTGACAGTATTCTGTGGTGTCATACAAGCAAGGGAAGGGATCAAATAATTAAGCTCTAGACTTTTATTATTGTTTGATCTTTGATTTGATTAATTTCCTGAAATGCATTCTGAAATGTATCAAATCACACCTGTATTATTGTACAGTGGGAGTCCTTGTGATGAAGAACCTGTGGCTAACCTGATACTTGTAAGAAAACAGAAGCCAATTAATATTTAATTTGACTGCAAATTAAATGTTGAGGAAGCAGGCTTTTCAGAATCTCACTGTGTTGTTTTAGGAGATTCATTTGGGAGTTTTCATCAAGGCACAGCTTTTACACCCGAGCAGCAAGATTCCCTCCACATCTCTCTTTTTTAAAGATTGCAACATTTTTGTTCACCTTACTATTTAGTTGTTTTGAATGGCTTGCTAAAATTTGTCTCTACTATACGTTCCTTCCTTTAGTGCCAAGTAATGGCATGTCAGTGGCATTCCCTTAGACTCTAAGTTTATTGCTTTTAATCCTAATAAGAAAAGCTGTTGTCCCTGCTGCACTTTGATTCAGAATACTTGCTCAATGACAGCTTTTCCCCACAAGTAACAGAACAAAGTTAAAAATTCAATAATGGATCATGGCTTTGTATTGACAGAGATGTCTGTGAGTTTCAGACTGAAAAAGTTCCCTTTAGCTGCAGAAGGTAGTGAAACTTTACAATAAAATATGAAATATGATACAAAATGTTATTTTTTTAACATTCCCCCATATCCCTATTCACTCTTCCTCTGTTTTCATGTATTTCACTCTTCAGAATAATCACTACTGGTATATTAGTTAGACAAAAGCCCTCTTCATTCATCATGTCAATGATGAGTATAACATCTCAAGAAATGTAAAAGAAAACACAACTAATTAGCCATGCGTTAACCAGACAGTGTCTATCTCTTATCTTGCTACAGTATTTGAATTCTAGGGGTCTTCTTTGCAAAGAGCAAGTCACCACAAAGAGTCGAAGATTTTTAATTACTGGTAAGAAAAATATTCAGCTACTCTATGCTGGCCTTTTAACCTTCATGGCAATTTGAAGTTTCATTTTAAATTCCTTTTTCTCAAGCTTCAGTCAAATTAGTGTTCGAGGACACAAGGATGAAGCTACTGTAAGATCTGATTTGTACTAAATATTGAAAAGGCACCCAGAAATTCTTGTGAAGTTAGAGGCTGTTCATTCAGTACGTTCAGCTGGTGGACCTTCATGATACAAAGTCAGAAAAACTCTTCTTGTTATCTATAACCCACTTAACAAGATTCTCATCTTGTGCATTTTTTATTTCTATCACAATAACTTTACTTCTCTATGAAGAAAGTTGTAAAAAATAGTCGTCGCTGTCAGGCGAAGCCCAAAACTGTTACTTTTTAGGAAATGAGAAAAATAAAAGAAAGTTCCAATTGATCCAATGTAATTATTATTTAGTCACATGCTCTTGTCTGTCTTGTCTTTTCATTGGTATTTTTCACCTATAATGACATTGGCATGTCATTAATGACATTGGCATGTCATTATAGGTGAAAATCTTCAAAGATTTGAAAGAATGTTCGAAACCTTTCGGAAATGGTAAACTCAACACACAGCGTGTCACGGTGCAATGAGTTGTGAGCTTGTAGATCTGGTATTTCTTTGCGTGACACTGTGATACAACAAAGTATAAAATAGGTTATTAATTTATGAGGAATAGATGAGAGATGGAGATACAAGGTTTCTACCCAACAGCGATGATACTCAGTATTAGATCCTGCATTAGTTTTACACAACACAGTTTGGAAATTATCAAAGAATAAATGAAAGAAAATCCCATTTAATGCACAGTGGCATAAATCATTGTAGAGAATAGATCATTAAACCTGCACTGTCGTTAAGGGTCAAACAGTATCCAAATGTACGTCAAGGGTTGAAACTACCCAGTGCCTCGCAAGTCAGCTGGGCACAAAATACCCTTCTGTTCCCACTGTCACCTCCTGGTACCTTCACGCTTTGTGGATATATCTGCGAGGGAGGGGGAGGCGGGGGAGCGCCAGAAACCAGGGGCTGAGGCCGAGGAGCATGGATAAATTAGCCAAACCACTTAGGTGATTTCAACTAAAATTAGCAGTGCCGCCTGTGGGCTCCATCAATTCTGAACTTGCTCAAACTCTGACAAGCATGGGGGAACTTTTTCCCCCTGGCCCCAGTATCTAGGAGCCCCCCGCTCTCCCCCCTCTCTCTGCATCTCTCCTCCTTACCCCCTATCCTCGGTGTTCCCTCTACATTTTGTTACACAGAGTTCCAATTAGGGCTCGGAACCAAGTTGCGTGGCCACTACAGCCGCTGTGACCACATTGGTGTACTGTACAACAGTGATTCTCAACCTTTACAATTTCAAGGACCCCCATTATGATGTGTATTAGGCCAGTGGTTCTCAACCTTTAAGGACCCCCATTATGATATGTATTAGGCCAGTGGTTCTCAAACTTTTGTGGCTTCAGTAATACCTTTCCCAGATTTCGGAACTACAATATTTTCTTATAAAACTGCAAGTGAAAACCATAGCACGCACATGGTGCTATGAATAAAAGATAACCAACTTTAAGAATATAAGTAGTATTTAGAAATTGAGTTAAAGAGTTAGTACCTCATGAGCAGATTTATTATTAACTCCGGCCATAACATTTCAAGTAAGTGAACATGCTCCAAGTGATAAAACTGGACATGTTCAAATAATGTATTGCTTTCTATAAAAGTTGTGTACACCTTGCAGCTTGCACATCAGCAGGTTCACTCACACAAAGCTTGTCAATGTTTTATCATTATTAAACATAACCGTAAAATGTATTTTCGGTTTCTCTCACATATCTCCTGTAGTACCTAAATGTACCCATAGGGATACAGGTACCACTATTTGACAAACACTGCATTAAACCATGGACTCAAAAAGATTTAATCTCTGGGCTGGGACCCCAATCTACAATTTAAAGTCCTCAGTGTTGGTTTAGCTCTGAGTGTACAAATGGAACCAAATAAGGGTCAATTTGGTTCCGCACTATCAATCCTAACTAGCTTGTATCCTGAATATATATCTCTGTTATCTCGCCTGCATTTGGGGTTTGGTGTCTGCAAGCAGTACAGCAGCACAGAAGCAACGGAAGCAACATTTTAGGAAGATGTTCCAGGGTTCATCTGTATGGTAGTTACAGAAGAATAAGCGTATCTGTGTGTGAGGAATAAGGTTGGTCAATAAGGTTGGTCATACTTCATTTAAAAGCCTCACTGAATAAATGATGCCAGCACTTCAAAACAGCTACTGAGATTTCTTTTCAAGCCTCAAGCTGCTCGCAACAACGCAACAACACACCACACAGCCAGAGTCACAGGAGCTCACAGTGTCTGTTGTTGACACACAATGTTCTGGTAGCCCAGAAACCACATGATCTCAATGGCGTGGAACACGACAAGAAGGAATCTCAAAAGGACTCCCAACCAACGCGGAACAGATTAGCTGTCTCCTGTCAACGTACACACCTGTTTAACACTAGTAATTGATTGGCCTGAACTGAACACTTTTGTCTAGCAGACATAGGCAAGTACACCATTTCCTTTGTAATATGATTATATATGGACATCATTTATTTACACCTGCTCTCACCGGGGACCATTCTGTGCTAAACTCATACTGTATTATTGCCTACCGGACATCAACCAATAGGTGGCGAACATTCATTCATATTTTTATGCTGAGTTGAGTGTCAACATTCACCCTGGACTGGAGATCAATTCGAAAGGCATGTTTGACCATTTCATTTGGAGGTATTCCCCGCAAACAACACCTTTGAACTAATTCATAGGACAGAACAACACTATGGATTGAACCATTTGATAAACACATTGCAACCAGTTGTAACTACTACAGTATATTCTGTTTTGTGTATGTCTGTGAGTGTCTTTCTCCGAAGTCGAGTATGGGTTTTGGCACAACTTGTTCTACTCGCAAGGTACATTGAAATAGCACTGGTGTCGGTGCCATTAAAATTAAAATTTAAAAATGTTTCCAAATTCCGTGAACTTGTACACCTGTAAACCTGTGATGTGACAATAAAGATTGGCTATTTTCCATTAGATGTGTAGATGTATATGGGGTTAAAGTGGTTAAGCTGATTGTTATGCTATATCAACTAATTCAGCTGGGGAGCCCCCTGGAATCCTCCCAAGGACTCGGGGGGTCAGGGGACCCCACTTTGTGAACTACTGACTTGGAACAACTTTTATTGGTAAAATCACAAGTTATTCGATTCCCGCTCGGGACACTGTGGGTGCTGGCGGCGTGTTTCCTCCTCCGCGTCATCAGTGCCCATACCCGAGGCGGGGTTGGCGAAAGGGCCTTTCTGTGTGGAGTTTGCATGTTCTCCCCGTGTCCCCTAGGGTAGGTACCCTCACAAAAAACATGCAGTAATCCTGGTCTCTAAACTGCCTCCCCCTGGCCAGCCGGGGCGCCTGATGGAGGGGAAAGGAACTGGTTGGAAGAACGTGTTCCTTCCACGCGCTACGTCCAACCAGGGAAACTCCCCCCTGTCAGGTGTAAAGGAGCAACTTGGACACTCAGGCATGAAGGAAGCATGAGTTCAAGTCCGTTGCTCTCCCCATGTCCCCCATATATGGGGACTAGGTTGGCGGAGGGTGTGTAGAGCCCAGGATCACATTAGATAATTGACACAGGGGTGAAAAATGGGTTACAAAATCGTGGGATAAAAATTATAGAGAAAAAATAAATAAATCACAAGTTATAGCACTGCACTGTGCATTGGCTAAAATCTTTTGATCTTAATTTTGCATCTTTCTCTCTCTCCACACACGTTTGTGAAATCCACAGCACAAATTCTGAGGTCTTTATTGTTTAATTATTTTTTTAACCATAGTTAATTGCTCACAGTTAGTTTGAGCTGCAGGGACAATGCTGCTCTTCATTGCTAATCAGACAGCAATTCATCAGCCCAGACAGGATACTGTAACAGAGAAAAGGCTCTACATGTACCAAACACACAGTCACACAGAGGAGCCACACACACACACACACACACACACACACACACACACACACACACACACACACACACACACACACACACACACACACACACACACACACACACACACACACACACACACACACACACACGCACACGCACACACACACGTAATCAAACACGTATAAAACAATGACAGCTCATCTTTGCTGCTTGACTAAACAATCCCACAAAGCCTCACAGATGAAGACAAAGACATTTCATAAGAGGAAATGCACAGCTCCAGCCAGCCAAGCAAACTAAATTGACCTATTCCTTAATCGCTTTTAATGAAGACAATGTGAGCCCTGGGTGCCGCTGAGACCACGAGCACCAATGCTGGCTGTGGGCGCGCACACACAAACTGGCTGCCACGACGCAAATGAAACAAAGGCAGAGTAGTAGATGATTTTTAATTCTGAAGTTGTGAATTCCAAATCAACTCTCCCGGAGACAAACCTTTCCCCAGCAGACATACTACTAATTTGTCCAATTAATGGGAATAGTGTTCCAATTAAAATGTCATATCCTAGTGAATTTAATTTGAGATGAGGACTGTCTGGAAAGGCTCACTGGTGAGAGATCTTTAACAGTCAGTGAAAACGAACAAAGGTATTCTTGTTATTAACACACGCAACGTGCATGCAGATTGTGTTGCGAATGGGTATTGTCTACGTTTCAGAAAAATAAATAAAAACAGCCACAGGGCAAGATTATTGACATGGTCTATGCTCATTTTAGTTGACTAGTGACTACAGCGTGTCTACAGGAGACGGGGTACTATGCAGGCTCTGGCGTCCATTCTTCCTCAGACCTGGGCAGTGATGAGACTCTCATGTTTTGTCAGCTCCCACCAAGAGGCAGCCTGAGGGATACCACTGAGACACGGAGGTCAGCTCAAATTAAAACCTTTTGATCACTCCACTGTACAACATCACAGCCGGTCGCCTCTTTCTTCATATTATGCAACGGCTAACATCTGTTACTTCTTTCCCAGGCTTTATGTTTCGGCCTAGGAACTGCAATGTTACGCAATAGGGTTAGTAGCGCATGATGTTTAAATCTGCATCAAGGCTGGAGCTGCATAAAGCGCAGCGAGTGCCAGCCTGCTGCTTCAGACAGACTTGCAGCATTGAAGTCTGAAATTTAATAACCAAATAAAATATTACAAGGATAAAGGGGCTAACATGCAAATTGGATTGCCTTTTTTCCATCTTCCCCAGGTGGAAAAAACGTATAGTTCACGTTGAATGAATTCATTTCCTTTCAACCTCCAATTTCTGTCGGGCCAGAACCGGTTAAAATGTATGCAGACAAATGTTCCCATCTCTTTTGGGAATGACCAGCGGAGGGCATTTCTCTGGGAATATGCGAACATTCTTTATGCGGCATAACAGTTCCAGCAAACCTATTGTTTTGAGCTGACAAGGTGTTCCATGGAAGCACATCGGCTCTTATATCAAATTCACCATTCTGACCTCCGCCCTAGTTTCAAGTGGGGGAAAAAAAGAGTGCACG
This sequence comes from Electrona antarctica, assembly GCF_951216825.1. Taxonomy (NCBI): domain Eukaryota; kingdom Metazoa; phylum Chordata; class Actinopteri; order Myctophiformes; family Myctophidae; genus Electrona; species Electrona antarctica. The sequence goes on from NC_136810.1 coordinate 34,417,599, forward strand.
TGAAAGAGAGAGTGAGCCGGCGAGCTAGAGCGAGAGAGAGGGGGGGGGGGGGGGGGTTTGTTGGGTGAAGACAGGGGAAGTTAGAGAGAGGAGACTTCCAAGGACGCCTCCAACTTCCTAATAGAGTCTCCAGAAGCAGTAGACTGGTATGCCAGTAAGGAGGAGGGCAGGAGGAACAGCGGCTCCCTCTGGGGTTAAAAGCCTCCTACTGAAGTTGGACTTAAGAGACAGACAGAAAGGCCAGCGGTCAAGGGTACCAGCCAGACTGGCAGGATGGCTGACCCATCTACTGAACATCTTCATCTCCCAAATAAAGTTGCACGTCGTTTTACTTGATACATTGATTACAAAGATACTGTTGATGGTATTTATTTTATGAAGACGCTAATAAAACGACAATGGCTTGTTACTCAATTGTCGATTTTTTATTGTTATTATTTCAATTCTGTTTAATTCTGATCATTTCACGTGTATTTATGACCTACTGTATGGAAGAAAGCCCTTGAACAAATTTGCAAACGGTAAAGTGGGTCTGATCTAAAAGGCAGATGCTTATTTTTACCTTTGCAGTGATCCTGTTTCTGCAGCAGAAAACTTTAACTTTCTAGTATAGTCATTCTAATCCAGAGAACTGCAAACTGCATGTTCTCATATGTAACATGAATGAGAGAGGGGTATTATGAAATAGTCATGCCTGTGACATCATAGTGCTCTTTGGTAACTGTTTACCAACACTGATAAAGAATGGGAGTCCGCTGAGCAATCCCAGTGAACTCAGCCAAACTATTATACGATTCAAACATGAATGAATGGTGTGAGTGATATTTTGCTTGTTTCGTTGTTATATATATTGCAACAATAACTGCTATATAGAGTGTTTGTTCAGTAACTGGGGTCTCCCCATCTCTCCAGTTTCTGGAAATACGTTTCCAAGTCACGATTTCATCTAGTCAAGAGAGAGAACTCATAGATAAAACTCGGGATAAACGAGAGAAATTGGAAACAATCAAATTGGCAAACAAATTTGGAATTGGAACACTAAATACATTTACATTTTTAACTGATAAATGCTCTCTCCTGGAAAGCAACCAAAAAGCAACAATGATTAGATCAGAATAGAGATTTAACTTTATAACAATGAACTTTTTGAAATAACAAAAAAAATATCACTTGCAGAACCTTTAAATTAACTATTAAGTTATTACATTCAATCACCTGGATTTAGTTTTTTCCATTCATGTTTGATTGTTACGTAGAAGTTTTGGTAAATTCTTATCTCATCTTTCCACAGAAGATACACACAGTACAAAAAAAGTTAATAAGCTGCAACAAATCTCTAGTTATTTCAGACAGACCGCAAACTGTGTTGCTGCTGTAACAATGCTTCCCCCATATGCCCGCAGACATCATCAAATGGCTATTTTTTGCTTTTATTGGTAAATCGTCAACTTTTATTTGAAAAGTAAAACAAACGACAGACGTTTCAACCCCTTGGCGGACGGTTGTGTGGGCAGGACAGCAAAGCCAGGCAGCCTGACGGAAAGAGCGGCCAAGCCTGAGCTGGAGGGAAGTAGAAAGACACTCCTCCTCAAACGGGGCCCGGCGGCTTTCAAAGAACGCAGCCATTAGTGAGTGCTCATCAAGCGGGAGCAGGGGCCCGTCCGGTCCCCCGGCGGGGTGGCAGCGTGAGCGGCTGGCCGCCGTGCCTCTGTGAGAGGAGGGAGGGAGGCAGAAAGGACTACAGAGATGAGCCCGGGACCCAGTGGTGTTTCCTAGCAGAGTCGAGCCACGCAGCCCAGGCACGCTCAATTCCCAACCCAACTGTCACTGCTGGCACCGGGCTCAGCCCCTTCAAGCACATAATCTGTGCCCGTATGGCTGTTAACCACCACGCCCCCCCCCCCCCCCCCCCCCCCTCACACACACACACACACACACACACACATTTCCCCAACCCCCCCAAGTCCTTCACTCATCCTATGCCATGGTATTGTCTGTGTCTGCTGCCATTCTCTCTGTTATTGAGCCATTAAAGGATTTGGAGAAACAAACAGTTCCACAGCATATGGTATCTTGATCAGCGACAAGGCAGCTTAAGGACAATAGATCGATTGCACACCTACAGTAGAAGCTGATCAATATTCTTATACCAGAGAGGGAAATATCACTTATTATAATTAGCCACACCAAGTCAATATCCTGCTTAATAAAACCAATGGATCATTTGGCACACTGATTACTACACTGAAAAATGTGCAGTGTTAACTCTAACACTCTCAGAGAGTTATGGGTCCATTTGTTTCCAATTGTACACTCTCAGGGTTCAATTTACACTGAGGATTTTACTATGTGTAGGCCTACTGGAAAGTTCGCTGTAGCCGTACACTGGAAGCCGAGTGGAGTGAGAGGATCATTGCATCAATCTCGGTGAGCACAGAGGCGTCCGAGGCGGCACTCTGCCATGCTGGAGATTCCCTGCCGATGCCCATCTCTCCCGATGACAGAGCGATAATGTCACATGAGTCCAGGTGAGCGAAAAATGGCAGCCTGCTTGATGCCCAGCCGGTCGTTTTAATTGGCTAAAACAAAGTAATTTGAGAGCGGTGTGGGGGGCACGAGGGGGTAAATGATGAGACAGAAGGTCACTGCTTCTCTTTTACTCTGCCCCGTGCCATCCACCAGCATTCCCAGCATGCTCTACAGTTAATATTGAGATCTATTATACACGTGCCTTGCAACCATCTGCTTCCCATGCCAAGAACCTGTGCTTCACTCCTCATTATTGAATAAAAGAGGAAATATGATATACTATGCATGTCCGATTGATTAGCAGTACTTTGATCCAGTGATACTATGACAAAAACTGAATTCATAAAATTTCATTTGTTAAAATGAATGAGATTTTGGGAACATTGACATTTTTGTTTTTTAACCAACGCATATTTAAAGTATGAATCATGGACAATTTCAAGAAATTCGAAGCAATGTGTCATTAATAATGCATGCAATTATTCAACAAGAATTACTGTTTGTCTGTCTATATTTTGCCATTGTTGAAATGCTCGTTTCCATTATGACTGTTACATCTGTCTCAACGCTCAATTACAGAAAATGTTCTCTATATTAAATAAATAAAGTAATTCTGTATTTCCGTCAAATCCTCTAAGACTGGTAGGGTCCGGGGAACAGCAGGGGTTCTTGAGGGGGTTCCTGGGTCTTATGGAACAGTTTAACCTGCAAATGTCATACTTCGATCTACAAGCTCAGTAGCTCACAACGCATTGCATGTGACATGTTGTGAGCTTGTAGATCTGTTATTGTTGAAGCATTTTGAAACCTCCCAAAATTGATACACCACTCATAAATCTTTTCTTATGGGGACCCCTGGCACAAAGGATTTTCAGATGGAGGTCTGTGGACAAATACAAATACATTTGGGGGTCCTTGACATGAAAATGTTTGAGAACCACTGCTCCAAGATAGGCAACACTGAATGGAACAACAGGTCAATACTAAAAGGTCTTGTATTTTAGATGCTTTCCTTGACTTGAGTGTATCCATATGTTCATAAGCAGACCAAAGTGAGCAGGGCACAGATTCTAATCATATGTGAACGTGCGCCTGTGTGTGCCTGCATGCGCACATGCATGCATTCATATGCTTCCATATGTTTGTGCGTGTGTGTGTGTGTGTGTGTGTGCGTGCGTGCGTGCGTGCGTGCGTGCGTGCGTGCGTGCGTGCGTGTGCATATGCGTACACGTGTTTGAGTGTGTTGAGACACATGCAAATGACCCTCATGTCTGTGTGGGTTTCTCCCAGGTGTGGCTGATACATGGATCATGTGGTGCAGAGTGCTCGGGGCAACGTTGGCACAATTGTCCTGGGATCATCGCTGAATGTGGCCCTGAATTTGCATTGAGCAGAGGAACGGTTCACCTCCTCAACACAGTCTAGTGTGCGTCAGGGGTGCAGGGGAGGTGCATGCTAGACTAACCCCCTGCAGGCAGAATCAGGTGTTATCTGTCTGACTAGAGACACCACCATCAATCTCTCCTGTCCACTCTCCTTTGCCCAGAATCAAATCAGCACGGGTAAATACATCTGCATTGATGATGTGGAGACAAGATATGCCATCACCTAATATGCTAAACTGCGGCAGTGTTTGCTTGATACTGTATGTGTATTTGGTAACATTTATATATAATTATATTGATACTCTGTTTGTTTCTCAATTAAATTATAATAGTCATTAACCACTTTCAACTGGCGTCCCTGTTTTGGGTATGTCATTCTAGGCAGAAAGAAAAGTTAAATGTTAAAAATAGCTGATCTACAAGCTCACAATATAACTATAATATATAACTTGAAAAGTTAAATGTTAAAAATAGCTGATCTACAAGCTCACAATGTGACACGTTGTGAGCTTGTAGCTATTTTCGCTATTCATCGCACGTCATCGGACAAAGTATATGGGGCTTAGGTGGTTAAACTAGCAAAACATGTCATTGCTGTTCCAACTTTCACTTTCAGACACATTCCTCAGCGTTTGCCTAATGTTTGCGAGCAGTGCCATTAGCTGCTAATTTCTCTGTATTTGTTTTCATGCAGCCTTCAGACCAACAGCTCTAGGCCAAAGTAAATACGCAGTACAGCTGTCAGTGGATCTGGCACTGAAATTGTATTTGAGAATAATCATTTTGACTCGTTAAACATTGATGCAGCTGAGAAGTGACATTAGCCAAGTTATCCAAAGTAAAATAATAAAAAAGAAGGAGATGAAGATGACAAAAACAGTTCCCAAGTCAAGTGATCATGTAAGATAAATTTGTATGTAGGCCCCGGGCCGCTAGGCGGCAGGGAGGCAGCAGGGGAAGGAGCACAGGAGAGTTGATTAACAGAGATAAAATGCTCACAGAGATTCAGAGAAATGGGAGGGAGGGGAATTCATTCAGTTAATGAAGAACCTCTGTTGACACCTGGTCTGCCTGATAATTTGATCTGCGTATGATGGCTCAGAGTTTGAAAGGCACTTTGTCCAATTAGAAAGTGTGCAGCAATTTCCCACCTGCCCCTGACAGAGATGAAGTATCTCATTCAGAAGATACTGTGGCTCTGAGCCAGCTAAGAGAGCCCAAACATTGCTAGTGGAGCAAGAAGCAGCTAGCTAATGAGAATCTCAAGCTATACTTTTTCAAGTGTGTAATCAAGTTTCCTTGATTACACACACTATTTTTATTTTACTGTCTTTCAGTGGCTCAGACCAGCATGCATCAAATTAAATGATAGGAATTTATGCAAGAGTAAGACAGAGAGACAGAGATGCGACCAGTTCTGCTCTCTGTTTTCTTGAATTCTAACGAAGTGCTATTTTTCATACTGTATGTTTGAAACTTGACAGTGGACGATGACAGTTTTATGTTGGCATGGAAATGGTCTTGTTTCTCCAAGCGAAATAGAACGAGAGTCTATGGTGGCGGTAGCCAACAGTGCCCGGGGGTTTTAGTGGCAGGCTATGATTATATTGAGTTCCTTATTAGTAGGAGGGAGCTTGACCGAAGGCTGGGGCCCTGCACCTGACAAGATCAGATAGATGTTCACTATTTTGTTTTATATAGTGCTTTGAAAGCAAGGACTTTGGTCATTAATATATCCATATGTAATTAATCCTGATATATAAATGTGGACTGCGTGCTGGATCATAAGAATCCTGCTGATAGCATGGTACTGTACAATGTATGAGGAAGCTCTGTCAGATATGCCACTGTCAACAGCCACCAAGGACCTCCATCTTCCTATTTCTGTACGTCTATTTCTGTCTGTCACTTAAAAATAGGCTTTTAACAACCCAGCGTGGTGTTAATCATCAGTTCTACAAGTAATACATTAGGAAAATAAAGTAGCAAATATTGATCATTAAGACAGATAAACGTATGCCCATGAACTAGAGTGTGACTGGTGTTCCATACATGGTAAAGAGTCGGTGCCAGAACAGAGCACAGCGGCATTGATTGAGCCCCATGGTGGCACATGCTCTGTCTTCATATGACTCCTACTGCAATCAATCCACACACGCAAGAATCAAATATTCATTAGTAGCTTATTCATATTCAGAATCTGTTTTTTGAAAATAACAATGGGATAGAATGGCCTCTGACAGGCTGATTACAATGATTGTGTGAAGTATGAATAAGGGACAATTGTGATAATCTTCTATTATTTAATGAGTAAAACTGTGGCTTGAGTTGTGTTCATTATTGTTGCCTCTCAGACCGCAGAATACGAATGAGCAATGAGGAGTTACATTATTTAACAAAGATTATGTTATGATCCATCAAAAAACAGAAAGTGGTGTGAGGCTATTAAATGCGTACAAATTGCCTGCAGTTTCAGAAATGCTCGAGCCAAGATAGTACAGTAGCATGAGTTTATGGCATCCAAACTCAAGTATTATGGATTGGCTTGAAGGTCAATAAGGTCCTTGGACAATACATCGCTGACTGCTCTGAGTGAGTTATTTAAATAAGAACAAGCTAATAGTTTCGCATACGGTGTGATTCAACATGATTAATACATATGGGTATTGTTTAACTACTCCCGTCCATTGGCCCTGTGTAATTGGCAAAAGAAAACTGGAGAGATGGTCTTCCATGTTAATAATTAGTTGGTTCTGCACTCTAAAAAATTCTGTCCAACCTCACCAGATTTTAATCAAGGGCTGGAAATAGTATCTGATTGTAATCGGCACTCCACTCAGAAGTCACCAGGGGTGTTTGAAGAGTGCGTCAAGCCTGAGAGTGGAGCTAATTCCATTAAGCAGCGGCCGTACCTGGAGGGGACGGATCTGTATCTTTCTCTTTTTTATTTATGAGATTAAGTCGCGCTTGTTACCCCAATATAAATAATCAAACCAAAAGAAATGACACTGATTTTCAAGCCGTCTTATCTTGCCACATGTCAAAAAGTTTTCAGTTTCTCTCAGGTGACAAATAAACTTTGATGAGCATGTAATACTCAAAATGTATTGAAGACGCGACAAAATTAATTAAAAGAGCAAATAAAAAGCAAGCGTTGTGCAGATAAGAGGCAAATAGAAATTGTAATGTACTTATCTGAAGGACACTTCAGATAAGTACTGATGGTACATAAATACCCGTAATGCTCCTGTAATGTATTTTTGTGCATTATTGTATTGTACAGTACATTGCAACGCTTTGTTAAAGAGACATCACAATTTTCTTATGTTCCATTAGCAGCCATGAAACTGAGTCTTCTGTGTTGCTGAAACACCACCGAAGATGTGCTGAAATGTTTGGGGTAAAACCTAAAGAGAGGTTGCGTGCACGCATCCGCCTGGGTGACAGCAGACTGCTGGGTGAGGGCTGGCGCTTTGGCATGGGGGGTCAGATCAACATATGGAATGAATTCTGTACTGGCCATATATGTCTTGAGTGTATAGGGTTTGATGAGGTCTGAACAACATATGGAATGTCAGAACAGGTCAGCTCTATATATGGAGATCTAAGTGTGGCAGCGGGGGCAGTGTCTTGAGTGTACAGGGTTTGATGAGGGCCCAGATAGGACCGAGCCTTCATTTTCGGGCCTGTTGAGAACTTTCGCCAGCTGCTTGGCGTGGCTGAATTAAGGGACCTATAACATAAAATTCTACTTTTTCCATATTGTGTTGTGTTTTTTGAGCTCCCCTGTGTATTTTCTATCCCCACAAATATGCAATTTTGAACAATCAGGATTTCTCATCATATAGGGGCTTTTATGGAAATTGCTCTCAGGAACAGCACAACTGATTTGGTCGTATTTGTGATGTAATCAATGTCACCCTACTTTGTATAATTCCTCCCTCTCTTCAGTCTTCAGTTCCAAATTTGCATTTACACTTTGTTTACAATGTCCGCCATTGTTGATTTTCCAAGCTGGCATGGAATGGAAAAAAGCCTGTGTTTATCTAGCATCAGTATTATAATAACTCAAATATATGTGCACCTCCACCACCTCAGAAAATTGTGGTACTGCAGATAAAACAGCTTCAGAAGCAAAAAAGAAATGCCATGGACTGGTTATATCAGAGTGGTGATTGAGGCTCAAACCATTAGTTTGAGGGACATAGACAGTATGAAAAACTCATGTTATAGCTGCTTTAATAACTTTGGGGCAGACCCGTCTAGAGTTTAAATGGACAGGTATCAGTCAAAAGGGAGACATCGAAGAGGAAGGATGGATGGGGAAGGATCAACATATGGAATGTCAGAACAGTTTCTGACGGCCTGGGCCGTGGCTCAGCGGTCCAGGCACCTTGGCTGGTAATCCAGTCTGGCAGTGTGCCACGGGTTTGACTCCCGACCTTTACTGCATGTCACCCCCACATCTCTCTCCCCATTTCCTATCAGCCTACTGTCTGTCCCTCCATAAAAAATATAAAATAAAGGCGAAAGCCACAAAAAAAAACATTAAAAAAAAAACAGGTTCTGACATTTATCCAAATTATCCATATATGGAGATCTAAGGGTTTGAGGTGTGAGGTCAGAAGAGTTGCTGGCCAATATTGATGACATCAGGGATCTCCATGTATGGGCTTAATTGCGACAGCAAGTCACATTTACTATGACATCAGGGATCTCCAATGTCACGTGATGTCACGAAACCTGAGCATATGGGGGCTTTCCTATGGGGATTTTGAGTGACTTTTGAGTGATTTTGAGTGACTGATCACTGACTGATGGACAACAATGTACGATTTCATAGTAAATGTGATCTGCGGTCGCAATTAGAGCAAAATAGCAATATTAACGTTCGAAAATATTAATCAGTTTGATGTAATGGCAGCCATACACTGTATGGAGGTGCCAAATCAATACTTGCCCAAAGAATACAGAATGGGGAATGTTATGGATATATGTATCATACATATTGTTTCTATAGAAATCGCCACCAATAAACCAAAACACATGATAGTGTTTGAATACACAGGACCACAATGGAAACAAGCCCATATGCCTTAGATTAGATTGAATCTAATCAAGATTAGATTGAATCTAATCTAATTTAGCAACCATTGTAATATCGTACGACTGTACTACTTGCAACGGTTAATAAAGTATTTAATCAATCAATCAATCAATCACTCAATCAATCAATCAATCAATCAATCAAAAAGTGCATCCGCAAAAACAATCAAACTCCCCTACATGACTATTAAAACCTTGTGTGACACATCTCATATAGTTCTATGAGATGTACCGGCTATGTGGCAGTGGCACAGTTTACTTCAACAGTACCAGTAGGCAAAGAAACATGCCACCCTCTATTTACCGCTACTGATCCAAATCCTTAACCATGCAGTCATATACTAAAAACGGGTGACAGAATGCCATATAAATTATATTTCCATCAAACTCCCAGTCTGCAATCATACTCATCAGAAGGAAACCATGAAGGCCTTTACACAAAGCCACCATGAGAGCCATTTAACCTACAGTAAGCATGCAAGACTCTTGGGGCGTGTTGTTCAAATACCACAGCTTTTACACCATTACCTCTTGCTGTTTTAGCACATGCAAGTAACTCTGTCTGTGAGACTCTGAGAGTGGTTGTGTTCAACATATGTCAGTGTTGTGCAGTCTGCAAAAGAGTCATGTGCCTGTGTCACACTTGAAAGGCTTCCAGTTAACGTAACCATTAGGGAGACAGCATTTTGTAAGGAGAAAAGTATGATGTTCTTCGAGGGCTGAGGAGTGTTGTTTTTCTTTAATATCTTTGGTCATAAAGATTACTATTATTGGCCGATACCGATACTGCTGTTTAAAATAACAATTTAGCCGATAGCCAATACTGATACCGATATGTTTGTTTATTTAGTTTTGGTTGTTTTTATTTCCCTCTTTTGTGTCAGGGAAACAAATACATCTTCAATACAAGAAATACATGTTCAGAATCTACAGCTTGGTACAGTATGCTGCAGATAACCAACACACCCAATAGCCAATGCAACATTTATGCTTATCAACAACATATGAATATTGGCTACTGCCAGTTAAAGGGGAATACCACTCATTTTCAAGTCATTAATATACCTTAGAGTTGTTGTGTGGATTTTTTCTTTTTTTTTAAAGTCCCCCCATTCTTTGTTGCCTAGAACTGGAGGTCTGAAAAGAATCAGTAACATTATGAAGTACATCTCAGTGACATCACAAAGATGTATTATTTCCACAAAACAACTCTAAGGTAAATTAATGATGTTGAAATGTTGCAAATGAGTGGTATTCCCCTTTAATGTCAGTTTTATTTGCCGATACCGATATTGACCGATAACGGCAAATATCGTCCGATACGATATGTGGCTGATATATCGGTGCATCCCTAGGTTCAACTATTTCCCAGTCGAATACTGGAAAGTTGTGACACAAGCCGAGTGATCTTTATTACCCTTTCTAACCACCTCCTTCCTACTATGCCTCTTATGAGAATCCCCTCTTCATACAGCAGTGTAGGGCTATGGCATCCTCCTTACTGTAGTGTAGGTGCACCACTGCACCAGCACTTAGGTCACAGTGTACCATGTTAAATTTAGACTCCTTTAACACTCTCCAATAATGCATCTAGAGTATTTCCGTTCATTACTATTCAGACTTTTCTATCTAAGATTTGATCTTCTGTAATTGGGCCATAGATCTGAGCTACCATACACAGCTGGAGATTTCACATCAAATCTGGTGCCTGTCACCAGACAGAACTTCTTTGCCAGCCCCAGTTGAGCCACTGGTGACTCAAACTCCAAAATAAACGGCCCCCAAGAAAAAAATGAAACTTTCGGATTTAGTCAAAGTTAAAATTGATGTCTGTATACTGTTTTAATCAGTATAGACAATTAGGGCAAACACTAAATTGACCAGATACACTCAATAAACTTGATAAAAATAATTCACAAAGTACTTCAATGAATGACATGGACCCAAATCGTGAACTTTCTTGAATGTCATTTTCCCCACACCATAATAATTCAAATAAAAACACTGCCAGGAAAAAAAGATCCAGATCCAGGTGTTTATGTTTAGCCAGTGTTCAATTGGGTAAAACTAGGGGCGGCTGTAGCTTAGTGAGTAGATAGGCCATCTAGTAATGAGAGGGTCACCAGTTGAGTCCACCCAGAAAGTGTCCCTGAGCAGACACTTACAGTACCAGTAATCCCTAACTGCTACCCCTGGGCGCTCATCATGACCTGATCAGCCATCAGCCGAGTGAAGCTGAAACATAATTCACCCTGCAGGATTAATAAGGTCTGCAAACAAATCAAACTGTAAAAGAGAACATTCCAGAGTGATGTTACAGTTATGGCTGGTACACACTCTAGTCAAGTGATCTACTGTAAATTAAGTTATGGCTGGTATACACCTGGTGACCTAAGACTATGGAGTAATTCCCCAACAATAAAAAATGTATAGATCCATTTATGTCCAAATGAACAAAAATTACAGAACATTTTGAACATGATTGTATGTAAATAATCATGTTCATCCAATAAGGCTGGTACAAGTGAGATTTGACCTATGACACTCGTAACAACGCAAGGACATTAACGTTCATAGGCACGCAAATAACATTTTCAAAGTTAACAATGCTTAAGTCTTAACTAAGAGCCTTTATAAGTCTATAAAACATACAGGGTCAATGTAATACATTTAAGTTCCTTTAGTGTAAACAACTGAAACTCTGGACTATTGAATCTAATATAGAATGCAATACATACTGTAAGTAGTACCCACCCAAGGATATGTGATTAGGTCAATTACTGAGACTTAACTTTGAATAGGCTAATTCTAAACCAGTACATCTGACGATACAACTCCTAGGCCTGGAGCTAACACAAAGTATACAGCTGTCTGACAGGTATCAACAAGCAAGCTTGTGACATATCACCTCACCCACATCTAAGGATTAAGGATCAGGGAGGAACAAAACCCATTATTATATCATGGGCATCCTGCCAGGAAGGAAAGCAAGAGACGGAACCTTATAGAGTTGCTCTGCAGAGTGTCCAGACTGGATATAATGTCTGCTGAGCCTACACCTGGCTACACCTGCCTACACCTGGCTCTTTAAACTTTGTCGTATATTTGTGTCAAATGGCAAAAATAACACATTTTCATGTTTCAACCTTCAGCAAGCAACATTGTCATATGACAAAGTAGCCTATAGTTTATTTGAAAATGTCAGAGCCTCGCTAATGCTGCTGTCCAGTGTCCACTAAAGTGGTCTGTGAGCTCCATGCCAGCTCTGGGCTTTCCGAAACTTCAGTGTAAAACCTAGTTTAAAGGCTTCTGCCTCCCCACACACCATTCGTCTTCTGTCAGCCACAGCTAAATTCAAGCTGCCACTCCAGCAGACAGCTCTTATTCCTCCTGGTGCAAACAGAACCTTTACACTGAATGGAGAGACTTTGCTTGTATGAGTAAAAAAATAAAAATAAAATAAAGAGCACGCGCTAAAAGGTTTAACAGGACGGTACGGCAGCCCGGCAGCCAGAACCGGCGATGGTAACGGCAGACGGCAGACAGCATCAATGTTAAAATATTTAATCTTTTTACCGTTCCGTGCCGTCCTACAGGTTTTGCCGTTTGCCGTCTACCGCTTGCCTGATTCCATGTGAATGCAGCATGATGAGTAATGTAATGAGTACTGTAATATTTTCCTCCACAGGAAACCATGTTCCACTTCACCAGAAGAGAGCTTTCACAATGTTCTAGCTCAAAGAAAACAGCATAATTTTATCTAACATGCCCGATGATACACTATCAAAGCCCTTTGTTTCATATGGTTGGCCATCAGTTCCTCCTCTTTATCTACAGTAGGAACTTGATGTTCAGAATATGACTTGTTAGACGCTGTGTAAATTAGTATAACAAGCATACCCAACAACACCACAGTAGAACAAGGACCTACACAAACAGACCATTGTACATCAGTACAGTACATTCACACCCTGTACTATGAGGTTCAGCATTCAATGCAGGCAAATTATAACTGGTATTACTACATTGCAAAATCTTGAGTTAGCTGAACTCTTGAGAGTGTATAGGGACCCATAGGGGACCATTTTACATCCTCATAGTCAAATTAACAATCAGGATTTAACAGTAATAATAGTGGACAGTGGACACACGTCTCACATACGCACATACGCACATGCGCGCGGGGGCCGGGGCACAGAGAGAGAGAGAGTCCTCCAGCAGAGCAGGGGCAATCTCAGGTTATCAGAGAATATCCTGGACACTGTGGTTCTTATCAAATCAATGCGGCTTCAGAGCTTCCCTGTGCAATATTAAGGCTTCAGCCAAGCCTCTGCACAGGCCGTCAACTTACATAACCAGGCCATTAATATTGATTGTTTCCAAATTTGCGAACGAAGGGATCTTGCAATATATGAAAATAATACTTGCACCCTTTCTTCTTTCCAGTAATGATATCCACAGACCTCCAAGGCCCGTTGCCTGACCCACTCAAGTCTTACAACGGCGCTTCTGCTGAAGTAAGCCTTTTCTACTTAAAGGGTATTAACGCTCAGGGTTAAAACAGTAGACGCTCTGCATACATGATAAGAAATGTGCATCCTCGAAAAGTCTGCAGCAGTGTCTCAAAGTGGGGTCCGGGGAGCCCCAGGTGTCCTTAAGGGGGTTCCAGGGGGTCCCTTGCAAAATAAGGAACAATTTAACCCAATTTTATAATTCGGCTGTTTGAAAATAGCCGATCTACAAGCTCACAATAAGACACATTGTGAGTTTGGAAATATGCTATATATATTTTTTTTTAATGGCATTTTTAAAAGCTTGTGGAGCGCCTATTTTTGGGGGTGGGCAAAAAGAATATTGAAAAAATGTATAATTAACACAAAACACAATCATTGACATGTTTGAGAACAACTGGTCTACACATTAAACCCCTTAGTGTTCCAAATGTAACCAAATAAAGTTAGTTAAATGAACACTGAGGATTTTACTGCGTAATGCAGCTGGCGTGGAGGGAAACTGCACTCCAGCAAGTATATCTGCTGTATTTCAGATGTTGGTTTTTGTGGCTAACCCAAACAGCAAGAGTCTGAACACACCACTGTAATCCTGAAAATGTCTGCAAGTTTGGAAGCTCGACAATAAGTCAAGCACATTTTCTATTGTGGATTTAACTTTGTTTTCTACTGATCCTATACGGCTACGTAGTACGTATACCACTGCAAGAAGCCAGTTGCAATTACATTATTATAGAACACAAGCACTACTGCATGAATACCTTGTATAGAGAATTGAATTAGAATTTCTATATTGCAGCTGGAATTTTATAATTTCCCATCCTCTCTGTGAAAGGTTTTATTTACTGCAACGTAGCATCAAAGTATGCAAAGCTGTAAGATGCAAATACAGTAATGTGTATATCCCATGCCAAGAGTCTGTGAACATGAAACAATAAGCCACAAGAAGTTTAACAGACATCACATGGCATTTTCTGAACATGTTATCATACACATTAAATGTTGAAGCTAGAAACCCAGAAAAGGGACAGAAATAAACTCACACAATAGGCCTACAAAACACAATAATGTGAACTTGTGAAGTTCTTAAAACGTCACAGAATATTTCAGAAAACTTTAGGGCTGAAAAGCAAACTTTCTATTAAATGCAGAGAAACTCAGTTGTTAGTTGTTACTTGTTACAGAGGTTTTTCCAACTGCACGTTTCATTTTTCCCCCTCAGCATTCAGCATTACATAACAGAGCAAGGCGTTCTTTTTCCTGTCTTTCTCTCCCAGACGCACTTTAATCCAGTGCACATAAACGCGGTCGGGGTGAATATGGGTCAGCGGGTTAGGAGTGTGTGTGTCTCTCTCAAAGTCAGACTTCTTAAAGTAAATCAAACTATGATGTCTCCGTCCGGGAACACCCCCATCCTCCCAACTACCTGTCTTTGCCCACTATTACATAAGTGTCTCGTCTGTCTTCTACCATGCGCCATGCTTTAAAACTAACCCAGTGAAAAGTGAAAACATGTTCACGTGAGATACGAAATTAAGCTAGGGAACTGATTTTTAATGGTTTTGGTGTTTTTTTCCCCTTCTTTTCTGGGGGGTGGGGGCATGGGGGGGATTTGGTTTAAGTCGTATTTGAAGTGAAATCTGATCTGTATAATGATTTTTGCTCTCAGCTGCGCGCAGCGCGCGCCTCTGTTTATGGCTAAACCTGTTACATAACAGCTTACATTCCACATTCACCATATCACACTCTAAATATACCTCTTCCGCACAGGACGAAGGCTGCTCACACACACACGCACGCGCGCGCACACACACACACACACACACACACACACACACACACACACACACACACACACACACACACACACACACACACACACACAGCGGTTTGCAAATGAATCAAATTGTCACGTCTATAAATATTCGCGTGCACGCATACAGTGTAAGACTCGGCCGAGACATATTATTTTTTCTTTTGAACTTGGACGAGCTTTGGTTTGCCTACTGGAGAGGCAGCGTAGAAGGGGGTGTGGTTAAATACTGTCTGTTACTGTACAACATGGAAGGGACGTGGACAGATCATGTCAAATGAACTGACTGAGCGTCAAATAATAGACAAGACGCGTTCAATTCAGACTTTTCCTGGATTTTTTATTGCCCGTGCGCCCGTGCCCGTGGCATTATTACTGTCTGACCAGTGACCGCACACGCACGTCCGGAGGTGCACCGTCACAAATGCCAATGCAAAGCCCCAATTGCGTCTGCTGGACTGGTGCTGCAACAATAATATTACACAGCTTCAACATTTCAGCTGCAGGCAGCTTGAAACGCAGCAGGCATAATAATAGTAGTATAGTCTGCCCAAGAGTTTGCCTATAATTTCTGTCATACGACCATGTGAGCTGACAGCAACCAAACGTCACTTCAAAGGGAGAATGGGTCTAATCGGTCTAATCGTAACAGTTTCCAAAAGTTCACTTTTGACACTTTGTAGCATAACGTGCTTGGGCACACAGGTTGGTCTGTGAAGGCTTTAAGTGACGCATCTGTCGACTCATTTAAGTTGTTGGGGAATAGATTTGCCTCACGTTCGGAATGAATGTGACATGTATGACCGCACCATCCCTCAATGATCATGAGCTGTCAGTGGGGCTTGAACACCATGGCATGCATGCAGGCGATACACACAGCGACAAGGCAAAAAGCCGCGATGGCACAAAATACTGCACATGTGTGTGTCTGTGCTTGATTGATTTCAGACAGCGTGCAGCTGCTTGGATGGACGCGAATATTTATTATAGTCGTGGTGCAATTAATCCGCTTTGAAGTTTGATCAAATTCCGTGATCAATAAACATTTCTAGTATAATGAGAAATATGGTCCGCTTACCTCTGTTGGTGCTTGAACAGGTCTGCCTACGAACCGGGGCTGGATGGTCCGCTTTTCGGAGCGTCTCCAGGTTTACCGGGGTTTCCCTGACCGGGGTAGCCGGCTCCGAGGCGCTGTTGCCCGGGTCGCTCGCTGGATCTGGAGGGGACTCCATGTTGAATTTTCAGATTTGCTGTTCAACTATCGCTACTGTATGAACTAATTCTTTTTGATTTGTGAGCTCCGCGACTACGTCTTGCTATCTATTTTAGAGTAGAACTAAGAAATGAGAAATGCGAGTGTGTCTGAGGTGGGTGTGTTGGTCTGATTGTCCACTAGCAGCGCTAGTGAGAGCTCGAGTCGATCATGCCACTGAAAAGGGAGAGGTTGTCAATAGCCGATGAATAGATGTAGGCCTACTAGTAATCCATGCCGATCGACCCTGGGTACTTTTACATCGAAACAGTACTTTGTTTTATTTTATGTTATTACCACGTAGCCCAATCCAACTGTTCCACAAACAAAACATTATATTTTCCATAGAATAATAAAACAAAATGGAATGATATGGTTTATGCATGGCTCACGTTTCTGAATGTGAAATTATAAATTACACAGCCCTGTCCCAGTACACTTGTTATTTAGTCGGAGGAAAACATAAAAACATGTCACTGTCTGA
This sequence comes from Electrona antarctica, assembly GCF_951216825.1. NCBI lineage: Eukaryota > Metazoa > Chordata > Actinopteri > Myctophiformes > Myctophidae > Electrona > Electrona antarctica. The sequence goes on from NC_136810.1 coordinate 34,434,679, forward strand.
CCACTATAGGTCCACTAATCTGATAATAACCTAATTGTAACAGAAAAGGCATAAATAGATCAAATAACATGGTTTAATGATATATTTCAAACATTGCAATCTTCGCACCCCAATCATCATCATCATCATCATCATCATCATCAATGATGATAATCATCACCCACAGTCCTCACTAGTCACTATACCATCATCATTACATTCTGCATCAAACCCATGAATTCAGTATAGGTATAGGCTTTAATATTTTTTAAGAAATTCCTTATTAATAGGCTAAAGAGAAGTGATGATCCAATGATGGCGATGAAGAATGAAAATTAATCTAGTTTATTAATTCATCTAGTATATTATTTTATAGTTTTATAGTGGGCATTTTAGTTTTTAGTTTTTTTAGTTTTTTCCATCAACATTATGCTGGGGAGGAGCGGACTGCTGCTGTTTCTCATGATGAGCTGGTCTGCAGTCCTAGTCTTTACTGTAAATTATTTCTGTCAAGAAAGAAGTAACTACGAGCCGAGGATCTTCTTTCAGAGAACGTGCGCTTACTGCCTATCGCGTGTCCAGCAGCAGGAACGCATCATCAGTCGGTACTGTAGCGAGCATGCCTGCGCAGCTTGTTCTACTACACTGCAATTACAAACACCATGCTTTCCGATGCTGCATGTGATCAGCGGCCACGCTCTAAGGCAGAACCACGCCCCCTTTAAAACGTTGCACGTGGACTTTGACATAGTCCTGCTCTAGTGCTCTTGCACTGACTGTATATTCAAAATAGTCTACCTATTTACAGGCCAATTAAGCAGATCCACTTGGGGCAGTTATTAATGATAATAGACAATTCTTATTGGTTAAACAGGAAAGGTGGGCATCAAAACATTCTGGGCACTAGGGAAAACTGGGCACATATAGATTGGGCAATAGAGAAATGTGGGCAATCTGGGCACCAAAACGGAGTGGGCAACAGGAAAACTGGGCACTAGTGAAATCTGGGTACCAAAACAGAGTGGGCACCGGGAAAACGGGACTATAGGGAAATGTGGGCACCAACACAAAGTGGGCACCAGACATCGGAAGAGTGGGCACTAGGGGAACCTTTCCTGTATTCTTCTTCTTATTAGTTGTATTAGTCTATTATGGAATGTGGAATTATGTGGAATGCCTTGATACCATCCATTAAACTGTGAATCACTGATTTCTTTCAAAACTGTCCTTCTACAGGAGCCCACAATTCCCATCAAAAGGAGGTGTCATTCACTGCCGCAAATTTTCCTTTTTCTCCTTTGTACATAGTGTTTGTATTTGTTGATGACATGTATTATCGTATTTTTGTTTAATGCTATGTTTATCAATTGAATACAATTGTTATACACAATGTAAACAAGTCCCCAGGACCTTTTTGTATTATGTTTTTAGCCTAAATGTCTTACTATTAAATGGTATTATTGGCTATCTTCACTATATTGAAATATGGCTTAAAGGACCACTTTTATTATTATTATTTACAGGGGTTCATTTATTAGTTTGTAATGATAATAATTAAAACTTGAATGTTAAAAATGTTTATGTATTGCTTTTTTTTAAACAAATGACCAGAATGCCCCCACCCCTCAGTTTATAAGTCACTATAACGTTGTCCCTTTCTACTGTAGAAATGTAGTGGTGTCAAAAGTACAATATTTGTCTTTGAAATGTAGTGGAGTGAAAGTAATAGCCCAAAAATATAGCCCCTCTCCCTCCGCTATATAGCTCAAGCTGTACAGCAGAGGGAGAGGTTCATTGGAGCTACCAAAAATACAATTACTAAGTAAAGTACAGATACAAAATATAATCAATCAGTCAATAATAATAATAATAATAAGGGTAATAATAATAATAAGGGTAATAATAATAATAATAATAATAATTAAGTTTAATAAGTAAATGTACTTTGTTACTGTCAACCACTGATTTATATGATATCTCCATTTGACAGTATTCCAGCAGTGCGCCATTGGTGTTTACTTAATTAATTCACCAAGGCTGGCAGGCGTGCGTGTGTGTGTGACTGCGTGCGTGGGGGTGGTTGATCACCTGCAGAAGTGTACTTTACTTGTTTCATGTTGACATCTGGTCATTTTTATTCATTTATTTAGACGAACTCATAATTCCAACACCGTTTTGACTAATTCTCCAGCTGGGACATGTTAGTACATGTTTGACTCGTGTTAAAATGATACTGGTTTCAAACCACTTAAACCCTAGAAACTTGTTGTTGTTCTGGCTCCCCCTGGGCTCTACTACTGTATACTAGGCTGCATTCCCCTCTACCACATATCTCAGACTTAACTGACAGAATTTGAGCTTGTAGTTCAGCTATTTTGCCAGAATAGGGTTCAAGAGGCTAACCTGTTATTTGGAGAATGAAAGCAAAGACAGAGAAGAAAAAAGTAAGAACATACAAGTTTGCATTCACATTGGCTTAAAATGTTAGCATTGACATTGAGTAACAAAAAACCTGTGAAGCAAACATGACGCATGAAATTAATGCACTGCATGTGCATTAGTGCTAGTGCTAATAGATTGTTGATATACTTTACCTTAATTTACATTTACATTTATATCAGTTAATAATATGCAAAATCCAGGTTGGTCTAAGTGCAGACGGCCAGACCAGAGCTTAAATGCCCTATTTGGTATTTTGTATCTTATTTCTACTTATTTCTAATACCTGTACACTTTAAATACATATATTTACACGCTTAGATGCATCTGTCTGCTCTTGTACCGTATCTGTCCTGTGTTTCCTACTGTGTTGCTGCTATGGAAACTGAATTTCCCTCACGGGATCAATAAAGGTCTGTCTGTCTGTCTGTCTGTCTGTCTGTCTGTCTGTCTGTCTGTCTGTCTGTCTGTCTGTCTGTCTGTCTGCCTGCCTGCCTGCCTGCCTGCCTGCCTGCGTATCAACCTACGGAACTACCAACCTACCTAACAAACACAAACTGACATAATTTCATTTGTTATTATCGGTATTGTGTGGTCATCAAGATTTCATCATGAGTGATGTTTCTCGTTATCCACTGGCAATATAAACACACACAACACACTGATGAGATTGTGATATAACTTTTGGAGCACTGTTGCAGCAGACGCATGACGTTTCAAGGAGAAGCCAGAAAGAATATCTCAGTGCCAAGAGAAGAGGCCAAGTTCCTTCCCTCCTGCTTAGTATTAGCTCCTCAAAACATTTCTCTGACCTCCTGACCCACTGCAATTGTGAACCTCACACGAACATTCCTCGCCTGTTGCAAGTCCCAGTTGTGAAACTTGAACTTGAGCGAGACGCAAGCATACAGTTATACCTTCCCTGATATGGTCCCTGAAGTACACAGCCTACTGTAAGCATGCTCATGCTATGTCTGCATTAAATGCTGTGTGCATACAGTAAATTTGTGTACGCAGGGTCAGACACTCATGCAATAATATTTCAATATATCTACAATGATACACGGGCACATACAACACAGTCATTGGACAAAGTACTCAACCCCAGTACTGGGGTAAAATAATAGATATTCCTTGTGAAATATTACTCAATTACAAGTACATGTACTTTTTTGAGTGGTGCAAACACTCCCTTACGGAGCTATGTGTGTGGGTGGGTGGCTGGGTGCGTCTGAGCACGAAAACAGCATGGTTGTTTTTCACCACCTGTGCGCAACCTAACACACACGCACATATTAACTGTATATATGGTGATTTCGGGTGTGCCAGTACAGTACAGTACAGTACAGTACAGTACAGTACAGTACAGGGTACAGTAGAGGGAGCCCCACACGGTAACTCTGTCATTTCTCAACCGTTTAGGACGCGGGGCGGCTCGCCGGAATCGGGCCGGCACCCTGGGTGCGTTCCTGTGGGTCAGGATCCCCCCCCCCCACACACACGGGTGTGATTTTTCCATTTCTGGAAATGTAGTGGACAAAAGTACAATATTTGTCTTTGTGGAGTGAAAGTATCAAAAAAATACAAATAGTCAAGTAAGTATAAAGTACAGATATTTGTTTTACTTAAGTACTGTACTTCATTATTGTCCACGACTGAGTACAGTATGTATATGCAGTTATGCACACAGACACACCTATACCCTGCCCTGTGTTTAAACCAAAAGGATGCAAGGACAAGTTTGATGCTGCCGGTTTAATTTGTGAGTTATAATGAATTATGCTGCTGTCACAGTGTGGAGCAGAGGAAGGATGTGGCTGATGTGAAGCGAGCAGAGCAGGCAGAGCAAGCATGCCTGCTTGTGTTTAAAAATGATTGATTAAGCTGACACCAGCTCAGGGGTGCAACACCGCTCTATTTTTCTCCCTCATTATGTAAGGCTATATTTCAAATCAGGAGTGCACTGGAGGAAGACACTGGAGACACCAGACAGGACACCCTTCAAATAAAAAAAAAGTTTATCAGACAACAGCCAAGGAGACTGATGAGTTCCCCCTCTAATCTTGTCTTGGGAGTGGCGATGGAAAGAAAGCAAGTGTTTGTCAAAGGAAAGGGTCATCCCTAAACAAAAGAGAGGAAAATAGCGCTGATACTAAGGAAATGTTTTCAATGTTTGCTAAAAGAAAAAAGTTACAGAAAATCTACACATGCAGTGCTTAGAAAATAGAAAGCGAAAAATCCTATACTGATGACCATATGGGGGCGTGATATCTGACCTCATGAAATGTCTTTTTTACTGTACTGCTGAGTTGAGGAAATCGTCTGATTAATTTAAAAGAAATTTATTTTGTAAAGAATCAACAATTGAATATGTTACAGTACATGCATAAAAAATGTGGATTGAATTCTCAAAAGGAAGTTGTTGTGTTATTTTAACGGTGAACTTTATGACACGTTTGTTGTTTTACAAAACGGACATCTACAATGGAAGTCTGCCCAACAGATTAAACTACAAACGATCAGCCTTTGCCTGCACTGTAAAATTCGAGCTGTTGGTTTAACTAGGAGAGTAAAAATGGACGTCTGCGGGTCCACTTTTACACTACCAGAGTTAAATGAATGCCCCAGACTTTGCTGCAGATTTAGTGCAGAGAGAGCTAGTGCTGTTTGTAATGAAAGAGACATATTAATGGTCCTTTCACTTATTCATGTGTAGGAAATGAAGAGGCACAGCCACAGTTGACTGAAACAGTTGACAGAACAAAGAGCCAACATTGGGGGAATTATTGTATTTATGATTTCAATCTGACAGATGGAGGTATCAAGAGATATAGACTGAGTGACACACTGGTGGAGGTTCAAAGTTAAATTATATGAAGTACTATATGGCAACATGTTAAGGCATGGGGGCGCGCGCACACACACACACACACACACACACACACACACACACACACACACACACACACACACACACACACACACACACACACACACACACACACACATACACATACACATACACACGCACTGCACTGCACTGCACTGCACTGCACTGCACTGCACTGCACTGCACTGCACTGCACTGCACTTCGAGTGAGCAGGGCCTCATGGGTACAGACCTCAGAGACAACTGTGAAGTCATTGCTACCGCGTACTACTCTGTAAGCATTCAAACATAATAGGCATATGTAGATAGTGTGAGGGAAGATCTTATACTGTATACAGGCAAGCTATAGGGTACTTTTGCAGAGGAATATCACAGCTTCAAGATTAACATACAGTAATTCTGAAATAAAGTACACATTCTTGTCCTCAGAGACAGCGCTTCCAACAGCACCACCTAGCAGCAGTGTGCAACCACTGTAAATCACAATACACTTCCTATTGAGTCTGCAGCTTGCTTCATGTGCCTAGATGAGCATGTCTATGGATACTAAACCGATGCTAATAATCTCACCAAAATCTTTTCACTATTTATGGCAAAGACACTTAAGAAATCCTTCTCGAGTCAGTCAACATCAATATGTTCTAGAAGGAAGGAAGGAAGGAAGGAAGGAAGGAAGGAAGGAAGGAAGGAAGGGAAGCACCTTCTGCTCTTCCATCACTGCTTAATCACTTTAAGGACTATTTACATGCTATTTACACTATTTTGGAAATTATTGTACTTTTTTTCCCCGTCTGTCCAAACATTCCAGCTATTTGAGTCAATGCGTGTGCATGCAATGCACGTAAATTAAACTCAACTCAAATGTATTTGTAGACCTTAATCACAGTCTGTCTCACAGGGCTTTACAGGCCCACATTAACAAAGGAAATGAACAACTCCCTCTCTCCTTAGACGCTCAGCCGAGCAAGAAAAAACCCTTGACAGGAAAAAGGGAAAAAAGAGGCAGCATCTGGAAATAGTTTCATTATCAATTTTCAGCTTATGTTATCTTTGTTAAGGATAAATTATTATGATACTTAATCCTCTCACATAAACAATGGGATGGGTATGATTATACTTTATATAATACAGCAACTGCATACAGCCATAGCACTTGAATATAATAATCACACAGTATAGCCAATCAAAACAAAATGTAATTTTAATATGGTTTACTCTTACTTAGGGCTGCACAATACACTGTATCAATATTATATCGATATTGTGATATGAGACTAAATATCATCTGGGATTATGGATATCACAATATTGTGATATGCAGTGTTGGCTTTTTTATCACTTACAATAAGCCTCATTTCATACAAAAAAGGGGGAAAAAGACAAATCTAAAATAGCTGATATTGTACATCATTTTGGAATCTTTTAAAAATGAAATATAAATAAATATTTTCGTTACAATATCTATTGGTATATTCAAGGCATTTAAACAAGAATATGAATATGAATTGATTTGATCTTGTCCACATCGTCTAGCCCTACTACTCTAATATCTTACACAATGATTCAAAGCTGTGATGTGGTGTGGGGAGGTTGGTGGTGGTGATGGTGTGTGCGTGTCTGTGGGGGGGGGGGGGGGGGTGTTGATGAAAAAAAAGAGAAGAAGAATCTTGTTAGATTTTAGGGGTGAGCTCCTTTCTGTCAGAGGTAGAATTGACTCATGGCATCTGAGTAAAGTTCATATGACTAGGGACTGGAATGAGTTTCTGAGTTGGAAATCAGGGGGTGAAAAATGGCGTGGTTATTTGTACCTGACAGAAGTTAAGAGCTTTTCCCAGAGGACCACTGACTCCCTGCTGACCGCAAGGCAGCCTCGCTCCTCCAGCATGCGCTCACCTTGTGGAGATCACACCACTACACAGTACCCACTGGCTGATATGCCATGGCCGTTGCAGGCCACTCTTTATGAACTCGGAGAATGTAAAAATTGAACTTACGGGTGAGTTTGGTTCCATTTGCATTTGTGTGTGTGTGTGTGTGTGTGTGTGTGTGTGTGTGTGTGTGTGTGTGTGTGTGTGTGTGTGTGTGTGTGTGTGTGTGTGTGTGTTTGTGTGTGAGTGAGTGTGTGTGTGTGTGTGCGCACGTGCGTGCGTGCACATGCAGGTGCAACATGTCCTCTGTACTGTAGGTCTGACCTCGATTAGTCGATGAATTGACTAATCAATCGAGGGAGTCTGATTCGACTGCCAATCTCTCAGTCGAAAATAACTAATAGTTTGCCAAAAATAGGTTATATTATGTCATGATTTATTGGGAGAAACCAAGCAAGCGTGTTAAATCAGACATTAAGCACCCCCTACGGCCCAAATGAAATGCTGCTCTATTGCTTTAGGCTACATTTGGCCAATCAGATTTGACTATATATATATAAATTCTTAGTCGGGGACAGGCCTACTGCACTGTAAATCCGTTTAAAGTGTGAGGTTGAGGTTTTTGTACTCGCTAGTGTTATTGTTGTCCAGTTCTTTGAGGCTTAATAACCGAGAATCCTGCATGGCAAAGAAAATGTCCCACAGGAAGAGATCAAAGTGTTGTCAGTGAGCGAGCAAGGAGCTGTCGATGATAGTTTTGCTTTAGAGGGTTCATTGGGGGCAAACAATATGTCACCCCGGATTAGATGTTTGATATGGACTTACGACTGCATACAGTGAATGGCTGCAGTCCACTGAACATCACAGAACGCAATTTAATGCGTGCATCCCCAGCGTTCATTCCGCCTTCTCATTACACTAATGGACTAGAAAATATACCTACCTCACCATGAATATTGCCTTTGTCTGACCATCGCCGGGAGAACATTCTGTCTCTAGTTCGATCTTGCATTATTACAAACCATGGGTTGAGGCAAACCGGTGAATATGAATGTTACATTAACCACGTAAACCCTCTATACTATATACTTGCTATATACTGGCTATATACTTGCTCTGCTCTTTCTTTCTACATCAAATCTCTTGGTCGAAAGTCGCCAATCTACAAGTTCACATACTGTAGATGTGCTATTTTTGCTGAAAGTTTGCCCCCAGAATAGGGACACTAGCAGTGGTGTCATGCTCGTAGAACGCAGTACCACACTGTGGTACCAGTCCTTTTTTGACGTGCACGCGCAGGGACGGAACGGAACGGTGCACGTGCGTGTACGCTAGAACACGTCCCCCTAGATTCAAGAGAAGACGCACCAACCTCGCGTCACCAGACTTTCCAAGACGCACCGGAAATACCCAGTGGTCTAGGTTTTCACACCCTATTTTCACACCGTGTAAAGTACCGTGCCAAATTCAAATGGCTATTACTTTGCATAACAACAGCTTTAACTGTTTATACCTGAGCGCACACGGTAAACATGCACACTTAAGCAGTAGGATATGGCTCCAGTAGGCTATGTGTGGTGTTCTGCACACAAGAAGAATGCCTCCTCCTCCATCAAAGAACAGATTCATTCGTCCAAAGCAAACTTTTTAGTTTCGCTAGTGTGCAGTAAAGATGTTTGCCTGACTATTTTAAGTCTACTTTTGTGTTTGTGTGTCTAAAACTCTCATACACTATTTAACAATATAGGCATAGTGTCAGGAATCCTCCCTAGACCTGGCCTCTGTGTTCACGCCCCCCCTGCATTCCTAGCAATCACTGTTCAGCCTATTGCCTGTTTCTACTCACCTGCTGGCTGTTGCTCTAATTAGTTTGAGGCTATTTAAGCAAGTGAACTTCTACATACCCATTTGTCAGTTTGTCGTCGTAACTCCTGTTTTCGGTTCCAGCCTGAACCTCCTGTTTCCCTGTCTGGACTTTGAAGCTGACTGCCAGTTTTTGGATTTTGCCATTTGCCTTGCCTTGTTTGCCTTTTATGTGATACCTATGGTATTGACTTTTGTTCTGCCTTTTGAGAATTTAAGTAAAGACTGAGTTATCTGCATCCTGCCTGTTGCCTGCTATTTTCTGCATTTGAGTCCTCCTGAATACCCTGACACATAGGCTATGCAGCTGTTCTGTGTGCATGCCGCGATGCGCACATACACGTGCGTGCACGTGCATGTTTGTATGTGACGTTCCGTGGTACCAGGAAAAAAATCACCATGACAGTCGGGCAGTATTATGCGTGTCTTAAGTACCAGGTCTTATGACTTAACTTAAGACCTGGAGGCGTGGTCAATGCTGTTTGGCCACTCAGAATAGCCAAATGGCATTGATCACGCCTCCAGGTCTTAAGTTAAGTAATAAGACCTGGTACTTAAGACACGCATAATACTGCCCCTAGGGGTTCATGTAGACAAAACACATAATGTAGTACAGTATAGAATGCACTTACTGTACTGTCTTACTGTATTAGACTAAAGATATGAAGTAATTATACAGTGCGCTTCACAAAACAAAACAAATATTGCATTATTGTGACTCTCAAGCCTCTCTCAAGCCATCTAAGAATGGCGGTCAAGAGCCTACGCCACTTCATGTGCGGATGAAAACAATATGGCAGGTCACCCTGCCTGCCCGTCCGATCTCTTCTGCCAAAACCTCGCCAAACAAATTGTTACTGTGCGGTCTCTGATGTTGGGCAGCTGCTAATTTAGCCTTTAGCTTCCATGGTACTGTAAATCACAACACTCAGGAAGACAAATGTCAGAACACATGTTGCCAGACTGTGTCTTTGAGCAGAAGATTCCTTTAATTGGGTGTGCAGGGACCCTGGTCCAATCCCCAGCACCCTCCTCTTCCTCTCTCTTCCCTCTCTCGTTCTCCTCTCTTAACATGCTAACAAAAGGCAGAGAGATGAAAAAGACTGCGTCAAACCCATCCCTACTTTGTGCCATTATAGAACAGACACACTAGGGGTAAAGAGGTGCGATGGCAAACTTCAAGGAGAGCTTTATATAACTCCCTTTTTAGTCTCCTTGTTTCATGTTTATTTTACTTCCTCTTCAAGCTATCATGTCTGATTGACACCGCTTCCTGTCATAACAACCATTATTCATCATCGAACCAGCGTATGGAATCCAGCGATAGCTTCTGGATATATTTGTCTGAGTTTAGGAAAATGTGTAGAGAATCAAAAATGCTCTCCAAAGTCTGCTCGGAGTCATCTTATCATCAGCATTATGATTCTACCCTTCTTGTTCACACATGCGCGCACACACGCACGCACGCACGCACGCACGCACGCACACACACACACACACACACACACACACACACACACACACACACACACACACACACACACACACACAGTATAAAGGGAATTGAGATCATAAAGAATAGACATTCAAAGGCCTAAACACAAGAAGAGTTTCCTCAAAGCATGTCTCTCACTCACTGTACTGAATTGTCCACACAGACAGTGAAGTCAAAGCATCTCATTTCTTTTGCCCCATTGCAAGAGTTCAGTTACCATGAACTTGTTAAGTTCTGGTAAGCAGATGAAAGAAAACAGTAAAAATAAATATGAAATAAATTAAGTTCTGGTAAGAATATTTTGATGGTTGGGTGATGGTGTGTGGAGGTGGTTGTCGGGAAAAAAATAAATAAAAAATAAATAAATGATTATTAATTGTTTTCTAACAAAAATGGAATACATACTATATCTTTGCTGTTCCTTTGATGGGTCCCATTTTCGAATGAGATAGCAAAAACAGCTAACTAGCAATGAGATCAAATGATTGACATTGCTAGAATGTTCCTATTATTCATGTGTGGTATCAAATGTCAGAGGGTGCTTTCAAAAATAGAACCATTTGACCTATGCACACTATCTCAAGTTATTTGTGGACCTCTAGGATTTTCACAGCCCTATTACATTTTACAGCCTGCACACATTCTCCATGACCTGATGCCCAAATTGACCCCATTAAAGTCCATAATTATGTACATTGTAAAACAAAAAGGAATTAACCAAATGCCCATAAAAGTACAATTAAATCACATTATCTATATTAAATGAGTCAATACACAGTGAAATGACCATCCTACCATTGTATCATCGCTTACAGTAATGTATTTGTTTCCGTTTCATTCTTTATTTTGATTAGTGTTTATAGTTTACAAATTTAGCTCAACATGGCGACATAATGACATGGTGTAATTTTTCAGTTTCTTGTGAGAAATGTGCAACTTATTATTCTATACATAATATATTTTTGCCAAACCTATGACAGGGATAAATTGAGTAAAATAAATGAAGGTTATTCAGGCATCATGAGTGTGCGGAGCTTCCCTTTATTTCCTATCATTATCCTTTTGTGACTCCAGCACCTCACTTAAGTTTTTTCAGCAGATGAGCGGTGTTTTTCATTTTTAATAAAAATTAAATAAAACTGTATCATCTGTGTGCTGATAGTGAGTCCCCACTAAAGTCGAAAGGAAAATTACATACCGGTGGTAACTGACTGACTATGAATATTTAATTGCAATTCAGCCATATGTAGTAATTTGAGCTTGATCTGTGACCACTGCATTATTACTTCTGTTCTAACCAATACTGAACAATACAGTCAACTATACATTTGAAAGCAATATGTTTTGTGGATTTTAATATTTAGAGTAGCATTACACAAATAATGTGTTTTATAACTTTGAATAACAATGTGGTTGTATAACGTATATACTGTAGTTTCCTATATTTCATTGTACAGAAAATAATGAAATAGCCTATCTACAAGCTCACAACTCGCTGCTGAGAGAGTGTAGATCAGCAATTTTCCAAATTATTTTGATTTCAAATAATGTTGCAATATTTTCGAATTCTTTTGAAAGATTGCGCCGAATGTGGACCCCAGGCAAAGGGTGGTTAACTTTAGCCTGGCTAATAAGCCAGACTCAAATCACACTGTCGTGTGGTATTTGAGTCTGGAGATGCTGTGTATGGATCATGTTTCCCGGGGGGCGGGTTCAAACATTTTCTCTTTGACGCAATTGGTTAGAGCTACTGTCAGTCAAAGGTCTCAAGCATTGAACGTCAATGTACCAAAGCCCGCCCATATTGCATACCGTGTCCCGATTGGCCACACCAGTTCTCTGGTGTAGGAAATGGGCGTACAATTGAGCCTCTCCAGACCGTAATCCGCCGGCAGGCTTATTAGCCAGGCTAGGTTAATTTAGGGGTGTAATGTGCATTTATCCCTGATGTAATGGATATTGATGCTGCTTTATTCCTGAAGTTCTAGAAATGTTTTCAGATCACCTTTCCAGGATTTCAGAGCTTGACATTTGTCACAAAGTAAATGTTTACAGATCCACTGAAACACATTTCTGATGAATCTCTGCTTGGTTTGGTCTGCAGTTAAGTGTTCATTTCCATCTGTAACTCATTCATCTTAAATTAACTCATCATATACAAAATACAAATAAGTAGCCTAGGACAGGTGTATTGTTGACTGTTTCAAACGTATAGATAAGAATACTGTATCTATAGGATGTTTGACATGTTCCTCTTCTGTTCCTACTCATCCTCAGCTTCCATTAGTATGATTTGTACAAATTACACTGCAAAACCAAGGAGGTAAATGAACTGTCAGGATTTTGCTGTGTGGCAATCTGAGCAACCAGTCTGTTATGCTTTTGTCAGTCTAATGTTTCTGTCTTTGCAGTATATTTTTCCACACAATTAGACACTTTATATTCCACCAGTGGGATTTATCTGGAGTTCAACACAATTAATTCATCTAGATTAATTGTATCCACTGCTCCTCTCTTGGGTTGATCTTTTATTGTAAATGTCAATAACGCATGGCTAGATCCCAAGCAAGGTAAGAGAGTAAATGATTACCCCTACAGAAAACTGTTCATCTATTACAATTACTCCTATTATCACATTCTATTACTGACAGTAATACTTTAAAGAAACACTGATATTGGATTCCTCTGATGTTTCCATGGAGATAAGGGCATTTTCATCGTCAGATTGGAGAGCAGATTTTATAAGAGCAGTAGATCACAGTTAAGTTCAAACAAAAACGCAATAAATTGAGAAAGGGCCATATTATTTTAGCAACATAAATAACTAAACGTTATATAAACATCAGCAATATTCCATTTGAATGTTGCTGTTTAAAGTTTTCACACTTTTCACAATCATCAGTCTTTATTTGTAACTTGAGACTGTACAAATGTAACAAAATTAACTCTTACGGGTTAATTTGGTTACATCGCTGAGTCAAATTAAGAATTAGGATTTTACCGTTTACAAAGGTAATTGTTGAGGATATGCCTAGCATGAAGGCTGCTAATTTGGCATAGATCCAAAGTCCCGTTAGTCCGAACATGCATTAAGGTTGGCGAACATGCGCTGTTCCCGTGCTTGCGGTTATGTTTTGGTTAGGGTTAGAGCTAGGATTAGAAATGGTCGAACTAGCGGGAGGTCGAACCAATGACATGTTACCAGTGCATATAAGTAAGAATTTAATGCACTATATAAGTAAGAATTTAATGCACTAATGCATAGTTACTGTAAGCTAACTTTATAATACCAATTCACCTGTCACATCGCCAGTTATAACTGGCACGGCGCCACACTCTGAAGAGATGTGCATTAGTGCATATAAGTAAGAATTTAATATATCTGAGTTATCCTAACTTTATAATACCAATTCCCCGCCGAGACCTATACTCGCCCATCTAACTTGCCAGGCAGAAATCCCACGGATTCAAGCGAGTGACTGCTCGTCCCTCCTAAACCAGCTACCTTTAAACGGTCCTTTATAATACGCAAATTCTATCAAAGGCAACAGTAATGAATTGTTCATCTGTAATGTCCAACTAGGGGGAACCAGGCACATTCCCAAAATAATGTTTTCACGCACGCACATCCAAAAAACTTTTTCAACAATACATACTGTAGTTCCCAGTAGAATTTCTTGTTTCAGGTTAGATACAGTACTGTATGTATCTGAATTATTTTATATTTTTTATGGAGGGACAGACAGTAGGCTGACAGGAAATGGGGAGAGAGATGGGGGGAAGACATGCAGTAAAGGCCGTCGGGATCGGGAGTCGAACCCGTGGCACACTTCCAGACTGGATTACCAGCCAAAGGTGCCTGGACCACTGAGCCATGTCCCAGGCCATGTATCTGAATATAAACTGACCTGATGTTATATTTCTTAGCCCTTGTTTGAGCATTTGGATTAGTATTGATCACAATGCGATCCACAAGTGACAGTCCTTGAGCTTGACATTTGTGGCCATTTGTGTGGCACGCACATCCCAAAAAACCTTTTCAGGAGCTGAACAACAATAAGTACTTATAGGAGGAAAGCAAGGGGGAGTCCACAGACTCCACACACTGTAGTTATCAGTAGAAAATGTATTTAGTTTCAGGTAACAACGTTTCGACCACTGTCTGTCTTCATCAGGTCTGAATTGTTCATCTGTAACAGAATGTAACATCCTCTAATACTGTATCCTGATGCAGGATTGGCTCCAAAACTATGGAATGCACTTCCGCTTGCAAATTCGCTCCCAAACTTCCGCCGCAGTCTGAAAACACACCTCTTCAGACTCCATCTTAGCCCATATAGCACTTGCCGTAGTACTTGACCTAGCCTCGACCTCCTACAGGCGTATGAGGAAAGGCTCAACTTATGTATCTTAGATAGCTTAGAGAGCAGTTTATGTAGACTTATAGCATTTTATGTAAACATAGCACTGTATAGTATATGCATAGTTTCATTACATAGATTTTCCACTGTTATGCTCTTAGCTTACGTATGATTCGTGATAACTACTTCGTATGTATTTGATGTATTGCTATGATTTTTTATTCTTTGTTCTTGCTTAATGTAAGTCGCTCTGGATTAAGAGTGTCTGCTAAATGCCTGAATTGTAAATTGTAAATTGCAAGTCACCGCTCCCCTTCTATATCGTCCCTGTTGGGCAGAAACCATGTATCTCCATATTTAATTAATTAATTAATTAATTTAAATGTTAATAAAAATGAATGCTGTACATGCTTACATTTCATCATAGTGCTGTGGGAAAGTAGTTAAAATAAGCAATGTACTTGTAAGCTCACAATGCGTTGTGGGTTTTATAAATTGTTGACGTACGACAAGATTTACAAGACAGAATAATAACTGATGAAATAATAACTATACATTGCATCCATTGGAACTGCTTTGGACATTCCACGACAGCGGTGATATACTGCTGCAGACATGGGGCATCAATGTACAGAAACCCCCTCTGTTTCCTACAATCACCCTGACCTGTGATTCACATTATGTGTGTTTATTTAGACAAGGCCCTGCATAGCAGTGGGGAGCGCTGGGCCCTGAGCAGCACAGCACCACTCTAATGAGCAGAGCTGGACACTCTTAGACAAAGACAGGCTGGATTCTATTCAGTATCTCAGCCTATTAGCTGGCTCCTGTCCAGCACGTAGAAAATTAATTCCTCTTCCTTTCAGTTACCTTGGCTCACAATTGTATTGCTCTGCTCACAAGGGCAGCACAATTCCCGCTATAATTAATGCAATGGTTCAGATCAATATGCTGTGATCTGTTTAATAGCCTGATAATTTCAATATGGATAAAACACTGCTTTACACAGGTAAATATGTTTTGGCACCAGGCCAAGTTACATACAGTACTGTATGTATCTGAATTTTGACCTGTTATATTCCTTATCCCTTGTTTGAGCATTTGGATTACATTGATCACAATGCGATCCACAAGTAACAGTCCTTGAGCTTGACCTCAACACTAAAAATCATTCAAGCTTGAAACATTTGTGGGCATTTTAAAATGATGATAATTTAACAACTCTTGACAAGCCTTTGTATTGGCTGTGTACATGATGAACAAATAATACATCTCTATACAACTTACGGTATATCTACAACAATCAGTGTCAAATTGAGTGGTAAACTAGTGTTTGTCAATACTGTGTCTAATGGGCAGGTTTGCAATTAAGGCAACTGCTCATAAATTATTTAGTTAAGCAGGTCTGATGAAGGGTTCACAAAGCCTTCATGAATAGTTAAAAGACATTTCTTTTTTGTTTCAACTATGACCAAACTTGATGGTTTGGGGAAAAATATGTTTTGGCAACAGCGTATAATGCTCCACAACAGTCTAAAATTTGCCCAGACTAAAATAGACAGAAAATTACACAGAGACAAAAGCTGAGGCTGTCGTTTTCCCCAAAGGTTCTCTAAAGCCTGAAACGTTCACTGTAATGTTTGTCTTCAACAACAAAACAATACTCTCTTTCCTCATCGTTTGTGTTTTCTTCCCCAGCCAGACCCCATAGTGAGCAGCAGGCACCTTTTATTGATCAACACAAAGTCCCAAATAAATGAGCACAGAATGAGAGCTATGCTCCAGGGAGTTCAGCAGAGCTGGAGCACTATAGGTTCCCATCAATTTGAATCACTACCCTAATGAAGAGGCTCCTCTCTGCTGGTGTCCATAACTCACTGTGCCAGAGCTACCTCCTCTACCTCAATCAAATCATTTCTGCACCGCCCTCCTCCTCCTGGCAACTCTAATGACCCTTTCAAAATAAACAATGCATGCACTGAACAGAGTTGAGAAATTGTTAGATCGGAATAGAAAAAAGTTAGAGAATAAAAAAAAAGAATGTAGACAGGATAGAGTGGGTTAATCACATTTGCTTGCACCACACGGCCAAAATACGGTACATTCTCCCAATGAGTTTGTCAGCTGCGAGCAAACCACAAACCACGTGATTTGTGAAGCAGATCAGTCCTGACCAGTCAGGTTTGGCTGGCTAGTTAGTTTTTGTGAAAAACAATTACAAAATATAGCTGCAAGCAGCTATAAGATGGGGTCAAGCCCAAAAATAATAATCTATACGCAATATACACACTGAGCTACATTGAGGACTGATATTATTTGACAATAAAAATTAAAAGAATCACACCCGTGTGAAGTGAGGGGCGCTCTTATCATTATACATCAGCATATATCATCTCATGAACAAGTGTATTTATGTGATTGGTTGGTTAAATTTACGTCATATTTGGCGGACATTTGACCTAATTTCTCCTTTCATTGTCAATGGCAAATATGAGACGTGTGGGGACAAGATTTAGCAGACATTTGACCTAATTTCTCCTTTCATTGTCACTGGCAAATATTTAGACGTGTGGGGACAAAAGCTGTATGTAGCGCCCCTCAAAAATCACACTTGTGTGAAGTGAGTGGCACTCTTATCATTCATACATCACATTCATACATCACATTCCGTGCTCAGCCAATTGTGTCAACGCTCTAGTCCCGTAACTAGAGTCCAGCCTCCATTCGCATGAATGGAAATGCGATTTTTAAGGGGAGTGGTTATTCTTTGACGTGGCCCAAAAAAGGCTGAAAAGTGGATAGAGCAAATCATAACAATTTTCTTACCGGGAGATCTATAGGCTTTTGACAAATGAGTGTGAGCTTCAGTTCCTGTGGCCCTCTACCATATTGCCGAATTTCGTGAAAAACGATAGCACTAACTAATGCCAATCAGACAAACAAAAGGACATAATGAGTTACAGTAAATGTTCACTGATTAATCATTTAATATAATCAGAAACCCTGTGTGTTCACACTAAACATGAAGCAAATTTTCACCTTAAGTTTGTTTATTTGCATTATCCGTGCAAGTAGCATACCCGCAAATATCCGTCATTAACCATGACTGAAATAGTTAGTTAATTAGTTACTGCGTGAGTGAGGTCTAGCCAACACCAACTCGGGATTCATGGATCGCTGCACTCCACAATTTCAGGTTCTTGAGCTCTGTAGTGTTGTTAGCTAAGCTGTCGCGCCACAGTACGTCTACGTAGGTGGTACGCTTCTTTCCCCTCCTGGCTTTGCCCTGGGTTGGCTCCCATAGAGTTATTTACTTGCCTCAAGTTATGTTTGCCTGACGCAGTGCCCTGCCACTGCTGCCAGCTTCAGCCTGAAATAACCACCATTGTGCAAGTTGTGCAAGTCGCAGATACTTAAAACAAACTGTGTATAAGCGTGTTGTAAATCAGTAAGTCAGTTAGAAAACCTTTAGTATGTATTGTAATCCTGCCTGTGAGAACAATTCGGTTTGTGTCTTGAAACAGATGGTCAAATCATTCAATCTAATTGGTTGATAGGTGCAGTCTCATCTGCCTTTACAGTTCTATATCGCTCTGCAGCTAAAAACCCTAAAAGAACAATGGTGGCTTGTCTGTAAACAATCTCTATTTCACCTATACAGTCCAACAAAAACAGATTCTAACTAGAACTGCACTCTGTCGAGTGCCTAGTGCGCAAGCAGAGCGTGCAAGTACTGTAGACCGCTACAAACTTTCAAATCTCAGCCTCTCTGTGAAATAACGTTTGCAATATTGAATTATTAGGTTTAGCTATTTGCTACGTACCTTGCTTTTGGAGGAAAAAAAGTAGTATTTTGAAGTATGGTAAAATCTTCCATCTATAAAGGAAATACAGTCCCATCGTTTTAGAAGTGTCCAGGATCCACTTGTAGTTTCTCAAAGAAAAATAAGTCATGGATATCAGATGAAAAAAAAAATAATAATTGAAAAAAAAGATGTTGTTACTTATACAGTATAATATTATTTATTTTAAACTCTCAATAACATTGATTTCCTTGTCCATCGGTTTCATATATTTGGTTTTCCTTACGTATTTGGTTGTCCTTATGGTTTTGTTTTTTCTTTGTATCCATTTTTCGATCACACAGTTCTAGTTTATGAGTTTAATTTCCGTTGATCTCCTCTAGTTTTTGCATTCCCATATTCTTGAGATTTTTGTTACGCAAAATACGCATAACCAACCGTTCCTTTCGTCTTTCATCTGTTTCTTTTGTTTCTTTTGATATTACGAAGTCGTCTGTTTCTCTTAAGTTTTTTAGTATCAGGAAGAGTCACAAATATTTGTGTAATTTTAGAGAAAGTTTTGTCACAATAAATACAAAATATGTTGAAAGACCGACAACATGGGCCTCACAATGAGTGTTGATTACGAAAATAATATACAGATTTGATACATTTTCACAAAACTATAGTGGATCACAGGTTAGTAATGATAAAGGACTTAAGAAATGTGTACTCCATTTTCATTTTATAAACAATTATTGTCATGTCACACCATATGATGACAAAATGCTGAATAAATTCTGATTCCAATAAAATATCTAAAAACAAAATATGTTTCCATAAAGATGAGAGTGAGTAGAACAAAAGTAAATCATTTTTATTCCTGTTATTTAAAGGTTTTTAAAAAACACTTTTTTTGAGGTGTCACGTCACTGTACACACACACACACACACACACACACACACACACACACACACACACACACACACACACACACACACACACACACACACGGAAAGAGTGCAAAACATACTCTCTCCCCATGCCTTTGGCCTGGTGAAGACAATAACATTTCAGATAAGAAATAGGCCATGCAGTTGCTCAATATTGATCCATTTCACACTTACAATGGCTAGTGTAAGTTTGTGTACAATATTCAGGAGTTTCCACGCAGTTATAGAGCACCAAACTCTAACGTCACTTTCAGTAGAGGGCACCAACCATAGAGTATATAAAGGATAGAGACCGAACTGGAGCACTAGCCCCGCCCCCAAGCTATTCATTTCGATGAAGTTGCTCAGTGGCGTTTTGAAGCACCCGGAAGACTGCCGGAAGTACCTCCTCCGGACCTCAAATTTGAGGTCCGGGGTGACGTAGGGAGTGATGGTCCTATGTGTTAAAGCCCAGCTGCACAGGGTTTCCTCGTCATGAATCCACGGGTCCGCCTGCAGTCCTTCCTCATACCACTAGGGCCCAGTGCTTCAACGTTGGAGCGCCTCACTGGCCCCTTGGCACCAACACACAGGTTCATGTCTTTTTTTATTTGCATTGAAATCTCCATAGGGCGATTTTAGGTCGCTTCATATAAGAACTGTGTTTGAAAAATAAACCGACCACCCCGGCCTTTCTGTCAGGGGAGTGGCTGTGTACGTCGTTAATGATGTCCATTCATATTTGATACAGCCAGTTTCTGGAGAAAATTAAATTAATGTGGCCGCAAAAGCCATGAAACTACATATGAAGGCAATGTCGCTGCTAATATACGTCACGCCCAGCTGTCAACACATTGCGTTCCTGAGATTCCTCGTTGACGTAAGCTCAGCTGGTGGTGACTCGACTCGTACTAACCACGAAACATTAGATATCAATGAAATAAAAATAAAAATAAACGTAATTGACATTCAGTTTCTGTTGTGCGACGGGCAGATGCAGCCACCCGCCTACCCGGAAATGTAGTCTCTGGGTTGTTTGACTCGTTTCTAACGCTTATTTTGTTACTCTTTGGGTATATTTGTACATTTCCACCTTCAGTCGGTGCTTCATATCCATATGAGTGAAAAGGCCGGGGTGATCGGTTTATTTTTCAAACACAGTTCTTATATGAGGCGATCTAAAATCCCCCTATGGAGATTACAATGCAAATAAAAAGTACATGAACCTGTGGACTGACGCCCTCTACTGACAGTGACGTCAGGACTTCAGTGCTCTATAGGTGCTAGCAGTATAGCACCCACCTTGTTTGTGCAGGTAGTCGGGTAGAAATTATTGTATTATTGTAATACCATTTTTATTCAAAAGTTTTAATTAATGGAATATGTCTATGATTTTCATGTTGCCATATTTGGTAAATGTTTTATAAAAGCAATAAAAAACACAAGGTCATGCTTTACCAGTTTACCATAGTATCACTCTGCTTTGTGTTGTGCAATCAAATTTGGCTGGCTAGTTAGGCAGACAATTATTACAGCGAAAAGTAGATGAAAAAGAAAATATATTCTCAAATGTAATCAGACAAACAAAAGTACTTAATTAGTTAAGTGTTTACTGATTCATCAGAAATTAGAAACACTGCAATGTTATTTTTTAGTTATGATTTTCTTTTCCTGGTGAAAAGCCAAACCCAGGCACTGGAGTTCGGTTGTGTACTGGCGGTTTCAAATACTACGTGCCATTTCTATTGTACAGCATACATAGTTGAAAATGCCATTCCTCTTCATCATGTCAACAAATAAAACTTTCTCCACTCTACAAATATAACTTGAGAAATCTGGGCCTTCCTGGAGAGAAGCTCTGTGTGGCATGATGGTGCGTAATCTCTTTCTCTCATCCTTTACTGTCTCTAAGTATTTCAAAAGTAATAGAAACTCTAGAACTCTGTGAACTAGTGTCTCGTGCGCGCGCGCACACACACACGCACACACACACACACACACACACACACACACACGCACACACGCACACACACACACACACACACACACACACACACACACACACACACACACACACACACACACACACTCATATTTTACTTCTTGTGACGTCCAGAATCTTTCTCCAGCATCTGCTCCGCTCACTGTAGGTAAGGGTAAAAATCCATCACCTTCCCCCTGGGTTTGCATAAGCCTCTCAAAGAGGTGAGTCGCTGCTGTTGGGCTATTTGTTGCCACGTCCTGGGATTTGCCCTGTCTTTTCAAATCTGATATCTGAACACTCCAATGTAGGCATCTTGGATTAGGCTCAGGTTTCACCCAGGGTGATGATAGACATTTGGGTGGTCACGGCAAAGCTCTTGAAGTGCAATAGGAGTGTGAGCGTTTTACATAACAACAATAGCATGGTGAATAGCTCGTTATAGCGACTGAAGGTTGCAGATTACTATGAAAACCTGCAAAACCCGTCAGTTGATTTGTCGGTCAAGCCTCCATATATGGTCACGCCTTGTGACATCTGATGGATATAAATTGATATGTTGTTTACACATCATGTCAAACACTTCACCATATTCTACTCCATGTTTACACAGGGTTGTTCATCTAATCCTATAATGTCATGTCACCATACACGTGCCCTATTTTATCATATTTATATTATGGATTTCTGACGCCATGTTCAGATAGCCTACTGTCTCTCCCCGGCCCAACTTTCAATACTGTGGTACAGTGCATTTAGTTTGCATGCAGCGGTTCTTATCAAGCTAGTGATAAGAAGAAAGAAGTGATACGTCATGCCACCATATATGGCCGTCTCCATATATGAAGATCACAACACTGACCTAATCTAACCCTGGATAACCATACATGGAGAAGACTGGATCCTCACCTAGATCTGCATATATGGAGCCGGCCAGCAACTGTACATCTGACCTCAAACCTCAAACCCGTACAGTCAAGACACTGCCCCCGCTGCAACCCTTAGATCTCCATATATGGAGCTGACCTGTTCTGACATTCCATATGTTGATCTGACCTCATCAAACCCTGTACACTCAAGACACACTCCATATATGGCCAGACCTCATCAAACCCTGTACACTCAAATCACTGCCCCCGCTGCCACCCTTAGATCTCCATATACAGTATAGGCCTCTTTATGCTAATAATCCCCTTCCGATTAACTTCGGCCCCAACCTGTGCATACTGTATATGTCTTGTTTAGAGGAAATTCATATGTTGTTTTCAATTATTGTTCATATTCAATCAATTGTTGTTACTGTGTTAAATTATTATTCATGTCATGTGTGAGTGGATGGGACCCGAATGGAAACAAGGCCGCAAGGTCTTTCTTCTGTGAAATCCTTTTTGGACAAAAATGCCTGACTGTACATTGTTCTGTTTGCATTTATATGTTGCCTAATAAAATATTCAATCAAAAAAAAAACCTGTTATGACATTCCATATGTTGATCTGACCTCATGGTATGATGAGGTACACTCCAGGAACACTCAAGACACACTCCATATGGCCAGTACAGACTTCATTGCATATGTTGATCTGACCCCCACGCCAAAGCGCCAGCGCTTGCCCAGCGGTCTGCCGTCACCCAGGCAGATGCGGCCTCAGTGCGTCTTACTGGTTGATATTAACATGGATTAAAGTTCTCAGTCGCCACAACTGTCATTTGGATTCCATAGAAGTCTTCTGTGAAAGCATGCTGCACACTGAAAATATTGGTCATTAGTTATTTTAAGAGGAAAAGAGAGAAGTGAAGAGAAGAGAAGTGATCAAACTAGCAATAGAATCCAAGTTTAGAAGCATCTTCCCTAACATGTAATAAACATGTAACTAATAAACATGTATGGTCTCAGAAATGTCATAAAAATAAATGCTAATGCCTATTTCTTCAGCTGGCTTGCTGTTATGTGGAACAGCAGCAACAATACGTTTAGAATGATCATACCTAGCAAGGGCATGCGGTCGCAACGGGTTCCTAACGCCAAATCAAATGGGTTCAGATCTGAGCCAAGTCTCTTGAGGAGGCGTGTCTGAAGCCTGTCCTGGACGGGGTATCCGGAGGTAAAAACAAATCCATACCAAAAAGTCATGAGATTTTATTTTGCTTTATTTAATGTATTAATAGATGTGTACTTTTGTACTGTACAGTACAAAGTACCTAATACACCAGAGTGTAATTACTGTAATAAAACATTAAAGAAAGCCTTGATACCAAGTGCGGAAAGTATAAGGAGGCAGTCTGGTTGCAGAAAGTGTCCAATACACTATACGTTCGGAGTAAAATGAGCACTGAGGAATTCACAGCGCAGCGATTTCTCTTGCATATCAGTAGTTTTATTTATTCATTTTGTATTTTGTATTTTGTATTTAATTTAATAAATAAAACTTCACCAACTTGACTGGAACTACTCTGGGGACGATCTCTCAAGTGGAACCCATTAAGGTTCACTGTGATTAACAGCTAGCTCAGAGACCCTATGGTGTAACATTGATGTTTGATCTCTCATGTTATGCTGTAGCACATGGGGCAGTCTTTGTGTGTTGTTGTTGTAGCCTGTGGGCACACTGTGCTGCTGTGCGCAGGCTGGGGCAGCTGGCCAAGTGGACAGAGACATTGCTCTCCTCGCCGCAGCAGCCCTGACCTGCTCATACATCCACATTAGGAGGGGCTTCCAGCATGTCTGCTCTAGGCCAAGCCAAGGGATGTTCACGTCACATTATTCCTGGACCCAAGAAAACGTGACATTATTGCAGCAACCTGAAATACAAAATTCGAGATTTCGAGTGTATTCAGAAACTCTGCTCAAAAGGTCGTTTGTGGTTGGCTTAATTTATGTCTTGACCCCTCCAAGCAATTTGTTATGGAGCATACTTGTATGAGGCGAGGATGAAATATTCATCTCTGTTCGCGAACAACAACACACTCTAATCAAAGGGCAAGATAATGACTATGAGCTGATGAATGTGTTCTTGGGACCTGTTAAGATTTGTTCCTTATTATCGATCAAACAAAACAACCTGATGGAACTGACTGAAAGTCACCTTGACATAATTCTGGCTATCAATCATTTGGAGTGCACTCTTAGTCATGGCTGGCAGTGCCATTAGCATCATCCTGGCATTGTTTGCGGTAGAAGAAGACAGTGCTGTTCCGCTGTGATTAACACAATGAAGAATCATATCCCCCTGTCCTGCTGCATGATCCATTGTTTCCTGTTTAGCTCACTAATCTCCAGCGAAGGTTTGATTTCTGTATGATGACTACAATGTCTCAAATGTTTCTTGCACTCATGCTATACATTTCTCTCTATTTCTATTTGGCTGCAACACGGACAATGTAAGCCTACGTTTGTTTCTGTGTGTATGCATATGTGTGTGGGGGACTGTGTGCCTCTCCATTTGTATTTCTAAGCCAATTTGTATTGTATTTGTATTTACTGTCATGCAGTCATATCCCAAAAGATCTGTCAAAGATAATTTACTTAAGACTATGTTCAGAAATTTAGCAGATTGTGCACATTTATTTTGTTTTGTGTGTTTTTGTCGGGTTCTGCCTCAAATTACCACTACCATCTACAATGTATGCTATCCAGATCGACTTATATAAGTTGCCACCACCATGATCATCATCTTGTATGCTCTACATTTGTGCGTCATCACATGGCTACCATCAGGCTGTTGAACAAGCACTGAGCACCTGACAACACAGGCCACAACACCGGATTACTTTGTATGGGCGCTGTGCTGCTAATGTAATCAAACTGTACATTGTTTACATTGACAATTTGACATACCTGATATATGCTGCTAAATGCTAAATGACGTTTCACCTGCATGTGAGATTATGCACAAAGGTCTAGGTTCCATATCTGTTACTATTCTATGGCTGCACCTCATGTATCTGCTATATATCCGCTGCTAGTTTAACCTCATATTGTAACAGTTACTATATCTGCTGCTATTTAACTACCTAATTCCATTTCTTCTAACCTTGCACCCTATGTATTTATAGTATGCATATCTTACTCTACGCATAGCAGGAATATCTAACCTGCTTGTGTATGTATGTACAATAGCCTATATTTCACTCTACTCATATCAGGAACATTTGACACTTGTTCTTTCTTTCATCTCTATTCTTCTTCCCTTTCCTGGAAACAAAAAGAAATGATGGGAGCTTGTACGAAAAAATAATTTCACCCACTTTTCTGTAAACCTGTGATGTGGCAATACAATCGAAATTGAAGCTGAAGTCATCTGGATTATTGTGTTAGTGGATCTCCCCTTAGAGTGTGCATCATCAAACCACTCCTGCATGTAGACTGTACATAACATATTCTGTTCATTCTGCTTGCCTTTGTCAGACACCATATCGCCGGTTTGTTCTCTGTTCTGCTGCCAGTGTTCACAACAGAAGCACAGAGAAACTCGCCCAACACCTGGTCGGGGATCAGGGGCCAGAACACATTTGCCCTCCGGTCTCACATGGGCTTGTGATCCGCGGGCTTCCTAAAGGTTCTGTGTGGTTGGGAGACATATGGCTTAGCCTGGTGTTATGCAACCCTCAGCCCTCACCATCTGCCTGGAGGCCCAGGTGTGCAGAGCCTGCCAGCCTCCATTCTGAATCCAACACCACTGGAACGCTGTCATTCATGGCTTTTTAATCTTGCCACCATCCCTTCCCTTGTTCCACTTACCAGACATGAATGTGTACAAATAAGCTTTATTAGTAAACCTTGAAACCCTGCCCACTTTGGCTAAACACAGGAAGTAGTGGTGGAGCGGCCGGCCTCTGCAGTGGACGTGCGTGGCAACTATAGAGGGGATAACAGTGGTACCCGGCGTTTGTTGACAGGAGGGCCCAGAGCACAAAGCAGGCTGGGAGTTATTGGAAAATAAATCATAAATCATCTCACCTCAGTGACAGGGAGAGAGGCCCCTCACAGAGCACATCTCCTGTGTGGCCATGCCTTGGGTTTCCTGCGATTGCCTGCTCCTGTAACACTCATGCTAATATTGCTCTAATGAGTATGCATGCTCCGCACCATGCACAGATCATTAAGGAGAAGGACTGAGACAGGGATGAGGCAGGAAAAAACGGAGTCCCAATGGCATGAATAACAGCAACCTTACTATGAGCACCGACCGCTCCACCAAGTTCATTCAAGAGGCTCTCTCCATGACGTTCCCATGAGATCCCTTGACTTGTTCCTCCCTTACCCAGAAGTGATTTAGCCAACAACTCATCCCTTCAGAATATTGAAGACAGGGACTTGAAAACACTCTGGGTGGCTTTCAGATTCAAAAGCGGTGACAGGCTTGTAGTCAATACAGAGTGCAAATGCTGAAAAACAAACAAACATATTTTCCCTTTACAAAAAAGCTGTGCAGCCAAGTCTGGTGATCGAGGCTTTTGTAAATATTGAGTGGAGGGGTGTTCTGGTAGCATGGTCTGCAGATTTATCTGCAGGGAGAGGTGTACAGAGATGAGCCCCCGTGAGGATTCAGCAAGAGATGGTTCTGTGTTTGATCACCCATCAGGTGTCAGCGATGTTTCGGCTGTTAAAAACACAGGAGAGGCTGCCGCTCTTGTTTGTGCCGAGCACATTTCTTCAAAGAGCCCTCGGAAGCTCTGTAGCTCCCTCATTTAAATGGGAAAGTTTTCTTTCAGCTGGTAGCATAGCGTCGGTGGAGCTCCTGTTGACACAGGACATTTTCCCTGTGAAAACACATCGCCGTTGTTTTCCGCACTCAACGCTGAGAAGGTGATTAATGACCAGATCTGAGATTCTATCAAAGCAACTGCGCCGCTCTGCAAATCCACCCTAATTACTACACATTGTTACGAGGGTGGAAGGAGGATATTACATGAATTCTGAGAGCAGAAGCTCAATTTTATGTTAAAAAATATAGCCACATTTTAAAAAGATCACCTTAACGCTGAATCATGCCTATACCTGGGCAATCACTTAATTTTCACTTGAATGTTGCCTTTTTGGGGGGATTTCTTCCACCTCATTTCAATGTGAGCCTGCATGCCCTCAGCCTATATGCTGTCAGTTTTACTGTAATTGCCACAGTGCTTTATATCCCTCTGCAAACCTAAAGTTGAAAGTAAAAGTAACAAAAAGAAAGAATGAAATGTATTCCTGCATACTATGAGATGGTAAATGTTAGCTCCTGCTGCATCGCACTCCATATCACTTCGCCCCATATGAAAAATAGTTTGCTATTTTGGAACCCCCTGGCAGCCATAGTGGATCACCACAGACCCAGAGCTCATTTATCTTTTGTCAGAGATGAAGCCAAACTAACGCCATCTCCTGAAGCCGCTAAAGAATGAGGAGGGACATAGGGAGGGTAAAAATAAACCTGGAGCTCAGGTAGCTACACAAAGAAGTCACTCTACAAGTAATGGGTGGCTTTTGAAAGTGGAACTCTGTTTGGAACTGTCTCCCTGCTTGGAAATTATGCTGTTTAGTCTCAGAATGCATCCAATTTGACAACTTCTGCTGGCTCTCATGAACAACCATAAAAGAGAACTGGTCTGAACATGACAGAGGGAACTATTTGACAAGCTAACTGACCATTGAGCAGGATTTTATTTTAATCTCTCTTAAAATAGTTAACTGAAATAATGTAATGCACTGAGATGTCACTGACACTGAGATGAAAATGCATGGTTGTTTGAATATTTCAATGCTAATTAAAAACATGTTAACAAATTGACAGTTTATTCAAATTAATATGGCAATATTTCTGATGAGTTTATTGATCGGCACTCCAACGCGTGGCTTTGTGTGTGCCCCCGTGACATGTGGCGGCCAAGTCTATGGACTTTTTACTATGACGTAGTGGGTGCTACAGTAAACTATGACATAGTCATTGGCTGTCATCAGCCAAGTCTATGGAGTTTTTACGGTAGGCCTACTTGATGACACTTGAGGACTTCATAGGACTTCATACTAATGCTTTTTGTGATTTTTCCCTTATTTCCATCGCTAAAAAAATCTTTTTTTTAAAAATATATCCTCTCTTCATAATCCCAAGCGGCACACTTTACTAGGCTACTTATTTCAATGGAAATAAGCGAATTAGCACTAAAACCCAATGTCCCAATGAGGGCGTAGGGTAGGGGAAATAGCCAATAATGGGCTTTTGCACAAAATAACACCTGGACCTCTTTGGTGGGGATACGTCCCAAATAAGGTAAGAAAGCCTTCTAGTCCGAAATTCTCCTTTAATGCAATGTGAGTGATTTTACTCATGTGTATGTAAACTCTTATATTACTTTTACATTTAGCGTAATTTAAATATGAAGTGGGTGGTGTAGCTTGAATAAAATGTTGGTTTTTTGAGGGGCGCTATCTCCTCCAATGTCTGGCTTTTGAAATTAAATGTTATATGGCAGCCAAGTCTATGCACAAAAAATAAATAAAGTGTATAATAAAGTGTGATTTAGCTTTTTTTGCAATAGCTGGGTCTGAATTCGTCCAAAATCAACAAGATCGTGCACTTGGTGACAAGTTTTTGATTTTTGGTATGATGGTAGGTATGGTTATAAGGTTTTCAAAAACCATAGCAAACGAGTTGGGAGCGCCCCCTAGTGGCCTGTTTGCAATTAATCTAATATTAAATGGGTCAGTATATGGCTAAAAATCTAAATAATTGATAAAAGAGATTTTCCAATGGATTCTATTAGTATTGGGTGTGCTAAATAACATACTAAAAAATTAGGAAAAAATAACTTCTGGAAAGGCATAATTTTCAAGATGGTGTCCACGGTGGCCTCAGTAAGCTTAAAATGCCTATAAACTGGGCCCAACTCGTTTGCGATGGTTTTTGAAAACCTCATGCCCATACCTAACACCATGCCAAAAATCTAAAACTTGTCACCAAGTGCACAATTGTTATGATTTTTGATGTATTAAATCCCCGTTTATAGGCATTTTAAGCTCTCGGCAGCCATCGTGGACGCCATCTTGAAAATGATGCCTTTCCAGAAGTAATTTTTTCCTAATTCTTTAGTATGTTATTTAGCACACCCAATACTAATAGAATCCATTGGAAAATCTCTTTTATCAATTATTTTGATTTATAACCATATACTGACCCATTTAATATTAGATTCATTGCAAACGGACCACTAGGGGGCGCTCCCAACTCGTTTGCGATGGTTTTGGAAAACCTTATAACCATACCTACCACCATACCAAAAATCTAAAACTTGTCACCAAGTGCACGATTTTAACGAATTCAGACCCAGCTACAATATTTTTGACACACTGTCAGAGTGGCTACTGGCTATTGTCACAATTTCACAAACTGAATCAAAGCAATCTTTGAGTCAGGTCTGCAAAATAACTAAGACTAGTAAAAAATAAAATAAAATACTAAAGCCTTTGGTGTCACAGTAAGTTAATCTAGTTAGTTAATTACTAGGCTAATAACTCCTCAACAAC
This sequence comes from Electrona antarctica, assembly GCF_951216825.1. Taxonomy (NCBI): domain Eukaryota; kingdom Metazoa; phylum Chordata; class Actinopteri; order Myctophiformes; family Myctophidae; genus Electrona; species Electrona antarctica. Next base: position 34,464,773 of record NC_136810.1, read on the forward strand.
TAGCCTGTTCATAGCTACAGTCAAAAATAAAAGAAAAACAGCATTCTTCTCTCTTCACTAAGTACAAGGCTATATAAAAAGGTAAGGACACGTCCGTCACTATTCTTCGTCCGGCTATTCCAGTTGGCAGATTTGTTTCATTGCGAGGCAAACTGGAGGTGAACGTTCAATGGAATGCATTGAAGTCAATGAGAGCCGGATGGAAAAAAATCATACTGTACAAATAGTAGCTACTCTAATGTATGTTTGAATGATTGCGACATTTATAAAACTATTTTGTTCAGTTTGTTGTCTTGTTTTTGATATGCACGAGCATAGATGAAATTTGTCTGAGTGTGCCAGCTGTCACCCTGAATTGATTGACATCGTCAGCCAATTCTTGCAACAGCCCATACTGCCCAGTCAGAAAACGATGTGCTCTTGATATACCTAAATGTTTGAAAAGAGAGAGAGATAACAAACAAGTGAGAAAACAAAGTGTTCTTTGTGTTCTTTTTCAAGAATCTGACAAGGGTCGCAATCACATTAAATATTGTTTGTCATAAGTTGGTCGACTCCGCTGTTTATTCAATGCATCCCATCAAACTTCCGGCTCCAGTTTGCCTCTCAGTGTGCATCTATGGTGTCGAAATTGTCTGTTCCTTCTTTACATAGCCTTACTTCTCTATTCAGTGCAGAGTTAAGGTGGAACTCCATCCTCCCTCTCTCCCAGCTGTCACAGCCCTCTTAAAGGGACAGACACCAAAAAGCAACTGGAATAAATCACTGCCATAGAATTAAAATACTAAACAGAACAGAAACGTCAAGTTAGAAAAAATGACTTTCGGTCATTGTCTTTCAGATTTTCTGTTTGCAATGTCTTGCCAGTCTGTCTATTTTTATGTTTTTGATCCAGCCTCAGCCCAAGAGCTTTCTCATATCCACACACGTACGCGCGAGCATGCACGCAGACACTCACACACTGGCCCCATATTGTCCAAAATTATGATTTATTAGTTTATTTTTTATTTTTTGTGCAATGTGTTTTTCTATATAAAGTCAGACGAAAATTCTATATTAAAACTATGGAACCAGACAAAACCTAAATAAAGCCTGTGTTAAAACAAAGCCATTACTCCTAATATTCCCATGCAAGTCCCATCAAAGAGCTCCATAACTTATTTTTACTCTGCTTGAAGGAGAATATAACACATCGCACACCCAGAGTAATAGCAGTCAATACCAGTTCAACATACATCACTCTCCTCCATCTGCATCGCGTCTATTCGCAAGCCGTGTGATTGGCCACCCCTTGCATCCGTGCAGCACTCTCTACATGATTGAACAGGCCTGCAGAGCAATAAACAGGAGCTGCAGAATAACATATCTCCCTGACAAGGCAATGATAGGTCAGTCTACTTCGTGTCCCTGGAATAAGCCGTCTGTGAGACTTGGCGGCGGGCCACATTGTGTGGACTGTGTGACAGCGCTCAGGTATATATCTCCCAGTATGACTGTGGGAGTCTGGCGCTGATAGCGTAGTGGGCTGGAGTGATAGGCTGCGTGGCTGCTGCTGTTACACATGGCCAACCCTGCTGCGTCTAGCTCTCTGGCAGCCTCCACCCCTGGCTCTATCTCTATACCTCAGAGAAGCTCCCACTCTGGCGGCAAGCACGGACCTGGGGCAGGCCCAAAACATAGCCAGTGGGCTTGTCATTGGGGAAACACACCATGACTAAAAAAAGGCCCCGCTGTGATTGCCTCTCCATGCCTGATGTGGTCCGATGATGGCTCATCCCCTGCCCGCAGATGAGAACCTGATGACCTGTCAGGAGCCAAACAACCTCAAATGAGAAATCGACGGACAAGGGCTGCATATAGAGAACATAATAGTGTGGACATATCGTTGCATGTGGCAGTATGATGTCTTCTCCTTTGACTCTACACAATGCAAATAAAAATGCACACAGTCCCATAGACCATCTGGTATCCATTCCACACCTCATGGCCATATTTCGTGTTTCTTTTGTAATGTCTTATTGTTAATTATGGAAACTGCTGATGTGGGTTGTACACTACAGACAGCTTTGTGATGCGCTGGCCTCATCAAAGAAAATGTATTATGCCTTCTCTCAGGAACAAGTGATTTCATCACATTTATAGTGCTCCATATCTCCTTGACTTTGATCTCAATGTGTCTTTTTAATCAAGTTCCAAAAAAGATGTCTTCATTGGTCGTGGCCAGCCGGCATGGGAGACATATGCTAAGTTTATCTTCAGCAAATAGATCAGCAGGGCTTTAATATGTTTCCTCTGTAATGGTCTTCTTTCCCATTGCACTGGGCCCATTTGGAGTTATTTGCTGCTGGGCATGACTTCTTAATAGAATCTGAATTCCAATTTGACTCTCCCGCTTAGCAGCCTTAATTTGAAGGCAGCCTGTCCGTAGCCTTGGAAAGTCGATGGCAGTTAATTTGAACAGACCCCCCCAGCATTGCCATTGATGTATAAAGCACAATTCCTGGTAAAGGTTTTTGAAAGAAAAGGCTATGTAAAAATAAAAAAACTGGGGGGAATCCATTGTTTGCTAATGTATTTTGTTCAATTGTCCTGGCATAAGAACAAGAAGCATGATCACATTGTATTTGCTTGAAATCTCAAAAGCTTGTATAACAGCACATAGTGCAGTGAATGGTTTGAGTCAAAGTCAAACTTGCCGATAATATGCAATGACAGTGTAATTCAATCAACATGATCCCTACTGTACAAAGAATCCCAGTGAGATTTGGCACTTAAGCTCTAATAGTTGGGGCATCAATAATAAAATATGAGCTTTAAGGCAACAGACACAGAGAGGGTCTTAATTGAGTTCATAATTAGCAGAACTTCTATGGAGGGAAAGTGGCTCATCAGACCTCTAACAAGCTTGTGACCAGTGGGTTCTTTAAAAACCCTTTGAACAGTCTGTTCTGTATGAGCTGTGTAAACGCTGGGGGTGCTAGTTGGGGAGGTGGGGGAGGGGTGGTACACTTTATGCAGTTGTTCATAATCAAGCAGCAGAAATGTATTATGTTCGATTCTGCCTTTATGTTTCAATCAAGGGATGCTTTGAAAGAAATTATCTTGTGCCACACCTTACCCCTTATCCCTAAACTTGTTTATTGTAGGACTTATTTTTAAAAAGTAGTAAAAAATGGCCCCTGCCTGCCGATCTCTAAAAACAGTGCTAGGAATTCAACCTGCATGGTCACTCCAAAAGAGGACAGTCTCATCAGCTGGCTAATTTACGGCTGTGTAATGTAACAATTCTTTACATGTATATCACCATCACTGGCAATTCATAGTTGACTTATTTTATGTCATTCCCGTCAGGCAACATTGTGCATTTTATAGTGACTATTTGCACATGAATAACTTGGTTCCATAGGTGAATGCACACTCCATCATAAATCAGATGCAAGGAACCATTCAGCAACTACAGTGTCGATGGATAGAGTGAGTGAGTGAGTGAGTGAGTGAGTGAGTGAGTGAGTGAGTGAGTGAGTGAGTGAGTGAGAGAGAGAGAGAGAGAGAGAGAGAGAGAGAGAGAGAGAGAGAGAGAGAGATGAGGAGATGGATAGAATACTGGAGGTGTCTGCCCAGTCTGCTGGCACTCAGATCCAGCTGGGTTATGGGGAGGCAGTGGCTGCCTAATGAGCCTCTCTTACCCTAGAGAGATCACCCCCCCCCCCCCCCCCCCCCCCCCGATAGTCCCTGATATAGGGAGGGAGGCATGTGATAGTGATGCACACACTCCATCTCTATTGCATGCCTGGCTTCTCCAACATGCGGCAGGGGACCTGATAAAAACACAATCATTTTCTGTAAAACGCTCGCTATTTCATGTGCCACTGATCACCCGCCAGTAGAGAATGAGCATCGTCGTCTTGAACAGTGGGAGAATTACCAATGCTAATGAACACTGCCATCACTTACTCCTGCACTGGGTATGTTAACCACTTTAACCCTGGCGTCCCCATTTTAGACGGAAATATTTCCAAAATAGCAGACCTACAAGCTCAAAGCACATTGCAATGCTTTAATTTTAAAAGATATAAATATTTTGCAAAATACATGAACATTTTTTTAAATGTACATTTGTAGGAATTTGAAAATATTGGTTAATAATGCTTCCTTTGTTAGATCCTTCATAAATCTCTCTCTTGGTTTGTTAGATCCTTTATAAATAAACTCTCTTGGTCCATTACAGATCCTTCATAAATCCACTCTTTTGGTTTGTTAGATCCTGGCTTTTGCTGGCGCTCTTGTTTATTTCATAGCATAAAAGCACCATTATGTAATTTCTAATGACCACCAACGCTACTGTAGTGTTGGCTGGTGTTGGCTGTGTGTTTAACAACACTGGAAACACATTCCTTTTGTTGCGGTTTTAAAATTCATGGCTTGTTCAGGGAGTCCGTCTCGTTTTCTTAAGCTTGTAAAAACCTTGCCTAATGGCCTTTGCTTTGTGAGGCCACAGCCATAGCTCAACCTCTACAGAGGAACAGTCCCCAGACAGTTGTAAATTCCAATAAAAAGGCTCACGCCAAAGTGAGTGTGAGTGACTTATTCTGTTAAGGAGGGAGGTGGGCAGAGCTCCAGTGGGCCCTCTTTCCATTACCGCAGTTCCCCAGTGCCTAATGGTCAAGGCCCCTCTCCGCTGGGTAAATGTTTACCCTACCATAAGAAATGAAGAGGCTCACCACAAACACAGGAATACAGAGGCCAACATGGGCAGGGAGATAATGAGCTACTATCAGCCTCCCTGCTTCCCTGCCTCGGCCACAGCCAACGCTCATTAGAGCTAGGGCGATGGGGAGGAGAGACGAGTGCGCTCAGTCAGGAGGTTCCACTATCCTTCAACAGACAACTTGCCTTCATATTCAAAGAGAGGGAGAGGGAGAGGGAGAGGGAGAGGGAGAGAGGGAGAGAGAGAGAGAGAGAGAGAGAGAGAGAGAAAGTGAAGTGAAAATATTTGAACAGTCTATTCAAACACCTTGTGGATTGTAATATAGGCATATGGCCAGAGAGCAGTTGTTGAGAATGGGCAATGAGGAGATGGCGAGCACTCTCAGGCAGTTCAGTGGGTTTTTGTTATGAGCTGCCAAAATGGCTTTGATTTACTGGGGGACCTATTGATAATTAATTGTATCATCTGTTTCCTCCTTCAGTTAAGCCAAGAAAAACGAACCCCAACTCCTCATCAGAGGCCCGAGCGCAATTGATGCCATCGCACAGGGCGATTGGACTGGAGCTGGCTGTGTTAGTCTGTCAGCAGATGGTAGAGATAAATCTAAAACAATCGCACTCTCAGAACCAAACAGAACAAAGATTCAGGAGTCCAGAATCTTGCCAAAGAGTGGAGGATACAATTAACATTTGACTTGTAAATAATACTTTGACGGTTATTATGCTTATGCAGTTATACAAGTTTAAAACTGGGGTGCTTGCCACAAGAAACAGGGATATTATCCAATATACGAGAATAAATACTTTTCTGGTTTTACCTGCCATTAGTCCTGCTGAGTAATTACAGTTTTGCCTATCAACCATGATTACAACTGTTCATGGCTTTAACTGTTTCTATCCGATTGGCTGTTCAGTGTTCCCACAAATACAGCTCTCACACACACCCCACCCCATCATCAGAGTGGGCGCTTCTACAGCAAAACTACATGGCCGTATATATGGAACATACTTTTAGCTCAATAATTCATATTCTTGGAGAAATGCTGAATAATTGAAGTGAACTTGGAGCCCTTTCAGCGCAGCGGAGCTTTGCATGTAGCTGATGGATCTGTGGGATTCAATGAACATTACAGCAGGAGAGAGGGGAAATATAGTGCTAAGCTGTGTTTCTGTTTTCACTGCTCACTCATTGATCAATTATTCAGCCAGACCCTCTGACTGTGACCCACAGTTCTGAGAGGAGTCCCGATTCTTCCCATCCTAAGACAACTCCATGGCAGCGTTGGCTCCTCTCATTGTACAGCGTTTGATGCTTTAGCCGGCATGTTCTTATATGTTGTAAAACATTCTTCCGCTCATCATAGACATCCAATCTTTTTTTTCTCGTTCCCCTCTTTTTGGGGGGGAGGTTTGGGTGGTTGCTCATCCGTCACGGCCGCTGGTTCAAATATTGCTGTGAATGTCTTTCATGTGGTTAAATGAGTCAAAGTGGCGAGGCGGCATGGCGAAGCAGCATATCAAATGATGGAGCAGCGTGGGCACTCCAGGCAGCCCTGTTGTTGCCTTGTTTCGTATCTAGTCTGGGGAGAGGCTTGAGAGAAGAAGGGGGAAGGGAGAGAGGATGCTTTCGACAAGCTGGGGGGTGGAGTCCCCCGACTGAGTGTGGCTTTATCGCACAGGGCCTTCTCCTGAGCACTGGATCTTTTAATCAAAGACATTATTTCACAGCAAAAAAAGAAGAGAAGAAATGAAGGAAAAAAGCAGCCAGCCTTTCAGCCAACCCTGCATGACTGGGAGTGTCTAATTAACACCATAGACAAATGCTGCGACTGCAGCAGAGACCCTGAAAACAGGGGACTTCCACCACTGTGTCTGAAGAGCTAATACTCGGTGGGTAGAGAATCCAAAAACTGTACTCAAGTAAAAGTATAGTTACTTTCAATATTATGATTAGAAGTAAAAGCAGCCATCCAAATGATTACTTGAGTAAGAGTGTGCAAGTATCTATAGTGAGGCTACTACTAAAGTATTCAGTAACTTGATTTATTGTTTAACCACATGAACCCTAGCATCCTTTTACCTGAAATGTCATGATAGGCAAACATTGTGATATAAAAGCTCATATTTGGGTAGAGGGAAAAAATGAGTGGGCCTAGTAAAACATGACATGCTGGCTGAGACCTAGCCTGTTGAGTGTATAAACAGAAGTACTGGAATTTGGTGGAAGTACCACCCAAAGAAGTTGAATACGTTGAGGCTTTAAATTATAGATCTGTTTCTCTGTGCATGAAACCCATGTTGTGATTGATTGAAAAAGACAGTTTACAGGGGAAGTACATAGTACGACAGACGTCAGTCATTACCAGGCTTTTCTCCTCGGTGATGTGAAAAGGCTGGGAACGAGGCTATACGCTCTGGGGGGCCCCGACCACAGATTATATAGGGTTAAGTGGTTAAATAATGTTACTTTTACTCCTTTGCATTTGGCACATACCGGTAATGTAAAATGTCTACCCATCTCTGCTAATTCCCCCTTTATTAATGAGGAATGACATTTGGAAAAGATGTGAAAAAAGGGATTTACTGTACTGTAGAGTACAGTATATTATTTTAGATGGCCTTAGCCAAATCAGAGCATAATTCAGCTTCCTGCATCGCCAGTGTGAGCTGCAGTACCTTTCAAATCAACTGATTTATTTACTCATCCAGGAGCTCATTAGAATCCAAATAAATGCACCATTATGCATGCAACGCACATTGGCTGCAGGTAAAAAACAAAAAATAGAGAAAAGGGAAAAAAAAGTTTGACAACTGTATAAAAAATGCCAAAGTCTGTCTGGAAGCGTGGCACGAGTTATGGGACAAAAAAAGCACAGGGAGAGTTTGTTATGTAGAGTGCACAATCAGCCCATGGGATTCAGGCTGCATTGTTCAAAGCTCAAATAAAGTAAGCGTACCTATTGAGGCCAAAAGACATCCACAGTGAATCAGAATAGCCTGATATACAACCGTTTAGAGGTCAAGCTGAGCTTTGTCTGCTATGATTTATGATCTACTTGTTCACCTACAGCTGTAGGGGAGAATACATGTCATATAACATTGCTTTGTTAGAAAAACACAGTTTGATACCGTTTTGATAGATGGATTTGAAGTTACCCGGGCTTCCTGACACGAGCCGAGCGCGTTTTGGACAGAGGTGTTTAATCTTCATCCTGACTGGTAGGCTCCTCACGTTCCCCTGAGCGCCTTGTTTTCCTGTATTGATTAAAATCTGCCCTATCCACCTTCCTGGTGTAAGAACTCCTTCAAAGAAGGCTCGGTGGGATTATTCGCTGAGAAAAACTTACCCCGGTCTTTGTTCTGCCGGTTGCTGTACCTTGTTCAGCGAAGGGAGGCTGTGGACCAATATTGGAAAGAGTGAGAGAGAGATGGAGAGAGAGAGAGAGAGAGAGAGAGAGAGAGAGAGAGAGAGAGAGAAAGAAGTTGGTCATGAAGACTTTTTTCTTTCTTTCCATGAGTCCATTTGTGACTGATGTCTATTCATACGGTACATTGTGTAATTTATCATAACGCTCACCAAGCATATTTTGGCCACGTTCGAAGATCTTCATTGTAAAGCGCGGGAGCCGAAGGTGACCTTGCCGAGTAATGGACGACTTCCCTGTTATTTTAGGTTGACCCTTGAGTAGCAGTGACACAAAGCAAATGAAGTAGGGATTCAAGCAGGGGATTACTTTGGAAATGAGCCCTGCCCTATCTTTAAACACGGACCGTCTGAGGACCTGGTAGCTTACCTCTTATCTTTTTTCATTGTCACCTGAGCTGAGGAAATCATTTGAACGAGCAAACGCACACATTCACAGGTCCATGTCTGTGAGTATGTTCTACAAAGGTATGATGGCAAACAACCACTTAATTTGTGATTAGGGCTTTATTCAGACACGTGTTTATTCTCCCAGGAATTCATTAGATCCAGTAGCTCCTTCATTTCTTCCTTTCCTGCGACTCATTCCCCCTGTGAGGTGATTTAATGCTATTCTCTAGGTGATAAAAAACTGAAGAGCATGACCACAAATACACTGAATACATTAGCTCTTTTTTCCCTTCCAAACACAAGGAAGGTTATTCTATCATGCAAATTACCCAATGCGCCACCACATATCTCAGGTGTTTCCTTCCATATAGACATGGCATTATTTTTGGTTCAGCGCTTGTGACTTAAATGTAGTATTTCATTGTTACTATAGGAATAATATCAATGCTTTTTCTAGGATGCCTCAAAATGTTTGATAAACTATCTGTGGTATAGGGATGTGATGGTAGTAAAGTTCACAGTATGACTATGATTACACAGTATAGTACAGCATCTAACAAAATACCATGATATAGAGTCCCCCATTGCTGCCATTATTGAGTAGCCTATAACTAGCATCTACTGGTAGAATGGCATTTTAATAGAAATCGTAATTATTAAGCTTGCAGATCTTATTCAACAATATTTCTGAGTAATAGAAATATTGTGATTTATACTATAATCAATAATAACTATTGGGTTGATTATTTATATTGATTAATCATAATATAAATGTTTTCATCAGCATTCATTTTCTTATTCAGCTGAGTGGCTTTTGTGGAAGTGCTATCATTTAGGTTTAGGGTCTGATGTTATCAGCACCATAGTAATAGGCCACCACTTACTGTATTACAACATGGTAACACCTACAGTACATGTTCACTTTTTGTCTCCACCAGGCCGAAGGCTTGGGGAGAGAGTATGTTTTGCACTCTGTGTGTGTGTGTGTGTGTGTGTGTGTGTGTGTGTGTGTGTGTGTGTGTGTGTGTGTCCATCCGTCTGTGGACAGCTAATCTCCGGCACCGTTGGCTTGATCGCAGCCATACTCTGCACACACACTCCCTGAATGCCACAGCTGCCCCAAGGCTTTCACATTGGCCTCTTATAGCGCCACCAGGAGGCCGCTTTGTGCAAAAAAGAATTGGACAGTACACCTACAGATTTAGTCCAAACATCACGCAAATTGGTACACACTACACAGTCTCTCTAGAGCCATTAAACGGAACAGGTCTCCATCCTGATTGGCTAAGATTGGCTTCCAAAGTTCGCAGGAGTGCTCAGTTTCAAACAAAATGCTGCAAATCATGAACACATTGGGTGATTTCCGTGAAATTGTACACTGTTTTTACCTCTAACTGCATGGATTTGTGTATAACTTTGTATGCCAACTCCTTAGAGGCCAAGGAAAAACCTTTGCCTTGAATTTTTCACATCTGCTCTTTATAGCGCCACCAGGAGGCCGACATATATAAAACACATTTTCTAATATTAGTCCTTCAGATTTTATCCAAATTTCATGCAAATCAGTACACATGCTCTCCATCGTCATGTGATCAAGACAAGTTTGTTTGATTTCTCATAATCCACCCTGATTGCCTACGATTGGCTTCTAAACTTTTCAGGAGTAGCCCGCTTTGTACCCGTTTTGTACAAATCGCCACAACTACTCAACGCAGCGTCCGATTGCGGTGAAACTGTGCATGCATATTCCCACTAGGCTGAGGAATAAATGCCACTTGACAGTTTTCTAATCAGCCTCATGGTGGCGCTACAACAGGCCAAGCCGCGATTATTACTATACTTGCACCTTGCTATGCTCACACCTCATGTCTTACCTCAAGTACTTACTACACCAGATAGATACACTATCATGTGTAAATATGTAGATACCCCCCCCGCCCCCCCCTTCTTTCCCCTCACTGTATATATTTCTTTTCCCTTTTTACCTCCTTTTTGATGAATTCCTGTTCTGTCTATAGAAGTGTCTATTTGTACGTCTCTAAATGTTTTGATGATTTGAACATGGTGGACCCTGTTGGAAACAAGTGTAATGCTTAATTGGGTCGTCCACTCACAGTTAACAGCCTTTGTATTGAGTTTGTGCTTGAAATGTACTGTAATTCTGCAAACTGTTAATAAATTCTTCAATCAATCAATCAATACATTGTTTTATACCTATAGACAGTAATGTGTCCCTGGGTCCCTGGGTCTGAGTACGGAAATAGCATATTTTCCCCATCAAGTGTCACTGTTGCGCAGCCTAATACACAGACGCGCGCACAGACAGACACACACACACACACGTGCACGCGCACACACGCACACACACACACACACACAAAAACATGTTTATATTTTTCATTATGGAAATATACCTGAATACATAGTGCAGCCAGTATTAGAAGAGCATTCCTCCTGCTCAGTGCGTAAAGTTGATGGTGCATAATGTCAATCTCAAAAGGCGTCACCACATTGTGGTGTAATTTGGAGGGACAAATCACGCCAGCCTACTTTGATGTCAAAATACATGTATGCAAAATGCGTGTTGGCAGGTCTGTGTTTTTCAAGTCCATAATAATACCCAACAAATTAGATCTCAGAAAGTGTCATGGGTGCATAGGGTTGGGGTCCATCATTTTGGAACTGTTAAGAGTTCTAACAGGGAATAGACTACTACATCCAATAGCCAGGAGGCATGATTGATCTGTGATTGGTTAGTTCATTATTAAGTCAACCAGTGCTCTTAACGAATCACTTAGGGACTAACTGACTTAGTCAGTCCATCAGTCAGTCAGTGACATTAACGAATCACGTAGGGACTAACTGACTTAGTCAGACCATCAGTCATGCAGTGACATTAGGGACTAACTGACTTAGTCAGTCCATCAGTCAGTCAGTGACATTAGGGACTAACTAGTAACTAGTCAGTGACATTAGGGACTAACTGACTTAGTCAGTCCATCAGTCAGTCAGTGACATTAGGGACTAACTAGTAACTAGTCAGTGACATTAGGGACTAACTGACTTAGTCAGTCCATCAGTCAGTCAGTGACATTCCAGTGTATAAGGCTGGACCACGGACAAAGCCAAAAACTGAATAAACTGCAGGCTCTAGGATCACGTGGAGACATTTGTATTGTAAATAATATTAGAGAGACCCTACTGCTGTGCTGTGCTGTGTGTGTGTGTGTGTGTGTGTGTGTGTGTGTGTGTGTGTAACGAGCAATTTCAATTTGATCTTGAAATTAGAATCACAAAAAAAGGAGAGAAGAAGAAAGAGAGAGATAAAAAAATCAGACCCGTCTGAAGTGAATGGTACTGTACTGTACTGTACTGTACTGTACTGTACTGTACTGTACTGTACTGTACTGTACTGTACTGTACTGTACTGTACTGTACTGTACGTGCGTGCATGCGTGCAATGTGATCTTGTATCTTCAAATTAGAATCACAAAATGTAAGGAGCACTGACAATATATTTTGCAATATGTTCTAATTTTTTCAATAAAATATGGTCTCCTGGCTCTCTGTTCTTCTTCCAACTATTTCTTCAAGGCATTGAGGACGACCCTGTAAATATATTTTTTTAAGTGTTTATTTATTTATTTCAATTTTTTGATAGCCCATTCATTTATAATTGAAATTCCTGTAAATATAGTAACTGGAATAAGAATGTCATAAGTTTATGTTCACAACACAAGGAAGAAAATGGTAGATTAAAGGCTGTGCGTCTGTGCAAACATAAAGAATAATAAACATAATAGAATATAGTCCACTTGCCAGAATGTGAACCCAGGCATGTTGAGTACACCAACGTTTTATGTTAGAAATGTTGAGTATGGGTCCCCAGCATGTAGAAACTGCCAGATGCTAACTTGCATATGTTGAGCAATTCTCATAATTTGCATAATATGTGACCATACCATTAACAACCTATAGAAGGCAAAATATTCAAAATGTCATCATGCGTAGCATGTGACATGTCAAACTAGGGGTTTTCATGATGCTGAATTCATTCCAAGCATTATTTTTGCCAAAAAACACTCTTTGGGCTAAAACGGCCATAGCCACAAATGTACTGACATCATCACATTTGTGATGACGGCAATGGCCGTTTTTAGCCCATTGAGTCCAAAGATTGTCCAAAGATGTGCCTGCATACAGCCTGTCAGTCTGGATGCACCTTAACTCACTGATTGCCATTGATGTATTTTGACACATGTCAATCCAACGCATAGACCACCATTGACGTATTTTGACACATGTCAATCCAACACACAGACCACCATTGACGTATTTTGACACATGTCAATCCAATGCACAGACCACCATTGACGTATTCAGTGCTTATGATAGAGGGCGCTCTTCCGCAACATGTAAGTCAACCCAGATCCTCAGAAGAAGATTACACGCGGAAATAACGTCATCACAACATTTCCAAGCCCATTGATCGTACTATTAAAGGATTTGCAAAAATATTTTTTTATAGATCTGCTTTCTGTTGCTAGACAGCGTTTTTGGCAGAAACAAGCTACATTCAACTGCCAATAACTACGGAACGGAGCATCACTTTTTCTCCCGATGAAAGCAGAAATTTTGCAGAGTTACAAATTCTTGTGTTCCAATTCAATACTGCTAGCAATTTGAAGTGTGATGTTTCATTTTTCCCCCAGGCTGTCATGAGCAGAAGATAGTTAACCCTCTATTGCAGTTAGGCATGCGGCGCTGTGCACAGGTGCATTGTGCAATAACATAAATGTATCAGAATCAGAATCCACCATATTGTCACATCACAGGTTTACAGGTGAAAACAGTGGGTGAAATTTGTTTTTGTGCAAGCTCCATCGTTTTTGTTATTTCCATTAAAAGAGAAAGGAGAGGGGGCACGGTGGCACAGTTGGTAGTGCTGTCGCCTCACAGCTAGAAGGTCCTGGGTTCGATTCCCGCTCGGGACGCTGTGGGTGCTGGCGGCGTGTTTCCTCCTCCGCGTCATCAGTGCCCATACCCGAGGCAGGGTCGGTGAAAGGGCCCTTCTGTGTGGAGTTTGCATGTTCTCCCCGTGTCCCCTAGGGTAGGTACCCTCACAAAAAACATCCAGTAATCCTGGTCTCTAAACTCCGTCCGTTGCTCTCCCCATGTCCCCCAGGTTGGCGGAGGGTGTGTAGAGCCCAGGATCACATTAGATAATTGACACAGGGGTGAAAAATGGGTTACTTAAAATCGTGGGATAAAAATTTAGAAAAAAAGGAGAGAAGAAGAAAGAGAGAGATAAAAAAATTAGACCCGTCTGAAGTGAATGGTACTGTACTGTACTGTACTGTACTGTACTGTACTGTACTGTACTGTACTAGCTCTCCTCCCTGGCCTTTGTGTGTGTGTGTGTGTGTGTGTGTGTGTGTGTGTCTGTCTGTGTGCGCGTCTGTGTGTTAGGCTGCACAACAGTGACACTTGGTGGTGTGTTAGGCTGCGCAACAGTGACACTTAATGGTGAAAATATGCTATTTCCGTGCTCAGACCCAGAGACACCCATGGACACATTGCTGTCTATAGGAGTGGCTACCAGTACAGTCACTGCTGATCCTTATGTGTTTTGTCTCCCATTTGAGCTCATCCTAGATGTATACTTGAACTCGCTGACCCTTTCCACTGCAACTCCATCGATGACAATGGGTGCACTGCATGCTCTCTCCTCTGCCTCCTGTAGTTAAGTCCACAATCAGCTCCTTGGTCTTGTCGACGTTGAGGGCGAGGTTGTTCTCAGAGTGCCAGTGAATTGTTCTCATCTCTATAGGCAGAATCACTGTTGTGTCATCTCAGGTCTGCATACTTGATTATGGTGGAGTTGTGTGGGGCTGTGTAGTCATGCGTGTACATGGAGTAGAGAAGAGGGCAAAGCACGCATCCCTGAGGTTCTCCAGTATTGAAGGTCAGGGGGTCAAATCAGATGTGATGCTGCCCATTCTCACCACCTGATGTCGATTTGACAGGACGTCTAGTATCCAGTCACACAAGACGCACATGCGTGGTGGGTGTAGCTCTAGGTCTTGGAGCTTTGTGTCAAGCCTTGCTCGGACAATGATGTTGAATGGTCAACTGTAATCCACGGACAGCATACGTACATATTTGTATTCAGCTTCTTGTACCCCATGACAATATCGTCATCGGATCTGTTTTGGTGGTGTATGACTGCGAACTGCCACAGGTCCAGCGAGGCAGGTAGCTATTTATTGTTAAAGGGATATTTCACTTAAAAAAACTCAGGTTTATATGCACACCTCAGACAGTTTTTAAGTTGCTTGATTCAGTATTTAGATATTTGATATTCTTTTTAGATGCTCCACCTTTCCTATACAAACCCATTGTAACTTCAAACTCCATTTTAACCATGTTAGATTCATCGAAAACACCCATACTTTTTTATGATTCATACTGCCCTCCTAATACGTGAGGTGCCCGTGTTTTCTATTACTTGGTTCATTTATATTATTCTTTTTAGATTTTTTCATGGAGCCTTATTCTTTCTCTGATGCTTTTTATCTAACTATAAATGCACCACACACGTTCTACATGCCCACGGGGAGTGCAGTGCCCGGTGTCGGGTCGGTCGGACCCACGGTTGTCCAGAACCGCCACAGAAGCCTTTTCCCGGGCTCTGGACAGGGCCCCTGCCCACAGTCCATATATGGAGCTGGCCTATTCTGACATCACAACACTCCATATTTGGGCATGCCTGACATCACAACACTCACAACACCATGGAATACATTAACATTTTGGAGTTAGCTGGTTTCTGTCCGACAGTAGAGATATATTAGATAACCACTGCATGCTAGATAATCATTTATCCATTTAAATCAATCATTTAAAAATACCTCATAAATTCCCCTCCCTAAATCAAGACAGGGAGGCTATTTCATATTAAGAGGGCATTAAACCAGGAACATGCATGTGCCTTTTTTGTTACTACTAATTCTCCTTTAGTTGTTGCTTTTATGAGCTTGATTTTATGAGGTATTGCTCTTTAAATAAACCACAAGCAAAATGTTTTATTATTTTTCTTCTTATTTCAATGTGGGGCCAGTAAGTCATAAAGGGACTTGAAATTCACTTGTGCACCTGCACAGCAGTAGTGCAGGCCTTTGTTAGGAGGTGATATTTGTGCAGTGAGCGCCTGCATTTCCAGAATGCTTTGAGCTGAGCTGCAGTGCACCATCTGTAGCAGCCGAGGGGACAACTGTTGCTCATTAAATTAGCCAGCTCCATCATCCTGATGCATCAGAGGAAGACCTGGGATCTCTCTGACCTTTCTCTCCCCCACAACCAAGCCCTCTCCTCCACTAATATAGATGCAAACTCAAGTAGGTCAAACACCAGGTATAAATCTTCCTTGGCAAGGCGCAGCGGCGTTTGCCAGGCATGCACTGCAGGCTGGCGTGACGGACTGCGAGTGGAGGCGCGGCTCAGGCTTGAAGTGGGCACGCTGTTGCTGCTGCTGCCAGTGGGCCGGGACCAGCTTGCTGCTGGCCGAAGGGCTTGCCTCCTGCATGGGGACCAGTTGGCTGCCACAATGTGTTACTGAAAACAGATATTTGTTATCAGAATCGAGCTGACTGTGCATTTACGCAACCGCATTGGAGCACAGCAGTATAGCAAGCGTCTGACTGTCACTGGATGACGTTTTTAAGTTTCAGAGACGACTGACATTCCTGAAAGAGGAGCCTTGATTAATTCTTAGTGATCATTTGCAGTCAGGCCAAGGGCATAGCTCAAGTGCTTCGAATTGAGAAACCTGGAAATTAGGCTGGCACGGCAAATGTCTGTCCCTAGTCACAGTATCTGCCTGGAATGGTTTGATTTAATATCAACAGTGTTTGACCTTTTGCTTTGTTGTACCGAGACTGGGCCCTCTCTCAGTAAAGGATATATAACAATGAAGCCTTCATTCAATATTTGAATGGCCAATACAGATGTGAAGAACCACTCAACACAAAGAGCCCCGGAGAGCTGTTCCTGTAGTCATTTAAAAACCATTAACACATACTTAAGGAGTGGAGTATGTTATCCTGGTTGCATTATAACATTTCCCACAGATTAGAACAGATCAGGACCGCTCATTCATTTTAGTTTGACTACAATGCTATATGGACTTGTTAGTTCTATTGTACTGAATTTAACAGCCCTATAGTTCAAAATGGGCGAATAGCTTATAGGTCTTCTATTTATTTCTTATTTATTTCTTCTTTTGTTTTTTGGTCTTCAGTTCAAAATAGGTTCATTGAACACATGGATTTCTTAAGGACATCCAACTACAGTCTGGAGCACACCAGATAATAATCTAATCTAATAATCTTTCAACCTATTTTGGTCATTATTATAAGAAAGTTTTCCAAAAATATTTCAAAATATTTTCTAAAACCTTCTAAACATTTGCAAAAATAGCAGATCTACAAGTGATGCAATGCGTTGTGTGATTGTAAATTAGTTTTTTTTTTCTTAAAAGGTTTCAAGGTTACTTGGCAAAACACAAAAAACACCATGCCTGCTATACAACTAACAAGGAATGTTCACAACTTTCTAGCTTTAGAATGTTTCTGAAATATGTATGACGGTAAACAGATGTCAATTTAATACTGTCAACTCATGAAGATAGACATTGGTATTCCTGTGCTTGAGTCATATTTATAACAAGGAGTGTGTATCATGATGACATATCTAAAGGGACATTTACTGAGAGTTTTTTAAGCAATCCATTTAAAGGCTGTCATCTCCTAAGTATTGGAATGTTCCATTCTAAAAGATCTGTAGGGGTGATCATGCCTACAGGGGCACTTGAATTACTGCTATAAGCATAAGTCTTACATATTCATGGGAACACTCACATGTGACAAATCCATTCTCTCTCCATTCTCTTCTCTAGCCAAGTTACTTGTCGTGTTGTGGGATATACTGCTTGTTGAGAGTGAGGCAGACGGTCTTTGCTTAAAAGTTGCAATCTTCCTTGCAATCACTAAAGCGTTGTTCATAGTCTGGATTTGCGGTGGTCACCTCACCACCGAAAATCCAGACTATGAATGAGCCTTGGATAAGCTAGACAGTCACTTCAGGACAACTGTGTCTTAGATTTAAGCTATACTGTAACTACTTACTCTGCATCTTGTTGATGGAAATAACATGACATAATGTTTATTCTGGGCTACTGTACGATCTTAAGCAACACCACTAATCAGTATGTCCGGTTGACAAGCATCTCCTTCTTGTTTTAGCTAGTTCCTGGACTACCTTCGAAATGGACCATTGACACAAATAAAATGTGTCTAGAAGGGTACAATCACCCTGGGCTCCAGAGGTTGAGGAGAGTTTGCAGAGGTGGCTGTGCTTAGCCAGTATAAAAAATGAAGGCCCGTATTGAGTTTGTGGGCCTGCAGCTCCAGGCAGTGGTGATAAATCCACCTGTGAGAGAGCTTGTATCAGACAGGCCCAGGCCACTGGCAGATAAATGGACTGGCCCGTGCCCTGACGGGGAGAGGCACCCCTATGGGCTTCCCCGCCGCTGAGAGTTATATTTCCAGCTCTGTCCCTCGTAGGTTGGAGCAGCGCTTCAGGACACGAGCAAGTCAAATGAAACGCTAATACACCGAGTTTCCCATCAGAAATTTCCATAATTCATTTCCACGCATTTCCTTGAGAGCACACGGTGGGATTTGAGGGAGGGGCTGGGAATCTAAATGTGCCCTGCCGTATGAAAAGAGAAGTCTGATCAACAGCTCAGTAGCTGGGGCCTGATGCTGAAAGCCAACCACCTGACCTCACAGATAATGTTTCCCATGGCTTTTGTTAACACAATTACTTTGTCTCAGCGCTGAGGGTGCGAGCAACACACAAGTATCAAAAATGTTCTCCCATGCCTCGCTCAACCACCATCTTCGGCTTTTCCTCAGAGTTTATACAGTCGAGAAAATCTGTTATTATTTTATGTTGTGCATTTCAAAGAAATCCCCTCTCTCAGCCATTTCATATTCATCAATAAATAAACCCGATTCTGCTCTTTCATTCAGCACTTGAATCTATGTAGAATGATTTGGAGGGGGGCTTAAAAGCGCCTCAGCAGTTCTCTTTGTGTTCCTGGTTAAATGTTTCCCTCCAGTTTGTTTTCGTTGCTGTTAAACTACTCACTAAAAGACATTTGTTCTGCGGAGTGCGGAGGAAAAAAATGTCTCATGGGTTGCAGAACACTGCACATATTACTTTTGATGTCAATCGCTCAGACCAAAGGCTGTTTGAATTATATCTCAGACCTATCACAAGTCTGTGATAGAATCAATGTGCAATACAGCGCCTTGTACCAAAAGTTGGTTTAGATTTATATTGTCAGGAAATAGAATTGTACAGATTATGCTGTCTTTGATTCTATTATTTGTGGGTTATTAACATTTGTTTTTCATATCATGAGTCCAAGCATGTTGTTTGTCTATATTTATGGAGCACATCATCTGAGAAATATCCTACAGTTCATATTTTAAACAATTACATACAAGAGTGGTGGGAACCCCACCCAGAGTAATGGGGAAATAATGATACTTTGCAAGCACTCCAGAATGGAGAACAAATTGTTTGCACTGACAGTGTTTAGAACACAGAAATAGTCTGAACACCAGGTGCTGTAGAACAATATTCCCTGCCGTGTGATGAATTGGTCGACTAAAGAGGGTATTCATCCAAAACCACTACAGTGTGCAGTATGTGATGGCTAAAATCTAAGTCTAAGAGGTGAGACACCTTCGAACAACTTGCAGCAACCTTATTGTAGAATTCTTATTTTTTAAATAAGATTGGGTCACTTGTACTGTGAAAATCCTATGGTAATCTATACAAATGTCAGACAAATAGACTAAAAACATAACGGAAACATGGCAAATTCCACGAAGGCCATTTGTGTCAAAATAGACAAAAAGCTAGAAAACTTTGAAGGTAAAAATTAGGGTAAGTGTGAACCACAATGCCCCATTGTCTGAAAACCAATTCTGTTAATAGTCTTTTTTGCTGGCTAGGTAAAGACCAGGAAAAAGGTGTGGGAGGGGGGGGGGGGGGGGGGTGAGAGGGGTGGGGGGGGCAATCCTCCAAGGGAGCTTTTGCCTGAGGTAAGACACAGGTGGATGGAGCCCAGAGCAGGGTCACAGTAAAGATTTATACTATGTACAAAGTAAAGAACGGAAGAAAAATGGCCGTTCATGTAGCGTCTCAGTGAAGCGAGGGAAACAGCTGTTCACGGAGTGAGGAAGTGGTCAGGTAAGACAGGCCTGGAAATAATAATCACAGGCCCATCTGCTGACCTGGGACTGCATGGCCCCAGGGCTCTCAACACAGGCCCTCCGTATGGAGCACAGCACAGCCCCGGCCCCAGGAAACCTGGCCATGCCGCACTAGGCTGCTGACAGTGCCACATGCTCTCGTTCTGTGGCTGGGCTGTTTTGAGGACTGTACACACTCTCTCTATATACGGTATGAGGTACTCTACACTATGGCACTGCAGCGCATCTATCTATAAATATTAACTGTCAAGACAGGCACTTATATGCTATTGTACTGTACACAGGCCTATTTCCGTGCAAACAGGTTATTTAATACTAGAGGTAGTTGACATAATGTAACCATGGTTTGTAACTTTAAAGAAGAAAGGAAGTTTTGGCTTTGTGTAAATGTGATAAATTATTGTTGTACTGTAAGTTCCATTTAAAGAAAGGGGATGATTAAATGTGAATACTAAGTCTCGAAGCAAAATGACTAACAACTTAGGATCAGGGGCCCATCTCTTTGCAACTGTCAAACTAGCTTAATCCAGTCGTTAATTTAGTGACTAATAGCAGCATAAGATGGCATTTTAATGTAACCCGGGATTAAAAGACATCTATCATATTAGGCCGCGTATCAGTGATTTCCTGCCCGCGCATCCTTGATGGTTTCTCCAGGAACAGATCAATATTGTCTTGTAATTGAGCGATGAGGAGGGTGAGGAGTGTGAAGAGCCTAATCATAATTAAAGAGGAGGCCATTAAACAGAAAGGTGAGCTAAGGCTTCAGAAGATTAATAGAGTCAGACGGAGCCATTGCACAACCACTCAAGCTTTTACTGCAACTTTCCTCTTCACTTTGAACCTAGTTAACAGAGGAAATTACAAGTCAGTCTATAGTCCTTCAACTTACAGGATTCTAAATAACTAAACAAATACATGTTTTTTTTTAAAGGTTTTAGGCATCACTTTGTGTTTCTGCACTGCCTCTGTAGAAAAATAATACGGATGTAAAGTTAAACAAATAAATATAAAAAAGAGGCATTCTTAGAATATATTTAAAACCAATGAAAGAGTTTCTCAAAAGGCACCTGCACATGTTTATAGACATACATATAGTATGCACGTGAATATTTATTAGTATGCTTGCGGGAGAATTCATGTATGTCTCTCACACTAATTCTCTCTTTCTCCCGCTATCACAGAGAGACACACACTCACACAAATATCCACTATTCTTCACTTCATGACATGCCGTCAAAGCAGTTAACACAAAAGCCACCTTTAATGTATTGGCAATAAAAGTGGTAAACAGATTTGCATCACTACCACATTATTTGCTGACACACTGAAATGATTTGTTTTATGCGCACTCAGTCTTGAAGTTTGCAAGCAGGCTGTCAGTGATGATAGAATTGAGGTAAATGGTGTTGAGCAAGAAAACAACAACTTTGCTGAGGTCCCCACTTTGACATGGAAGGGGGAACTGCTTAACGCAAAGCCAATTTTAATTGTATCGATTCAGCCATACAAATGTAGAATTCTCTCCAAAAGTGTGCAAGTCAGCACAGTCTCTGTCTTCCCGCGCAGCCAAGAGGAGCTAGTTTATTTTGTAAAGCCCTTCAACTCAAGTAGACAGCACACAATCATAGGATGGAGGGGTGGGGGCGCGGGGGCGTTTAGTTTTGCCTGATCCGACACAATGGTTCAAAGTTATTTGACAGGAAAAGTACAGATTGTTCAGAGTCCTCTGTTTAAATATGATCAGCATTGCAAAATGCAAACTGGGAAGTAAATGTAAATTCTGCGCTGGCAATTTCATGTCATTTGTGTGGTTTGTGGAATAGCTAGGAGGCCTTTGTTGCTGCTTTAATAGCGGAAAAGCATTACTTTTGCTGGCCAAATGAAAAACACGTCAAAGAGAATCTATCAGAAAATAAACGTTGATACAGTATATGAAAAAATAGAGATGTTCCTCTATATGACTATAGAGGAACAACTCTTTATTTATTGTTGAAAATATGGTTCGATTGTCTGATGTTGACATCTATTATGACACATTAGATTGCGATTTCATTTGAGTATTTGACCAATAATTAATAGCCTATACCTGTATTTATATATCATTACCAAATGGTTTATTATTCAGAATCAGAATGGACAATGTAATAAACTTCTGCACCAGTTCTTCTGAATAAATTGTTTTCATATGCATTCAAACTTAAGTAAATGTCCTAATCGTCCAGCCAATCAAATATCAACTCTGTATAAACTGCTAAATTACACAAAACTTATACTGTATATTGTTATTTAATTCAAATTGTTGTTCTAGTAGTCTCGCGTAGCCAGGCAACTATTCCACAATCTCCGAATGCTATACTGTATAGAGTCTGGAACTACACCTCCAGAAATCCGAGTAAGGAAGCTGCTATTTCCGTTCACGAAAATATATTTTAAAATATCTTTACATTTAATTTTTTTATTTACTTTTCTGCTATGCAACAAGCTATATATGAGTAGATGATTTCTATTTATATTAGGATATATTTGCGTGGGGAGGGAGGAGGAGGCTTCATTTATATTTTACTCATGATAGAGCTTCCGTAGCTCCAGACTGTATGACAGAAGCATTTGGAAATTGCGAGAGGCAACAGTCTGGCAACGCGAGACAAAAGTTCTAGTGACTCTTTGATTCATACTGCAAATGACTTTCTTACAATAAAATATCTTGAGTAGTGAGAATAAAAAGGCACATATTGTCGTACAACAATGCTGGTAACACTTCAAAATGTATATTTCATTATTAAAATATATAAAATATTAAAGATGAATGCATTTAACATTTGGAATTGAGGAAACGGCATTCTTGACAAATTAATTTAGCTCTCGGTATAGTATGCCTATATACTGTATATAAGCTTTATTAAGAGATAATACTTACAGGAGAGTTCTGGATTAGAGTAATTTTTCACATTCTTCATATTCGAAAGCTACCAGTAAAACAAGGGTAAAATGTCACTGGCATTATTAATGTTAACGCTATCACATTTCTTCACTGGAATGACATATGCAGCCCCTTTGACTTTACAGTACACATGAAATCCATCTTTATGGATATTGTTCAGGACATGCAATCTGTGCACCACTCTGTTGAGATTGTTATCAGTGCGTGCGTGCACGTGTGTGTGTGCATGTGTGTGTGTGCGTGCGCGTGTGTGTTTATGCCGCTATGTTTACAACACAGACTATCAGACCACATAAGGCTGGCTCATGCTGACATGTGCAGCGGATGACAAAGTTGGTCTGATGGGAATGGTCATTTCCCAGGTAGATGTGGACACACAGTGAGGGATGGGTTCTGTGTGGCTGTCATGAGACGTTACCAGGCGGCGTACACAGCTCCGCTCACTCCGCCAGCCACTGAAGATGATCACATTTGATACACAGATGACATTCTATCCCTGCTGTGACAACACAGGCTCATTTTTTCACTGTGACAACCAATGGTGTGTGGGTGTTATTCAAGTCAAATCTATCATTTTAATGGAGAAGTAGTCAGACCTGAAGATTATTTGAGGTATAAATATATCACCGTCTGCTCGTTCTGTATCGACCAAGTGTCACAGCGCTCTGACTAACTCTTTCAGGATGAATACCATCAGGGAGGGGAGGGGGCCGATAAAAAAGAGGCAGCAATCTACTCAATGATAATATGCAATGATTCCATGCAGCACTTTTTGGAGGCTGCAATAATTCTGGCTGCTTAATCAACGTGTGTGGGTGGTTGTATTATATTGCAATTATAATCACCATGGTCTAATCTAATCTAAGATACTTAGATTAAACAAAACTATCAATAAAAAATAAAAAATAAGTCTTGCTGTTTTTTTATTTTGGCATTTTATGCTTTATTTCAGACAGGTCAGTGTTGCTGTTGCTGACTAGAGAGACAGCAGGAAGCCATGCGGCCAGAGAAAGAGGAACATGCGAGACAAGACGTGGCTGGGAATTCAAACCTAGGTCCTCATGCTCACTAGCAGCACATATAGCCTATCTGTACACTGCGTATCATTAAGTGTTGTTTAGCAGTTATACTCTGACAATCCAACATCGGCCTACTCTCCAACAAACAGGGTTGAACTAGTGAGGATGGGAATGTTTCTACATCTCTTCAGATAAGTCTAGATCAGATGAAGCTACAGAGTACAGGAGAACCTGAGCTTGGAGGGCACAGTAGAGCATTCCAGCACATCGCACAAACCACAGCCTCTGAAAGCACCGCTAATTGCATCTGGGATTTGCTTATCCAATCCCACAGTGCATTGCAGCTGGGGCGAGGAGCAGGGGGTGGGTGAATTAGAGGCTGGCGGGGTGAAGCTTCTGCTTGCTGAAGCCTTGACAGTACTTTGTACTGGGTGATTGTTCTCCAGACAGCTGACGGAGGTAGCGGCGCACACAGGGTTGTTTGAAAGCCCAAAAGGATACACGGCTGCATCATCAAAGTCCAGCAAGCCTTCCATGTGTCAGGGAGAGATTAAGCTCTTCCAGAAAGGGCAACGACTCTGATCACTCTATTCAATCGATGTGATTTGAATAAAGGAATAAAAGATCAGGCATTGTGTATCTGGGTGCTGCGCAACCGCTGGATAGGATTAAGGCATGTTGGAGCTGTGCCGGTGACAGATGCCATCAATCACAAGTTCCCTCCACTAGTTAGCTAAAGTTGATTTTTAGCCCCTAAATAGGACACATCTGTTTGTTGCTACACACTCTCTCTGACTTTAATTAATTCTCAAGTCGTTTTATTTTTAGGTGCATCTTTTTTTTGCTGCTCCTGTACATGTACAACAAAATGTAAATTGCATCCTTCCTTTGCTCAGTGAGGGCTCATACACACTGATACAGATAATTTACCAGCGCACGCACGCACGCACGCACACACGCACGCACGCACACACACACACACACACACACACACACAGTGTCAATTTAACTCAAACTGGACACATAAGGGTCGATTTTGGACAGGTCTGCGTGACCCAGAGAGACTAATGAGGATCACTTTGTGCACTTTTTTTTACTGGGCCTGCCCTGCACACAAACAAAAACAAAATGAAAGTCATTGTGCAAAACAAACTTTGGTCTGGTGGTCTGACTGTTACGGCCTCATTTTCCTGCCTGAGTTCTCCATCATCTCCCAACGTCTCCTCCACAGGCTGTGTCGGATAATAGTTTCTTTTCTCCACTTTTGAGGAGAGAATGAGTTTATTCCCCGGGAGCCGAGTTCAAGGGCAGGTCTGCGTAACCCAGAGAGACAGACTCTTGCCAAGACCTTGGCTTCAGATCCTGGAAATGGCCTACTACTATGCTTCCGTGCCTGGTTAGAACATGTACAGTGCTCTGACCAGGAGCCCCCCGACTCGCACACATCAGGTAGAGAGGGCTGTTGATCCAGTTCAGGCACTTGGACTGTCCTTGCAACTTCAACCTCCAAGTCTTTCCCCCTACCACTAGCTTAATGATTTCACCTGTCCTTCCCTGGCGTCAGAGCAGCCGCAGCCAGCTCAAGCTGTGGTGCGTTATCGCAACCTCAACTGATGCTCTCTCTTGCTCTCAGCGTTTTATTTCCCCCCTTCCACCCCCTCACAATTCTGTGCTCTCCGTAAGCCCTATCCTTTCCTCTTTTCACCCATCACGTCCCACAGTGGGGCATAATTACTAAAACCCCTCGTCTGGCCATGCTCGCCTATTATTAGCCTAGCGTTTAAAGCCCTCTCCCTGGTCAGATGGTCAATGCTTGAGGGCAATATGTCACACTGCATGGGCACAAAAGGTAGCCAAACAATGCCTATCGAGAACCAGGTGCCATTTGCAGTAATACCATTTGGCCACCGTTCACCATTGTGGCCTGTGCATTGGTAGTAGTTTCAAGCCGCCATACTCCAGACCTTGCCCCCTTGGCTGAGGTGTGCACTGTGCAGTCTCTACTATCCATGCAAGCTGTTAGGGCAGTTGTTCTGGAGGAAACACTTGAGTGATGTCCTTGAATGGCTCATGCTTTTAAAGGGACAATGACAGAGGGGAGAAAATGAGTACAAATCAGTACAGTGGTAGCATTATTACAATGGCTTCCCATCAAAATGCTACACATGACTGAAATAGCCCTTTTTTCCTTGGTGATTCTAGGCCGTATCTTTAATGATGTATTGAAGGTTAGCATTCAATGAAAAGAATGAATTTGATTGGTATTTATTCCCTTTGCTCTTCTTCCCTCTGTAATCTCTCCGTGCAGGATGGCATGAAGCCTAACAATGTACTGGATGGCTGCACTGTTACGAGAACAAGCATTGTTTTCTGATTGAATTTAAGTGTTTATTGTTTGTTTGTTTGTTTTTTCTGTCTGTATCTAGAGAGGGGGAGGAGAGAGGGGTTCTGAAACATGCTGTGAGTTTACACACGCATACTGTACTTGGAGGCCGTGTATAGTCAATAACCATCAGTGCTGCTAAACTATACTCCACTATCCATTTGTTCGCTTGCTGTTCGGCGATCAAGCTTGGCAGTGACTGTGGAGTGGCTGAATTCTCCGCGGGGCCACAAAGGCAGAGGTAAAGGTGGGAGCAGAAAGGATGGAGGTCCCGGGTCAGGCCTCATGCAGCCACTCGCCCTCCCGGATGCGTGCTGCAGGCCCCAGCCTCTTTACTTACAGCCCGCTGGAGCAGGAGGTCAACGCACACCTGAACCCTCCACAGTACGCAGTGGGCCGCGGGGCCCGGCAAACACACACCACACAGACGACCTCCTTTGACCTCTCCTCCACTCTGGGGCCCCTGGGACCCCTGCCCGATCGGCTCAGGGACCACTCACTGCCTCTACTGTTAACACCCCCTGCCCCCACAGCACCCCAGTCAGCAGGCGATGTACAACACAAAAACACACATCTAGCATAGGTAGGAATGTGCAGTGTACACTGCACATGCACACTGTACGCATAAACAAAGAGACATGCTCAAAAATTATACAGGCTTTACACACTGCCTCATGCAAACACAATCTGTCATATGCACAACCATGTGGTGCATTTCTCTCTCTCCCTCCCTCTCTTTGACTCACTCTTTCTTTCTTGCTCTCTCTTGCTCTCTCTGACTCCCTTGTGCTGTTTCATGTGCAGTCAGGTAGAAGGGTAGCTTTAAACTGGTGTATATCTCCATCTTGTGGACAATATTTGCTTCATGGTCACTCCATGGCTGAGATGCTTAGCTGTGAAATGGGCATTTATTGCGTGGGAGAGAACACACTGGCCAGCCCACAGTCAGGACAATGGTGGTATAAGTTGTTCTGTGAAATGCATTTCATATTACCGTTATAATGCATTTTCTTACTGCAGCTATTTTCCCCCCAATATTCTATTTTATAATAGTTATGCTGTAAGCAGAATAAAAAACAAAAATGTTTTAAAGTGCATATCTGGTTCTGAATCTTCTTAAAATAACAGCAATTTAAACTGCTTTAAGTTATCATAGAAGAAAAATGGCACCTTTGTAAACAAAGTACCTCCTTCCATGCGAAATCATTTGTCCACATCCGCCGCCTGTCTGGGTCAAAGAGGAGGCAGGGTGACTTTATCCTGAATGTCACTTTGTTTTTGGTCGGTTAGACAGGACCCTCTCTTGGATTGGTTTCTCGGATGAAGGCACAGGTGAGCCCCACAGAGGAGCAGACCCCCCCACCCCCACCCCCTCGCTTCTCCCTCCACAGCACCTCCTCTGCTAAAACAGCCCTACTTTTTAATATGCAACATCTGTGCCGGGAGAGCCTTCCAAAATGGCTGCTCCTTGGAGGATGACGGTAGAGTCTGCTCAAACTTGAGGTTGGGGCATTTGGTACTGCAAGGTTCCGCACAGATGTTAGCATTCACAATGTCACTTTGTCCTTAGCTTTGGCGCATGGGGAGGTCTATTTTAAGGGAGAGGGAGGTGTGTTTTCTTCCTTACTTCCCAATGAGATCACTTTATCTGTATCTGTCGTATTGTGGCGCTTCTACACAAGGCTTGTTTCAGCTAAGCTGGGAGCACCGTCTTTGATCAGCAAGGTAGCATTCTGCCTGTTAATGTACATACAGTAGCCTATATCGATCAAAGTCCCACACTCACTATAGGAGCAGCATCAAGGTGGCAAAGACTCATCTCTTGTGATATCGTTTGCCTGTACTCTCAAGATACTTCAGAGATACAATGCAGCATGTGGTGCATGCATTCACGTTGGCAGCCTTCACATACACAAAGACAATGGCAACATGGGAGCCAAACACTAAACCCTGAGTTAGACTTGGCTGCGCGCTGGTATCACACACCGGAAATAGCAGATCGACAAGCTCACAATGCCACACTCACAGTGCGATGTGCTGAGAGCTTATAGAGGGGCTATTTTCGGTGTGCGACACCGGTGCACAACTAATTAGAAATCCCTCTCAAGACGCTGCACTTTTTGGCCATTTCTGTTGCATTCATAGAGGAACATTAGCTCGGTGGCATGGAGCTGTGTTCTCTGCCCTCCCAAAGATTTGAAAGAACATTTTCTGAACACAGAGGCCATGACCTAAAGGCCAAAGGTTATTCGGCTGATTCCTTTATTGATAGATATTAGGTCGTCGGGATCGGGACTCGAACCCGCGACACACTGGATTACCAGCCTAGGTGCCCAGACGGCTACTTCGGCTGATTCCAAATCACAAATCTAGACGGGGCTGCAGAGGAAGACGCAGGGAAGAGAAGAAAGAGCCAAAAAGAGGAGAAACAGGGAAAGGCAAGGAGAGATGGACGGGGGAGCCTCTAATGCATCGCTTACAAAAAGGAAGACGTTCATATTTAATGCTCATCATTAAGGCAGGGTCTGAGCATGGAAGATGCCTCTGCTATTTTCCCACACCCCTTGAGCCAAGTCCTTGTGACAGCCCTCCACTGCATCCCGGCAAATTATCCGCATGAGCTGTGTTGAACAAAAACAGCCCAGTGCGGGGGAAGCGAGGCCCAGCCACTGCTACGATCCTGTGATGGGGAGACACGTCACTTTGCATCAGCTCCATCCCTCTAACCCACATCATCTGTGGTGGAGAAGAACAAGACCACTCTGAGAGGAGAAGAGGAGAAGAGAGGTGATAAGAATAAGGGAGATCAGAGGTAACAATAAGGGAGAGAGAGATGAGTAAGGACTGGAGAGGAGAAAACAGAACTGAAAGGGATAAACAGGGAATAATAGGGAAAGACTAGACAGTAAGGTTGTGAAAGATACTGTAGCTTAGTGCTTGTCATCATACTGCATATAATAAATGGAAAGCAAGTATATAGCAAATAATGGTAAAAATAAATAAAACCAGAACCATAATATCTAGTTCTCAAATCCATGGCACAAATGATTTTCCTTAGCCTTGGGCATTGTGTAGCATGCCAAATGAGTCTCTTGGATTTGCTATGCAAACAACATATTCCCCCGAGCACCCGTGTACTGTAGGTGTGAAGAAAGTACAATACACAACAAACACATGTGAAAAACAAACAGCATGTTGTGTGTTTTCCTTTCTTATTGTGCATAATATGGCCACATTATCACACAGAAAACCTCACAGGAGATGTTTGATCCATGAGCTCATGAATTATATGAAGGGGGTGTATTGGTTAAAAACCAGTGTCTAGATTCAAAATTCAGTCAATGAGGGATCTTGGCCTTCAACTCAAGAGTCAGGGCACTCTCTGCTCGACATCGCTGAATTTGCAAGACCTGAAATCTAATCAAGGAAGAGCCCGTAGTTTTGCTTTAGGGAGGGGGGGGGGGGGGATGGGGGATTCCGAGTACTTTTGTTTTCAGATGTTTAGAAAGTACTGCCTGTGGCCTCTTTCTCAAGGATACATACCGGCGCTCAAGGAGACTTGAGAAAAATTGAGTTACACCAAAATAAACCTGTCTTCTAAGATGCATGTGCTCCAAGCCCAAATTGGCCTATTTAAAGGCATATCCATAGACAGCCCTTTGAATAATATTGACTTGCAAAGCATTCTCAGGTCGAGGACAGGGGACTAGACTGTGCTAGTTGGCATAAGAGTGATGGAAAGTCAACCAGATAAATTTAGGCCTAGAGCGTGAAGTTAAAAGTCAATATAGAGTCGGTTCTACTGACTGAGTTGCTGAAATCATTGTAAAAGATTTCAAGTAGTTCATTAATTATTATTAGTCGTTTGTAGTTAAAAGGCCATTATTGATTTTATGAGGTTATTCTTTCTTTGACTTAGAAGCAGGTATTCTATGTGTGAAGCAAATTAATATTCTATTTGAATTTTCGCAGTAATGTTTTGCTTCATGAGTCATTTGCTCACACAATGAACTATTTTTAAGAACACAATAACTGTGATATAGTGTATGATTAAAGAAATGTACCAGTACAGTAACATGGTAGATTGTTATATTTATTTTTGGATTAGTTACATAATTAAAACATGAGAAAATTATCATCCCATCACATAAAATCACATAAAATCAATAGAAGAGGAAAAACAAAGAACAATAAAGAAATGTTAGTAATTCATCATCCACCTGCTTGTTAAAAAGTGTGAAATAAATCCCAGTTGGCATGCTCTAATTTTACATCAATTTCTCAAGGAGGAGCTTTGTCTGAAGACATGCTCTTAATTTCCTGAGATTGGTTCAATTATCGTCTTATCCTTTTGAATTCATTGAAACCCTAACAATATCCCAACACTGGTGCAGTAGGTACTGAACACACATGTAGAGTGTCTGAATCATTGCTTTTCTGCCTCAAAGCGCTCTGAACAGCCGAGCACACTATCCATATTCATGTGGTTTTTGCCGGGAGGCATTTCTGTTCCTAAAAATAGTATGGTGAAAGGGTCTCACTCTGTGTATCCTAACATTCATGAGCATGGTCTCTGTGATTGGTTGTAAACAAGTGTCTCTTTGTTGAGACCATGAATCATGTTGTGGTGTAAACACTTGTAAATAATTGCTAGGGGCCAGAATAAGGCGATATTAGAGGTGCAACAACGCATTAATCAACTCAAAGACTTTTCATACAAGCACACACGTCACCCCTGTAAAGAAACAGTGGTGTGTGTGTGTGTGTGTGTGTGTGTGTGTGTGTGTGTGAGTGTGTGTGTGTGTGTGTGTGTGTGTGTGTGTTTGTGTGAGAGAGACTGTGTGTGTGTGTGTGTGTGTGTGTGTGTGTGTGTGTGTGTGTGAGTGTGTTCTTCTCACACGCCGCCTGCACCACCTGATTTTACATATCTGGGAACATGAGACCCTCCCACAGGACTGGAAGGATGCCAACATTGTGGTCATCTACAAGAACAAGCGTGACAAAGCAGTCTGTGGAAACAGCCGTAGAATTTCTCTGCTCTCCATTGCAGGAAAAGTGTAAGATCATGCTCAAGAGGCTGGCGGAACACATCTCGGAAGCTGCTCTCCCAGAGACACAATGTGGCTTCCGGAAGACTAAATCCACTACCGACATGGTCTTCGTCCTAAGGCAACTTCTGGAGAAGAGTAGAGAGCACTGCAAACACTTATACCGGTATATAGCCTTCATTGACCTCAGCAAAGCCTTTGACACCATCAACTGTGAGATGCTCTGGAAACAACTAGCCAAACTAGGGGGGTACCACCCAAGTTTCTCTCCATCCTGCAACAACTGCATGCTGGGATGCAAGCCAGAGTCCTCACAGGAGAGCTCCAGTCAGAGTTCTTCATGGTTAATGTTGGAGTGAAGCAAGGCTGTGTCTTGGCACCAGTGCTCTTTACTCTCCTCCTTTCTGCCATCACCTACCTCTTCCATCGTGACCTGGGACACAAAGACGGTGTTCACTTAGAATATCGCCTTGACGGAAGTCTTTTTAACATCCGTTGTCTCCAGGCTCACACAAAGACCAAGGTCTGCCAAATCTGCGAGCTGCAATACGCGGATGATTGTGCAGTCTTAGCACACAGCCCAGAGTCTATGCAACATGCCCTCAACACGATCTCCACTCTCTACCAGTCCTTTGGTCTTCAGGTCAACATACAAAAAACAGAAGTCATGTCCCAAGTTCTCCAACTCATTACTCAGCCTCCCTCACCCCACAGCTTCCACATAAACAGCGTCCCACTCAAATCAGTTGATCATTTCACTTACCTTGGCTCCACACTGTCCTCCCACTGCTCCCTCGACATCGACATACATATACCCGCATAAATAAAGCTTCATCAGCCTTTGGACGCCTGCACAGCAGGGTTTTTGAAAACCTGAAGGTGAGCACCAAGGTTGCTGCCTATAATGCAGTGTGTGTCCACCTTGCTCTACGGGGCAGAAACATGGACGCCATACAGACGGCACATCACAAACTTGGAGGCCTTCCACATCCGCTGCCTTCATAAAATCCTTGGTCTGTCCCATAGATCTGTCCTGGGAAGACAGAGTCCCCTACACTGAGATCCTGGAGAGCACTAATTCCATCTGCCCAGTGACATCAGAGGGAAGCCGGCATTCCTCCAAAGGACGGGATCCCCTGCCCTGCCTGTGGAAAGATCTGCTGCGGCTCACGCATCGGCCTCGACAGCCACACCAAGTGGCACCAGTGGCAACAACACTGAACCCCCCCCCACACACACACACACACACACACACACACACACCCCACCCCCGCCTCCGACCCGAAGCAAGCGTCATCATCGTACACGTACACGATGGACAGGTAGGCCTAGTGGGTTCCTGACTTAAGCCGGCACATTGTGGACAAATATTGGACATGAATCCAGTTGATTGTGGTTTGCATGTCGAATTGGGGATCGCGGATGTGTGTGTTTGTTATGAATACAAAATATTGGAAAATGTTATGAAAGATGGATAACACACTTTAACAATACACTTTAAATGATCGTTCCTGGCTCCAGGCTTGCTACCAAATATACCACCACATTTTTAAGATAATTTAGCTCCATTCATTGCTTCATGGACTTTGGAACTGTTTGACGTGCAATTAATAACTCTGAAGGCTCATTGCACGTGATTTTCCTGCACATTGATTTGGGTTTCATGTTTAACTTGTGTATTGTGCACACCAGAACTACCAGAAGATGGCAGCAAACCCCAAGGTGTGCATATGCACATGCTGTGACCAAAACAGTAAGAAGGTAATGGACTTTGTATGATGATTGATTTGATGATTGTGAAGTGGGTGAAATTGGAGAAAAGAAAGGGGAGGCAATAAGGGGGGGGGGGGGGGGGGGGGGATCAAACAGTAAAGAAATCACGTCAAGAAATGGCCTGTATTTGTATTTAATTGGCAATTGGCCTACAGTACTAGCCCACCACACTGCCTACTTCTATTTTAAGGCAAATACCTTGCTCTTGTTGTCATCCGAAGTCTCTTTAAAGCATGCATGCTCATACTAATGTGGGAAAGGTGCAGGTCATTTCCTATTTGTGGACAAAATGGTCTGCCTGAGGCCATGGCTCTACCACCCCGGCCCCAGCCCACACTTTCATAATGAAAACCGGACATGGAAACTGTGACAATGTGTCCATGGGACTGAGAGAGCAGGGAGGTGGCTGTTTAGGTTGGTTTAGACTGGCTGCAAGCCCCAACAATGATTCATTCTATAGTCACATTCACTAGATTTGTTGACTGAACGTGATCAACCACAGCATCATACACATTTGTACAGCTAAATATTGTTGAAACTATTCAAAACAAACACATTTAGGATATGGAAAAACAAATTAAAGAATAGAAAAGTGAACAAATACTTTCCTGTACTTTGCTTAGCATGCATGAATAATACAATATAAACTGCAACATCCTGTACATCACTGATAACATAATTATTATGATTATTTTACTTTGATTCAAGTGATTAGAATGTAAGCCAGGCATCATCTAAACTTGCCTCACATATCCAAACATTTAAATTCCTATTAAATTGTTTACAGAGTCACATCATCTGTAAGGGAAGTTAACTTTTCTTTCCTTCTTCTTCTTTTTTAATATTAATAGAATGAAATACATCGATGATCAAAATAATTCATTCCATTCTTGGAATATTTTACTGGCAGCTTTTTATGAATGACACAAACATGGATTGGAGAGCCATTGCCATAGGTTAGATGTCACCATTCAACCATAAACTCAGAAACCATTAACCTTAGTAAACTGAAAAGGGTATATGAGGTGACAAGCACTCTAGTCTACAGGTGAGATTTCATTGCCAGGCAAAAGCAAAAGGCATAATCCCTTTATGCCTTTTGCTAATTAGTTTTGCAATCATTTATTGACCACTGCCATTCATTCACATCTCCCAGATAACCCTGTTCCATTCCTCGGACCTCAACATGTGGGCTTGTGCAGGAACGTGACCTTGACACCCCTTCACATTACATTGCACCTGCCACGCCATGCGATGTACTGCATGTGGCATTGGGTCATTTGGGGAATGACAATGAACACATGGACATGTGCATAACAGGTCAGGAACACACATGCACAATCACACACATGTGCATGCCACACGTATGCGTATCGTATGCTTGCTTATTCTCTCTCGCACAAACATCATCCTCGCATCATGTGTACAAAGTTTACAAACACATGAGCGCTTACATGGTGAAAAACATGTGCAATGCTGAGATCTGAGCTTGTTGGCCTTTGAAAGCCACAGCTTCGCTGTTAATTGATGCCCAACAGTATCACTGCAGCTGCAATTCAAAGAGAGATTTGCCTGGCATACAGTACAATTACACAAATAATTCTTCAAATGAATATATTTGGACAGATGTTTATACAAAGTTAAAGTTAATAAATATGCACCACTTTAAAGACACATGTGAAATCGATCCCGGAGAACTCTTTATCTTGGTCATGTAATGTTAGTCAGGAGGACCCCTATTTCAAAGAAATTCCCAGTCCACCCCAAGGGCTGGGCATTTCTCATGATCATACCCCACTCTTGACTGAAGGTCAACAGATACATTTGTCAAGGCTGATGCAGATTCTCAGAACAGATTCACAAGACAGTGATATATATAGGCTAAGTGATAGATAAAAGCCAATATAATATTGAATTTTCGGATGGTAAGACTAAGAAACGTACAGTGCCATAGTGCTGCTTTTGAAACAGATCCAACTATTCTGATCTTCAGTCTTTAACGAATAGTATAAACAAACTTGGTCTCAGACCCCTTGCTAAGCCCTTCCTCCCAAAAAATACTGTTGCTTGGCATGACAACTCTCGTTTTTACCCAGCACACATGCGTTTTACTATGCAGCCATAGATGAGCTGGTAACAGACGGACACACGGACACACTCACACACACACACGGACGGAGCGCAAAACACACTCTCCCCCCATGCCTTCGGCCTGGTGGAGACAAGAAATGTGGTACATTTCTCCTTAATTCTGGTGTGTTGAACATGAACTGACATAGCCTAACCTCAATACCTCATCCCAACCCCATATACCAGGGTTCCCCAATTAATTTTCCTCGAGGGCCATATTTTGACTAGGGTACCAGGCTGGGGGCCGAGTCCGCACGCGTGAGGTCGATGTCTTGCCCTGAAAATTCATTTTCAGGGCAGGACCCCATTTGAAAAGGATGCCCAGTTTGACATGCATAGGCTACTGACCCCCATTTAATGCCATTTATATCTGGGACCGCAAGGGGGCGCTCCGCGGGCCGCAAATGGCCCGCGGGCCGCATATTGGGGAACCCTGCCATATACATTAGTGCCAAAGCCCTAATGTTTCAAATCCATAGTTTCAAAATGAAAGGCTACATTTAACGTAAAAATGTGTCTACTCTGTTCTATATGAACAATAATTAGTTTTGTTGTTCACTTGTTTGCGTTCCGTTGAAACGTCTGCGGGAGAGCTCACTTTCATATAATGCTGAAATCCTGCATCCTTGACGACTACATAATAACCCCCAATGTTTTAGTTATTGGGTTTGGTCTGTCTGACTATGAATCTGCATGGAGATGCTGTTTAAATGCTATGAGAATGGGACAGGGGACATACTGCATGTTTTTTTTCGTACCCGAAGTGGCGATTCATCAAGGTGTTACTGTTCACCGTTGTTGTGATGAATGGGTTGTCACTCGTCACATTGGAAGTCTTGCCGCTGAAGACCTGACGGTGCTCCAACAATGTTGAGGCCTCGAGAAACTGGATGTCATAAGTGACCTCGCTGATTCTAACATGGAAGCAGTCATTCTCCTACAAGAGATAAAGTACAGTTAACGTTAAGATCTCAAGCTGCCTGGGTATTATCTCTCGATGGATCCATCCACAGAAAGAAACAGCATGAATGGCAACCTTCATTATTCAGGATTGATTTTAGCTGGAGAGCCATTGACCACCGGGCTCCAACATTAGTGGCTGGTTAGGTCACCAAAATCGACATTCAAAACTCCTGTAGCACACTCACACGGCCCAGCAGAGACGCAAGTTAACCCCTCAAGACTCAAAAAGCCAGCCTCCAGCTCTAAAATGGCCTACTCGGGCCAGTAGTCTACATTTTGAATTGATTAGACATTAAAATTGAACAACATTGAAATTTGCACTGTATGTAAAGTCCTGGATTTGTCAATTACACATTTTAGGACACAATAATAACTAAATGTTAGTTAAAACCTTGAAATTCTAATGTCATGATATATAATATGTAGGCCTAACTGGTAGTCGGCTGACAGTTGGCTTAATCTAATATAGCATGCATGCTGTTTACTGTACTTTGTAATGTAAATTACTTTGTAATTCAATTGATCCTTCATTCTTGCCTGAACTCCCACAAAAGCAAGGGCTTCTCTCCAGGCTTTCTTGTCATTTTGGTCGTGGTAGCTGGCCCTTAGACAAGGCTATAATCACTTAATCAGCCTCACCAGCGGTGCCATATGTTGATCTCTTTATAGTCCCACCCACGGCCGCCCCATTCTTGATTTAGCAAAAAAGAATCATCATCTTATACATTAGATAACACTATGAAGTTAGGACGAAAACAACATCTGACATTAGTGAACATGCGGAAGCCATGGGTGAGGGTCTTAACGGCCACGTAGTCGGACTGGATGTCGGACTAATGCACGTCGGACTAACGAGTGCCCCCCAGGAAGTATTCTTTGAGACACATGTATGGAGGGGGGTATGGGTATTTTGGGGTGTGGCCCAGCGTGGCCAAATCCGCCATTATTGTTTAGGAACCAAAGACCATTGGAATTGCATTACGGAACCTACATTTACTTTTTGTCTCCACCAGGCCGAAGGCATGGGGAGAGAGTATGTTTTGCACTCCGTCCGTGTGTGTGTGTGTGTGTGTGTCTGCCCGTCCTTCCGTCCGTCCGTTACCAGCTAATCTCCGGCACCGTTAACCCGGTCGATGCCAAACTTTGCACACACACTCCCTGGATGCCAACGATGAACCTCTGCCCCACATTTTCCAGAACGGCCTGTTATAGCGCCACCATGAGGCAGCTTTTCACATTCTTTACCTAAAACTGCACCGATCTGCGTGAAACGTTGCATGCACACTCCCTAGAGGCAAACCTTTCACCTGCATTTTCCGCATCTGCCTTTTATAGCGCCACCAGGAGGCCGACTTTTGTAAAACACATTTTTTGATATTACTCCTCCAGATTCTGTCCAAAAATCTCACAAATCGTTACACAGTATCTCTATGGTCATGTGCTCAAGTCGGATCTGTCCGATATTACATATTCCATCCTAATTGGCTATAATTGGCTTTCACAGTTTGCAAGATTGCCCCGTTTTGAACAAAAGCCTCAAATCATGAACGCAGCATGCAATTTACGTGAAATCTTTCACACATTTTCTTACTAGGATGAGGAATATATCCCACCCTTTTCACATTGGCCTGTTATAGCGCCACCAACAGGTTGATTTTTGCAAAACACATTTTTGGAACAAAATGCCTCAAATCATCCAATTGCCATCAAAGGCGTATGAAGAAATGGCACCCTTTTCACATTGGCCTATTATAGTGCCACCAGGAGGCCACAACCTGACCTGCCCTGGTGGAGACCTGTGCCCCGAGGGGCACTTTTTCTAGTTTAGTATTGTAGTGTCGGGACGGGTACCGCAAAAACAGCAGCATCATAAGAGATAAAACGGGACGCTCAAATGGACTTTGTCCTTGTTCCCAAACCACGAAAAGGAACCGGAGAGAAGTGTAACACTCACATACGGGTATTTCGGGGTGCCAACTTTTGTTTATGTAAGTCGGGATAATGTATGGCTAGGTGGTCATTGTTGCTAGATAAATCACCGACAGGGTGATTTATCTATAAATAATGATGACCACCTAGCCTCCATAAACCTCCTGTGACACGGAACCTGCGGTCCACAAACATGGACCTCCTCTCTGTCCCCAAGGCAGTCAAGCGAACCTTCGGGGACAGAGCGTTCAGTGTGGCAGCCCCCACCCTGTGGAACTCTCTTCCAATAGAGATTCGCCATGCTCCAACACTGGACTCTTTTAAGGCTGCCTTGAAAAGACACTTATTTTCTCAGGCTTATGGCATATAGTCTTTGATTGTTGTTGGTAATTTTGTAAAGCGTCCTTGGGTTCATGAAAGGCGCTATATAAATTCAAGCTATTATTATTATTATTAGCCATACATTATTCTGCTTATTATTACACGGCTACTTAATACACAAATTAAATTAAAAAAATTACCCAAAAGAGACAACAAAACAAACTATTTAGTTGCTTACGGTAATGAAACTTAAAGGACAACTTTAGTTTCTGGCCACAAAAGATCACAGGATCTATTGAATGTGACAAACTGACAAATTGAGCCTACGACACAGAGTATGGCATCCCCCTAGTACCTCTATACCTTCACATTCAGTAGATCCTGTGATCTTTTGTGGCCAGATGTAATTTTCTGGGGGTCTCGTAGGACTATATTAATAGAAAGAAATCGCCGTAAAAGTTTGTAAAAACAGACGTATTTAGACCCATGTTCGAATGTCCCCGCCCCCCTGTAAAAAATTGCTAAAATCTCTAAAACGAAAGAAAGCAGCAAATGAAAAAAAATTACTCATCTTTTACTTTGTCAAATAACAACCTAAAACATTGACCTTGGTTGAAAAAAAAATAAAGTTGTCCTTTAAGTATTCCAAGTTGGCCCCGCAGAGCGCAACGAGTTGCCTCGTTGAGTGAGAGTGAATTTTCGGGTACTGCAATGTCTATTTCTTGCTTCAAATGTTTTCAAAAACATTCTTAAGAGCAATGTTAAGTTAAATGACATTGTGTGTTTGTTTACAGTGGTCTGTTATAGAGCGGAGTGGTCTGTTATCAAGAAATAACACACAGCTGAATTCAGCGATTGACCAATCAGAATTAAGCATTCAACTAAGCCGTGTAATAAACCGAGCTAACACGCTTGGCGCGAGTCCTACAAAGTAGTCAGCTGACCTTTAAAAACTGAAAAGTCGATAACACAACAGTTTAATTAAAGTAACGACGAAAACTGGCTGGCCAATGGCTGGCCAACGTTGAAGCCGCAAGACGTAGTGGTCAGAGCTGGCACTGCAGCTGGGCCCCTGCATTTAGCACGAGGAAACCCGCGCCGTTGGGGTTTAACATTGAGCGCTCGTTTGCACTTCCAATTAGAGTAGAGAGAAATGACAGTTACCATGTGGGGGTCCCCGGAACATCCAGATCCCCAGGAACGCGCCCAGGGGGCCGCCCCGTGTCCGAAACGGTTGAGAAATGACAGAGTTACTGTGTGGGGGACCTCTGTACTGTACTGTACTGTACGCAACAGTGACACTTGGTTGTGAAAACCAACCAAACGCAATTTCCGTGCTCGGACAGACCCAGCCAGGGACGGACACATGTAGCCAGCCAGCCACCCACGGACACACAAAGCTCGGGAGTAAATCCACTGTAGACATGTTATGAGCTGCTCCCTGTCAAGACATTCCTTGCAGATGATTTTTTTCCTAATTGCTGGAGTTTGGAAGTGCTCGTTGACTCAATAGCCCATGCGTACCACCTGTTTTGAATTTGCACATAATGCAGGAGTCAGCAGGAGGTTGCTTTACTGATAACGAGTGCTTCCAAACTCTGACACTTCATCTGCAAGGAATTCCTTGACAGGAAGTAGCTCATAACATGTCTACGGGTGTATTTTTATGAAACAAACACTTTGCAGATAGTAAGACGATAATTCAAGCTTTTCGTACAGCTGCAATGTTGGCGAGTTTGACGTTATTTAATACAATTAAATAGGACTTTTCGGATGAATGGGCTGTCTATGGGAAGTTGTACCTAGTTAGTTTTCTGCACCCTCAATGTCGCAACTCTGTCTTACTCATGACTCTGGTGAGTGGTGACAGCCAGAGCCATACAATAAGACAGAGTTACGATATTGAGGGGGCAGAAAACTGAGCGCTCTTCATGCAGCCTGAACAGTGACAAGCTGGAGTTTGAAATACATTGTTTTCAACGAGGGCGGCGCAAATAAGAGCTATTTTAGGCATGTGTGCAACATGACAACTGTTTTAAAGTCTATAATCTTTATGTTGTACTACTAAAACACAACATTAATCAGCTTACAGTGGGTGCAGGCTAGTGGGTCACTGGATGTTTGTGTTTATGACAACTTACACTATTTTCGAGTGTCTCTCTCTCAGCCAAAATGACACTGGAAAGCTCCTGGAAATTTGTTTATTGATTTAGTTTAAAGTGAATGGCCTAGGGGCTATAGGCAGGCCTACCCTTTAGTACCCTACATACCGTTTGTGAATGAAGAAAGGTTTGTTGTTGTTGCTTTCCAAAACATAGTCGCAGCCAGGAGTCAGGCAAGGGGCCAGTGATGCTATTCAACGTTGAAGCTCTGGGCCCTAGTGGTAGGAGGAGGGACTACAGGCGGACCCGTGGATTCATGACCGGGAAACCCCGTGCAGCTGGGCTTTAACATTGAGCGCTCGGTTGCACTTCCGCATTTGACCACCAAAATTTGGTGGTCAAATGCGGAAGTAGACGTTCTGAGACGGTACTTCCGTCAGTCTTCCGGGTGCTTCAAAACGCCATTGAGCAACTTCCACTGACATGAATAGCTGGGGGGGCGGAGCTTCGCGCCAGTTCAGTCTCTATCCTTTTATATACTCTATGGAGTCAGGACCTTATGCACTTCTGTGGCTTTGTTTCGAACTGCAGTCTGGGAATCGCAGTTCTCTAGTTAAGTCTAGTCCAGAGCGGTCTAGAGTAGACCATATCTATGGTCGACCATTACCAAACGTAGGCCTGTACGTTACCTAAGGCGTCGCCAAAAAGACTTGTTACACACTATGATTAACAAAATTAACACTGATTTTGAAGCATGCAGTTTTCAGTGTTGATAGATCATGGTAAATATTACCTTGGAGCAAATATTTACGTTTTCGGATTGGATGTGCCATAATTTTCTTTCATTAACAAAAAGTGTTCAAGGGAGAATGATTAAAAGGTAATGGTAATTGGTAACCAGCCACAACAAAAATAAGCTTTACTTATGTACCTGTACACAAGATGTAACAATAAAGTACAACCTTGAACCCTTGAACCTTGAACATTAACACAACGTCAATAGACTACTATCACCTTAAGAATATTAATTCAATTAAGATTTCCCAAAAATTGAAAATCCTTGTTGATATTAAAATGTCAATGTTTAAAATTCCTCAATGTTCAAAGGCATAGCTTGCCCTCTGCTGGGAGTTTAATTTGACGCTCTTTTGCCTGCACTGAAACAAAAAGCTTATGAAATGTAACTCTCATTGGTATTCCACCAACAGTTATGTTTTGACTACACTTCTCACTCTCATTAGCATGGTTCACCCACACATATACGACCATCTCTCTGCTTTCACAATCACAAAGCATTGTGTGTGGGTGGAGACAGAGCGTTCGGTGTCAGACAAAATACATGGTTTATTATGTGTCTCATCCATTAAAAATATGATTTTATAAATGATGAGTTGTTCTGACGACACTCAGCCCTTCATATTATGATGTTAAGGTTTGACTCTGTTTGACTCTGTGATAGACTATGACATCACAATTAAGTCTGACCTATATCAGTGGGTGCCTTGCAAAACAAAACTCGCAGACAGAACCATCACCTAGTTTCCACGTTTTCCATGTTTGAACAGCATGCCATAGAAACTGTGAACCATTTGTTATCTACTTTCAGCCAGGTGATTTGTCCTATCTCGGATCCTTTTACGATTTATATATTGACTTGTGAACTATGAGTATGAATTGATTTACTTATGTTCCACAAATTTGACTAATAAAAGGCAGTAAAAACGTATTGTAACACATAGTCTTTTTCCAAACATTTAATCATTTGAACACATCAAACAGTATTAGAGAAATATTATAAATATCAATAATAATGAAAATGCTTCAAGTAAATGTACCCACCAGTACCACATCATTAACACATTTTATAGCAACTGAGATACGGTACACAGCAGGTTATGTAATAGTCCAGGTAGGGGCTGATAACAATTCAGTGCAATTCAAATCAATGAGCCATAGACGCTGTTCTTTGGAAGAACAAACTCAAAGACATAAATAACACCTCAGCGCTTTGACCCCAGCTCACAACAATGCTGAGTAAACAAACTAAAAA
This sequence comes from Electrona antarctica, assembly GCF_951216825.1. Classification (NCBI taxonomy): domain Eukaryota; kingdom Metazoa; phylum Chordata; class Actinopteri; order Myctophiformes; family Myctophidae; genus Electrona; species Electrona antarctica. Next base: position 34,507,304 of record NC_136810.1, read on the forward strand.
AGAAAAGAAAAAATTGAAAAGAAAGACAATTCCGAATTTTACTGATTTATTTTATGGATTCATTTATGAAATGTGATACTAGTCAATTAGGGTCACCATGTACAATTTGTGTTTGCTTTCCATGCCTTTTACAACATCTCAAATCCAAAGACAAACAAGGACATGGGAGCTGTAAGTTCCTATGTGGTCTGGATGCCAGTTGTGCAAGTGGATCATAGGAAGTAGGACATTCAAAATGACACAGACAGACCTAGATGTGTCTCGCCGCCTGTGCCTCTCAGGAAATTTGATCAAGCACCAGATCCTGTGTGGACTACATGCTGAAACAAAGGCAGACTGTCTGATGAAAAACGTTCACCATATTTTCAATGTACTGTAGGTGTACTGTAGTGATGTTTTTGTTCCAGAGACATCCTTTGCCAAATCAAACATTTGATAATTATTGAATACACAAAAAGAGTAGGTTTACTGTACTACTTTTGTTCTATTGGATTATGGATTATGGACTGTTTTGGAATAGAACCATTTACAGGTATTCAAAATACATACAGCATCATGAAGAGCTCAGGTCTACAACTTCCACAGGAGTCTGTGAAGTTGCTGAATTAGTTGCATAGGTGCTGACAGTGGACACGGGCAATTTAATGCCTGCAGGTTTGTGTCTGAATCAAATAGAAAATGATTGGCTCTAACAACATGTGTCAGAATAAAAGGATGTCGCTCATGAAAGGCAGAGTCTCCATGGTTTCTCCCAGAGCCGGGTCTCGTTGCCATGGGAGTGCACGAGAGCTACTGGCACACAGGGGGGACAAAAACGGGGGGAAACAGAAAAAGAACTGGCACAATGTCTCTTTTGCTGTTTTTACATAGACGATAGTTTGTCTTCGTCTTTATGACATGCTTATCGTATTGCTCAATATTAACCTTAAATGTTTTTGAAGTAACTCCAAGATTAAGCATTATACACATAACTAAATAAAAACTATCAAATGCTAACATACTGATGCTAACATTTTAGCAGCAGTAAACTCGAATGAATAACCTATCTGTAGTCCAGAGTCAACCACCCAGTCAAATCACACGTGTTAGCCACGTCACTGACGTCAGACATGATGCGCTCATACTGTTTATCTAGTGCCTAATGGCTATTTAGACAATTGTGTAACCCCCCATGTAGGCCTAATGTCATTAACCCAGCCAACACCAGACACCTGCTCCACGGTGTAAGCAGAGACATCGGTGGGATTGACAGTATAGTTACATAATAAAACGTACAAAGACATTTTACTCTATACCTACAGTATAGCTGTCAGGACTTGAATGCACATCAGCCAAATTAACTTACATTATTGCATAGCCAAGAACGCCTGCCACAACACTCGACAAAAGGCTTTCTACAGAATGTTGAGAGCTGCAGTGAAACAATGCATTGTCAAGCGACTTCAAGCACCTCCCTGTTCTGTTTATATACGTTTGATCAGATGGGAGGAAGTCCAACCTACAGTATGTTTGGTTGTTATGTACAGAGCGGGCCACGCTTGGCCTCAGCTCCATACACTGGTTGAGGTGATTGAGTGGGCCGTGTAAGATCAGACAGGTGCATACTGCATGGACACGGTGGTGCAGACAGAACATGATTCATGCAGCACAGCTCCTTGGTCTAGAATAGGCTGTGAAGGTCATAGGAAAAATATATCATGTATGTAAAATGCAATAGTTTCTGCATTATGTGAATGAACATTATTTATTAGTTAAATGTATAGGCAAACATGGATTATAGTCTTTTTTGAACAGACAGACTGCAACAAGATTTTATGAATGGATTGAGCTGTTGCTGTGCCGCTATAGAAAAAACAAGGATGATTGAGGTATTTAGTCCATCTGTCCTGTGTAATAAAGTCATAAAACAAGTGGGGAACGAGCTGTTCGGCTGACCCTACACTCAAGCATCATACTGTCTCATCTTACAAAGCAGTAAAATCCTATTTGAACATGAAAAAAGCATAACATGCATGTGTGTGCGTGTGTTCAGTGACATGTACATGTTTTCTCAAATGGCCACTCTACACAAGAGATTATTGGCACAATTATTTTCTACTCAGTCTGTGTCTCATAGGAGGGCTGTGGGCAGTTCAGAAACCCGTCCACCAGTGACATCATTGTTAGACAGATTTATTTAAACAATATTTTTTTTACAAAAATGTTTAGATTTGTATTATCGTGAGAACGATGGCTTCCATTTTCGCATTGCAACTTTTCAGGACTAGAAAGCCTGCAGTTTCTATTAGCTTGGATTCCCCATCATGATGTCACTGGTGGACGGGTTTCTGAACTGCCCACAGCCCTCCTATGAACACAATGCCCTCCTGTATCACCCCCCTTTTCAACATCACTGGCCTGCTTCTGCCTGTAACCCTCCCAAAAAAACATCTGTTCTGAAACTCTGAGTTTGATAAATATATCTGTAGTGACTAGAGCCCAGATGATTTATTGTCTGTCAAATTTGTATTTATAAATATAAAACTATTTAGTCGTAATAATAATGTTAGAAATGCAATGGAAACAATGGGCCCCTCTAGTCTGCACATGTTGTAGATGCCTCAACAGGATTATGATTATGAATAATACATATATATCCCTCAGTCAGCTGGTCGAGGGCCATGTGCTGTCCATGGTTCTGAAATCTCTCCTCAGGTGGTTGTTGAATCGTTGAAGATATAAACACAATGAGAGTGAGTCATGTTGTCTTGAAGTTGTAAACACCTGTCTTCTGGGGCCTGTAAAGTTCAGTATACCCAGGATATCTTTTTGTTATCTGACTTCGTTAACCCTACAACCACAATCACGCTAAGTGGTCACACAACGGTGGTTATCATTATCAACTCCGTAAGTCAACCCATTATTCCCCAATCTAGCCATGAGCTAGATAACCAGGCGGAAGTTGACATAAAATTGGTGGCGTTTCAACCACACACATGGACAATTCCTCTGGCAAACAGAGTTGCATATTACACAACACTGTAATGACTAACAAAACTATAATGGCAAACTACATTAGGCAACTACAACCAATTTAAACAAACCTCCAGCCAAAGGAAGGATAGTAATAATTCTGTGACTATAATTACATTTGTCTATTTCATTAGATGAATGTGTATAAGACACTGTATAAGACAATCTTATGGCAGTTTAGCCATACTCTTTCAGACAATCTTATGGCAGTTTAGCCATACTCTTTCAGCAGCAACTCTGGTGGTGAAAAACGGAATTGGGAGCAAATAAAAAATAGGCCTAAACATCTAATTCAAAGCAGTAAGCATGGGATTAATTCATACTGTAACTGTACAAGTACAAATACAAGGCTTTAGTGCTTCACTCAGTTTCCGTTGTAGGATGATATGGCAAGCTGAGGAAAAGCAGTTTGTTTGTATTGCTTATTTTAACAACAAGGCAAAGTGCTTGGCATTAAGACATGCAGAGCATTAAGACCAAGTGCAAAAGAAACAAGGCATAAAAGATAATTTGAATACAATTAAAAACAAGAATGATTTATTGCAATGATATTGTATTTAGTGTGGCGGTGTGACACGGGCAAGCATTACACCGAATCTGAGAACACTAACCCCCCTGAAGCAGAGCCTAAGATAGAGAGTTATTACCTGAACATAACATTGAACCCTTCAAGGGCATGAGTTAAGATACATGGATAATATCATACAATCCACAGAATCACATTTAAATTAGATGGAACAGGAGGAGGCTGGGGAGGTGGAGGGAGTTTGATCACAGACAGCTGCAGGAACTGAGTGCTGAATGTGGGAAACCGCCTGACTGCCACGGGTGTAGGCTATGAATTATCTTGTTAGCAAATGAGAACGAAGGGAGATATAGTGAGGTGAGAATGAAGAGAGCCTGATTGCCGTGCCTGCCTGGATTATTGTGATGCTCGATATCTCCTATCAGACATCCAACAATATACACATTAATACAACTAACTCACTCTCATGGCCAAGCTTAGTATTTTATACTATATAGCATACATACATAGCATACATTGACTGTAGAACTACAACAGTTCTGTAATGCCCTGGTGATAATATACAGTAAGGTGCTTTTCTGCCTAATAGACTATTGAAGTTTTCTTCAGTGAAATATTATATTCTATAGTGCTCCCCAAAGTGCCTTATAGGGTGGTACTTTTTAAGCAGCACTAGAGATAAATTGAAAATCATTGTTACCAGTGCCTCTGTTCGCTGGATTCAAGACAGACCACATCAACGGGAATCCCCTAGAGCCCTATCAGTGAATGGCCAGTCAAGTGAACCCCCAGTAATTTCCATTTAATGCGGAATTTCACAGCTGGGTCAACACTGAATACAAAAGTGTTGAACATTATCTTCCCCCACACAGGATCTGAAAACAGAAAAAACCTCATAGCTATTGTTATGCAACTAGGTTGACTCTGTTGGATATGCTAGGTTCCTACGTCAGAACTGAGGTAAGCACGCATTCGATTTAAAAAACATTCATTACATGTATAAACAAAACAGTTAATGCTGTCACAGAAACAGTGGTGTGGGGATGTAGGTCATGCTGAATCTGAAATGCTAATTGAAAGAGGATTGGCTATTTTATTTGACCAAGGGCTTTTCTCATCTCCCTTAATAATTTGTAATACATATTACAGATATTGGATCTGGTTAAGCTTCCATCACAAAGCAAGGTACTGATCTAACACTGACTACAAGGTCAAGGTTAGCTTTATTGTCCCTTGCGGGAAATTGGTTTGCAGCCAGATCATAGTAAAAAATACACACAACAACAACATTCAATACAAGACTGAGATCTAAGAACAGGGCACTAGAGACAGAGAATTCATGACATTCAAAGTAGCAAAGTCAGCAAAAGTGCATTAGTGGGCAGTATGTGCAAAGAGGCAAGAATAAAGTGCTATCTGCTGTTCAGCAGTTGAATAGCAGCCGGGACAAAGGATAGTTTGAACCGATTAGTCTTTGTAGTGGGCACCCTCAGCCGACGACCTGAGGGCAACAGTTCAAACTCAGACCGAAGTGGGTGATCCGATACCTCCAGGAGGGAGGAGGCTCTTTTAAGCATCTGCCTCTTGTACAGTTCTATGAGTTGGGCTTGGGTTCTCCCAGAAATCTTACTGGCCACTTTGACGAGGCTGCTGAGCCTGTTCTTGTTTGCCAGGGTCAGATTACCGTACCAGGCAACCATACAAAACATGAGAACAGATTCAATAAAACTTCTATAGAAAAGAGTCATCATCACAGACGAGACATTAAAAGAACGCATTTTCCTCAGAAAAAAAAGACGCTGCTGGACTTTTTTTGATGTAGAGGCAACATGAGAGTCAAAGGAGAGTTTGTTGTCAAGAACGACACCCAAATATTTATAGCTCTCTACAATTTCAATTTCTGTGCCCTTAATGAGTGTAGGAGCAGGACTGGGAGGAGTCCTTCTAAAGCTGATGATCATGTCTTTTGTTTTGGTCACATTTAACTGTAAGAATGACTTGTCACACCACGATATGAAGTCATTGACAACTGGCCCATGCTGTACCTCATTGTCTTCAAGAAGGCTAACAATCACAGAGTCATCAGCAAATTTGACAATATACCTGTTAGGGTGATTGCTACAACAGTCGTTGGTATACAGAATATACAGTAGTGAGGAGAGACAACAGCCTTGGGGAGAACCAGTGGAGGAGAGCAACAGAGAAGACAGGACCTCATTTACCCTCACGCACTGAGACCTAACAGTTAAGAAGTCTATGATCCAGCCAACAAGGTTAAGATCCAGTTTAAAATAACTGATTAGCTTCTGGGCTACGGTACTGTACATTTTGATCAGTGGTGGAAAAAGTAATCACATTTTATACGTACATGTATAAATACTGCAATATAGAAATACTCTGTTACAAGTAAAAGTCCGGTAAAAGTATTGGCATCAAAGTGTACTTGAAGTACCAAAATTAAAAGTACTCAGTCATTATGCAGAAATGTCCCATTTCAAGTTTCTAAATATATAAAATCTTCTGAAAATAGCCGCATTGTGAGCTTGTAGATCAACTATTTTCAAATGGTGTAAATGTATTAGGGCTGAAGTGGATAATGTGTGTTTTGTAATAATCAAAATTAGTAATTACAGTTTTCAAATAATTGTAGTGGAGTACATTATTTGCCTCTGAGATGTAGTGGAGTAGAAGTAAAAGTATTGGAAATTGAAAATATATGTACAAATGCCAAATTGTACTTAAGTAAATGCACTTAGTTTAGTGTGACGTGACACTCTAACCAGGTCGTCAGCCCATTTTTTAAAGATATTTATTGGGGCTTTTTGCCTTTATTGATAGATTTACAGTAGTTTGACAGGAAAACGGGATCTAGATGGGGTGAAGACACGCAGCAAAGGTCATCGGGCTCGGGACTCGAACCCGTGACACACTGTCATGCTGGATTACCATTTACCAGCATAGGTGCCTGGACCGTTCGGCCCAGGCCACACCCTAGAGTATTTCTGAGCCCTGAGAAACCTGTTAATGTTTAACTAGGAGCTATAGAGGCAGCGGATGCTTTTAGGCCAAACTTTATAGCTCAAACCAGCAGGCTATATGTTTGTGTATACGTTCTGCGTTAAGAGCTTCCGCTGCACTCCACTGGGAAAACGACAACATACATCTTGCAAAGACAAAAATGATCCTTTGTCTTAAATCTAAATGTTTGTCTCATTGGTGGGGAGAATTAGTTGAACGTATGATATAGTACTGTAGGACAATAAACATTTTAGCATGTATTTCATATTTTCCCAAGTCTAAATTCGTGGTTTTTTGTATGTTGAATTTGATTTATTGTTTTTATATATTTCCATTCTGAGTCATGCCAGTGAGTGCATCATTACAGAAAAAACAATACTTCTATTTTAGGAATATGCATCCAGAGGGATTCTCAATCAACTCAGGATATTCTGGGCATTTTCCACCCACTGACATTGGTACTGGGAATTTCACAGCCTCTTGGGAGTCCATCAAGTTAGTATGCACAGACCTATAGCAATAATTTAGGCTACCAGCTCATGTCATATTGTCTACACTCTACACTATACTATGTCAATACAAAATAATAATACACCAAAATGATTTAGCAACACCAGTCTGTGTGGCACTATCAGGTTAATTGCTATTTTTATTTACTGAATAAACTGAATAGGAATCTACTGGGGTGAAACCGTCTCTTCAAGGTTTCTGGTTTCTTGGTGTATTTTTAATTAGTTGAAAGGTCAGAAGGAATAGGCAGGCTTATGCCTAATGTATGCTTTGTTGTACGACGGCGTCGCACACTGAACAGATCCACAAACCTGCAAAGCGTTGCATCTGCAATGCATTATGAGCTTATAGAATGTAGATAGATACCGTCTAATGATGAAGTATAAATCGGGCTTCAGGAGAAATATGCCTCAATGGAAATAAGAGATGGAGAATGTCTCATGCCAGTTAATGAGGTGGCCATGTTGATGTCTCACACTGATGTCTAATGATCATCAGAGTGCAGAGGAAACTGAGGTAATCATTTGTCATCCACAGAACTATCTGCTAAGATGTATGAGGCAAGAAGGAGGTAATGAGATTTAAATCATTTTTGTGGTATTGACGAGGTCAATATTTCAATTTTCTTCTTTTCTTTCTGTATATTGCCTATTATATATATATATTATTATTATTATTATTATTATGAAATACATTTTAGCAAATCAATTCTGACTGCATTGCGATATCAGCCACATTGTAAAAAGGAAATAGAGTACGAAAGACTGACAAACTATACATTTTGTTCATAATTTATTTTATATAAAATTGTGGTTTACAGTACAAAATTAAAATAAATATTTCAACATACAAATGAATAAATAAGGAAGTGCTCTGGTTTAATACATTATGATGCTAGAGAGAGGCAAATCACATTCACCCAGAATACAGTCTCTTTTCATTGTGGACATTTTGTTCACTACTTTAAAGCGAAGAGAGCACTGGCAGATGTCTCCTTCAGATATATTATCGAAGAAGAAATCCTCATTAAAGATGGGATTACGGCTCTTCCTGATGACCGTGCTGCGTTGCTTCTGGACCTTTCCCGGAATCAAGGAGATGCTGATGCTGCAGTTGATGCTTTTGGAGTCCACAGAACGTTCATAGAGCCCCTCTGCATTTATCAAGCGAACCCGTAACCTTTGATTGTCGGGACAGTACTCTGCCGAGAGGCGCAGGCTGCCGTCTTTCCCTATTGGTACCATAGTCTCCTTCATTACCCGCTCCCTGTTCAGAGTCAAGTCCAAGGGGAAGAAGGTGGGTGGCACCAGGCCAAAGCTGTTGGGCAGGCCCCCCACCACCATGCCATCAGATGACCTTCTCATCACATTGGGGCTGTTATCCGTGGAGCTGCTTTCGTCGGTGGACAGGGAGTTGTTCCTCACCATTGTTGGCTTCCTCACATTCCTGGACAGCAGGCGTTCATGGCTCAGTGCTTTGAAGAGGGAGGGTTCGGCCGGGCACCTGCTCAGCAGTGGCGAGCTGAATGGCGAGGACTCTGTGGAAGATGTGGTGTCACTATCCATTGTGACCTGCCTGTTCAGCGAGTAGAACCTCGGGGACAGCCTGGAGGTCAGGCTGTTGAGGCTGAAGGAGGAGGGTGAGGTGGAGCGAGGCACTTTGGAGCACGTGCTGGACCTGCTCCGGGACAAGAGGAGGGGGATGGAGCCTGGTTCCGTATGGAAGAGAGACTCCTTCCTCCTGGTGTGGGGGCTTTCCAATAAGGTGCAAAATCCATAGCAGGTCTGTGCTTTGGCCATGTGTGGCAGCGATAAGGCTGCCTGGCTGTGGGGGTCTGCATTTGTGGTCTCCTCATCACTACCGTCATCATAGGGGCTGTCGTCTACACTCTCCACCTGGATGATGTGTGGGCTGTGGAGCTCATTCCACAATATCTCCCCTTTGGGGGTGGCCCTCTCGCAGGGAGACACCCTGAAGATGGGGGCTCTGTGCTCTGTGTTCTTGGCCTCTTGCAGAGAGGTAATGTTGGGAGGGATGCAGAACTCTGGGATGGTGTCGGGCGTGATGACGTTAGGGCAGAGGGAGCTCCTCTTGGCTTTGTCTGATTTCTCCCCAAACATGAAGTCACCAAGTCTAAAGCTGTACTCAGTCGAGGGTAGAGGCAGGTTGGTTCTCTCCACCGACACACGGATTTTTTCCATCACCCACATGGGCCCTCCAACAGAGATTTACTGTAACAAACAAAAAGGATATGCTTGTTATATGTACTGCTCTATGTTACTAAAAATAAGAAATTATTTAAAAGCAAGTTTCTATTTACACCACTTGAAAACCATGTTTAAACGACCTCCTATAGCTATTATGTTGAGAGTTATGCTTACCCAGAATTGAAATCCAGGCTTATCCACAAGACTAGAATCTCGTACAGGATTTTCAGATAACTGAGGGTAAATGTGTGGGGTCTTGATATCTCTGTGGCTCTCCTGACAGCAGGCAGCGTCCTTATCAAGACCAGCTCATACGTGGGCATCTGAGAGGCTGAGGCGGTTTAAATAAGGCTGACACCAGCGGGTCTAACACACTCCCCTCCAGCTCCGACAGGATCCTCCCTCTTTCCTTTCCCACTTGTTCCCATGGCAATACTGTATACAAGCTGCAACAGAGCACAATGCTCCCACAACATGTAAGGCTCAACAAGTTAAACATAGGCCTACTCCTTTGAGAGTGACCATGCAGTCATTAACCAAAGGAAAGATTTCAAATTGGGTGTTTGTTTTTCCACATATGTAAATGAGATGATGTGTGTGACCTTGGTTTGTGAACATAAACAATGTGAAATGATAACAGTTTGTGCTGGGACAAATTTAGAGCACTTGAACGGCTTTAACCTTTACTTTTTGGAGATAAACCTGGGCTATAGTTTGGTCAAAACATTACTTGTTTGCTTGGCTTATTGCTGCCATTAGAATTGCACTTGTTGCTTTAGTGAAGTTAAGCTTATTGAACACACACAAGTCACGTGTAAGGATATCCGTGTCATTTAAAAAAGAAATATTGCTTACCTAGTGCACACACTTATATATTTGTACTTTGTATGGCCTTTGTATTTTCAAGATAAAAAAATATTGAGTGCAGGTGTTTGCTCTCATTTAAAGTGGAGTAGTAGCAGAATGCACAATCTACCACTTTCTCTAGAGAGTTGCTCACTTAAGAGCATATACAGAGAAAGAACGTGAGAGCACAAATATAACAGGATAAATTGTAAAGTAAGTAGAGTGCAAAAAAACAAATTATATAAAGTAACTAGGATAGGAGGTAAACATCAAACCTTGCATAAATAACATACTTAGCATGTCTGGACAAGCAAACTGTATATTATCTACTGTATATTGTATACTGTATGTGAATAACATACTGTCATAAAGTAAGCCTAATACTTCTTGTAACATCTTTATTTCGATGGTCGAAACGTTAGTCGTTTGTATACTAGCACCTAAATAAAAGGCTGAAAATGTCCGTGCTGCTCCAGTGTCCTCTCCTCCTTCTGCATCTTTATTTTGATGTCAGTACTACCCTCTTGTGGTAAGAAAACTCTACGAGCTTAACCATGAAATAAAATGACTTTATGCTTTGCACAAAAGACTACAGAACATGCAAGGGGCTCTTTACTGAATGTTTTATTTGGAATGTACTTTAGTTATTACCACACACAGTAAAACCGATTATCTATCTATCTATCTATCGACCGGCCGACCTGCCTGCCTGCCTGCCTGCCTGCCTGCCTGCCTGCCTGCCTGCCTGCCTGTCTGTCTGTCTGTATGTCTGTCTGTCTGTCTATCTATCTAGCAATGTATAGTGTATATCTGCCCAATACTACCAGTGAAGCATTACCACAAGTACCACAAATATAATCATATGTAGCCCGAACTTATTTATTTATAGAACAATTCATCTTCTTAATATGTTTAAAATTATTAAACCATCCATATTAAAACAATCTTACAATTTAATTATGCTAGAAAACAATGATCCGTACTGTACATTATTATTTGTACTCCCTCTCCCACATGGACACCCTTTAGTTTACCTATTCTGGTCATGACAAGAGCATACTGCTTTGTCCAAGGTTCAAGTGGAGTCATCAGTTGCCCTGCGTAACCACTAACCACGTACATAGACTACATCAAGACAGCATGATGTCATAGCTAATAGTATACCATGAAAAAGGAAGGTGCTTCTGAGAAATGTTTTCCAGAATGTCTGAATTGCATCATTAACTCAAGGACTATAAATCTTGCCCCAGTGTCTCAATTAGCTAATTAGCTGACCAGATGAAGTGCTACTGTCTGGGTTTGAATCCAACTCAGCCTGGGATGCATGTCTCTCCCTTCTCAAGCAGGAACCCTTTCTTCTTTCTTACTTCTATGACTTTTGTCATAGTCATTTACCTGTCACACTGAAATATCCATTTCTGCAATTTCATGAGGTCTTGATTTACAGTCTGTTCCTGCATCAAAAAAATAGGATTTTCCAATGTTCCAATATAATTCGTATAGGATTCTGAATTCCTATAAGAATGTTCCAATGTTTCAATAGAACATTTGGGATCCTATTATTTCAAGGATCCCGAAAATATAATATGTCGACTACTTGGCTGCGGCCTATACGGAGTGCATACCCCCATCTGAAAACATTTGTGCCATCCATAGGCTACAAGATTTAATATGTTTCAAAAGTAAGCTATTCCAAAAAAAATGCGTTGCTCACAATAGCTGATGTACATAGCGTACTGCTGATGTAATAGCTGGTTGGTAACAGATTCTGATGCTAAACTAATTTTGCTAGCTGACCCCCATGCAAGAACCCCCTCAAGGACTGCTGGGGGTCCCTGGACAGACCCCACTTTGAGAACAACTACTTTAAACCATTGCATGGTTGAAACATATATGTCATCATCATCTCTTGAATGAATGAATATTATATTCATACATTTAGTCAATAACACTGTCGCAAACAAGAAAGGACTACTTCCTCCGGCGGAGGGACTCAGGCTACCTCAGTGACATCACACCACGGATGGTCTGAGAGGGTCTGAGGCATAGAGTTATAAAGGATAGAGTGCGGACAGGGATCGACAGCCAATGTCTCCCTTTTGACTGATACCTGTCCATTCTGCTTGGTGCAGCTGCGTCCGGCAGCAGGCAAAAACTAGAGTTCTCAACAGGCCCAAAAATTAAGGACCGGCCCGACATGGGCCCTCATCAAACCCTGTACACTCAAGACACTGCCCCGCTGCCACCCTTATATCTCCATATATGGAGCTGACCTGTTCTGACATTCCATATGTAGATCTGACCTCATCAAACCCTGTACACTCAAGACACGCTCCATATATGGCCAGACCTCATCAAACTCTGTACACTCAAGACACTGCCCCCGCTGCCACCCTCATATCTCCATATATGGAGCTGACCTGTTCTGACATTCCATATGTAATGTTGATCTGACCTCATTAAACCGTACACTCAAGACACTCAGTATTGGCCAGTACAGAATTCATTCATTCCATATGATGACCCCCCCATGCCTAAGCACCAACTCTAGCACCAACACTAGCAAACACAAAATGTCAGTAGTCCATATAAATAACAAGGGGAATCATTAGCGCACCTGGGCCGACCTGGGCGCAGCCGCACAAGAGGGTATAAATGCTTAACCCGTTTTGGACTGAATTAATTTCTAATTACACTATTACACTATTACACTTATTACACGTATTACAATATTACACTAGTACTCTAGTACACTTATTACACATATTACACTTATTACACTTATTTCACTATTACACTAACACTTATTACACATATTACACTATTACAGAGGATAGGCGCGCGAGACCTTTTATACCTTCAACAACACAGAGAATACTACTTTCTGTATGTGCGGGTGTGCGCCCCACCAATCATAGAAACGGACGAGTGCGCGGGCAGATTGTGTATGAGCTTCCAACCAATCAGTAGTAGTGGCATGAAGTGCGCCTCCCAAAGAAGGAGGTTCCCGACCTCAGCGCCAATGAGATAAAAAGCAGCAGCCCTTTTTGCTAGCATCAGTCTGTGAGAGTTTACTTGAGAGAAGGAACAGCAATCTACTATCCGAGACAATAATGGCAGAAGTCGCACCAGCACCAGCTCCGTCACCGGCCAAGGCCGCCAAGAAGAAGGCACCACCCCGACCCAAGAACACCGGCCCCAGCGTCTCTGAGCTGGTCGTCAAGGCCGTGTCCGCCTCCAAGGAGCGGAGCGGTGTGTCCCTGGCTGCGGTCAAGAAGGCTCTGGCTGCCGGCGGCTACGATGTTGAGAAGAACAAGTCCCGCGTTAAGATCGCCGTCAAGAGCCTGGTCGCTAAAGGCACCCTGGTCCAGCTCAAAGGCACCGGGGCTTCTGGCTCTTTCAAGATGAACAAGGCAGAAGCGGTGAAGGTAAAGAAACCTATTGCTAAGAAAGCAGTTAAAGCAAAGAAGCCTGCTGCAGCCAAGAAACCCGCAGCAGCTAAGAAGCCCAAGAAGGTGGCAGCAAAGAAGCCCGCAGCCGCCAAGAAATCACCCAAGAAAGCCAAGAAGCCTGCCGCCAAGAAAGTAGCAGCTAAAAGCCCGAAGAAGGCCGCCAAGAGCCCCAAGAAAGTGGCAATACATCACATACATAGAAAGTAGTAAATGCGTAAGCTAAGAACGTAACAGTGGAATATCTATATAATGACACTATAAACTATACGTATACTATACTATAAAGTGCTGTGACTACATACAATGCAATTCTAGTGTTGTCTACATAACACGATATATGTCCAAGCTCCAGCCAAGAAGGTTGCCAAACCCAAGGCAGCAAAGAAGGCCGCTCCCAAAAAGAAGTAAACTGCCTGCTCCATCTTTATACCCACAAAAGGCTCTTTTAAGAGCCGACCACATTATTTTATAAGAGTATACTATCCTCACTTTTTACGTCATGGTCACATGTTGGCACTGGAAGCTTATGGCTTTATATTAATAAATTTTCGTATACATTTTGTTTTGCCTTACGAGCAAAAATATGGACCCTTTCTAAAATATTCATTGCTAATATTATGTATTGCAAACATAATTTCTGCTGCTGACCTATCTATGATGCTCTCATTGCTCTGATCCAAAACAGTACAACACAATATTCAATGCATGGCATTACATTACATCAGATAATGAATACATGTCATCAGATTAATACATCAAAGTTACTCACGTAATCAAATCAATACATTCAGTTAGAACATTTTGCAAATCCCCCCCACCCCTAATAAATATTGACATCAATATTTGTGAAGCCATCAATGTAGTAGGCCTACATCAATGCATGCACGCACGCACGCACACACACACACACACACACACACACACACACACACACACACACACACACACACACACACACACACACACACTCATTTGTTCATATCACGCTGACCCATTCGTTTTGGGATATGTATCCCGGTGGTAATCATTACAAAATTAAATTTCTTTAAGGTCCCATGAGTTATGTTTATTGGACTTTAGATAACCTTTGAACTCAGTACGATGCATCAAATGGGAGATTGGACTAAATTTTATTGCAGATTAACTCCTGGTGACTGGGTTCAGGAGTTGTGCAGCTGTACAATGACAGCGTCCTGCTATGTTTTCTGCAATGTCCTGTAAACGCTTGTGTATTTATTACTCTGATAACAATTCTTACAATAAATTCTGATCCCCTCCCCTAGTAAAACATGCTCAACCCCCACATGCGCTTTGAGAAGCCACTGATACTAGACATGTAGATTAGATTTAAACCAAAACTCTAGACTTGCTTGGTACAGAAGAGTCTCATTCCGTACCCATTCCAGGACGATGAAGTGTGAACAACTGCTGGTTTTGGTGTGAAGCATCTTGTTGAGTTCAATACAATGAAACAATGCCTCCCCTCCCCAACAGGGTAGAGCTGTGCAGCGGAATGTCTGAGTGAGTGATTGAGGGGATTGAAATGATTTGCATGTTGATCACACATTTAATCCATGGTTTATTTCAGTTAGATGCATTATTAGTTATTATTTCTCATTAAAGTAAGACCAGACCTTTTCTAAGACCAGACCTTCTTAATCAACTATACAAAATAAATAAACCCAGGCATTTAATCTTCAATGTGTGAATTAAAGTATGTGTCTGCTTAGCAAATGCCAAATTATTCATGCACTCATCAATGTCTATACATATTCCTGGCCAACAGCATATAGTTATCGTAGCAAACAGTTGAATATGGAATGATACAATAAATGTCCATCTATATGAATGTATCAGGGGAGACGATGCAACAAGTTGTACGTTTACTTTGTACATAATAGTACAAAATTACAGTTATTGCAGTAGTCTTTGGCTTAAATAGATCGGCTTCATTCGTGTAACAAAACAGTTTCCCAAACCCCACTGTTTCAATATAGTCTAGTAGCCAGCCCATAGAGCCCAATTGTGAACCCGGACATGTTGAGTACACCAAGGTTTTATGTTAGAAATGTTTAGTATGGGTCCCCAGCATGTAGAAACTGCCGGAGGCTAACTTGCATTTGTTGAGCAATTTTCATAATTGGCATAATATGTGACCATACCAATTACAACCTATAGAAGGCACAATATTCAAAATTCCATCATGCTTTAAGTAGCATGTGACGTGTCAAACTGGGGGGTTTTCATGATGCTGAATCCATTCCAAGCATTAGTTTTGCAAAAAAACACTCATTGGGCTAAAAGCGGTCATCACAAATTGATGATGTCAGCACATTTGGGCAAGTGGGCATGGCCGTTTTAAGCCTATTGAGTGTTTTTTAATTTAATTGCTCAACATATGCAAGTTAGCATCCGGCAGTTTCTACATGCTGGGGACCTATACTAAACATTTCTAACATAAAACCTAGGCGCCAGAGCGCACGAGCAAATAGCACCATGCTTTGGTGCCATGTGTGTCTATCCGCACGCACACTCTAACGTCCAGATGCCTGCACCGAGTATGTTGTTCTGAAGGTGCTGCCATGCGCCAACAGACACCATGCTTTGGTGCCATGTGTGTCTGTCCGCAAGCACATAACCCCAAAACCACACACTCAGTATAAACATTTAAATTTAAAATGTTGGTGTGATGCTTCACACCCAAACCAGCAGCTATTCATAGTCATTATAAAATAAAATAGGAGTATGAATCGCGCCTTTAGTCTTAACTCACATGTGCACAGTAGTGGGATATTTACTTTCCAGTTATGTTCAGGTTTTAGGACTCCTAGCTAAAAAAACTGAGTCTGGTACAAGAGTTTGGTGTGGCATTGTTGCAATAGTGATTGAGTTAACATGTGCCAGGTTTTAGCATGTGAATTTTGTCAATGATGGCCTCTCTGGGAGGAAAAACTAAAATAAATTGGATGACTATTATTGCTTGGCAATGGGCCATTTGCTTTTAATGAAAAGCATGTACACCCAGGTTGGTGTTTTTCTATATACTGTAGAAGAGTGATAAACACATCTTACAAAATGTCTTGTGTTGGGTGACATTGCGTGAAGACTATTAGTTGTGTGGCCCAATGTTCTGCATGACTCCTTTTGTTCTAAATAACACAATGAGGGGGGGCACGCTACTATGAAAGGCAAAGCCATTTTATTTCAACAAGTCAATTAAATGTGCTTTACACAGAACATCAAGCAATGGTGTTCCAAAACTATGGAATGCACTTCCCATTACAATCAGAACTGCAGCCTCACTCCCAATATTCCGCTATAGTCTGAAAACCCTTTTCAGACTCCATCATGGCCCGTAGCACTTACACTACCCCCTTAGATAGCACTTTATGTAGACTTATAGATAGCATTTGATACAGACTTATATCGTGTTATGTAGACAACACTAGAATTGCATTGTATTTAGTCACAGCACTTTATAGTATAGTATACGTATAGTTTATAGTGTCATTATATAGATATTCCACTGTTACGTTCTTAGCATACGCATTTACTACTTTCTATGTATGTGATGTATTGCCATGCTTTTTGTAAATTTAATGTAAATCGCTCTGGATTAAGAGTGTCTGCTAAACGCATACATTGTAATTGTAATTGTAATGGAAATGTGTGAAATGGCACTAGGGAAGAAGTATGCCTATATATATTTGTATTTTATACAGAGTACAATGAGTACATTTGCTTTGCAGCATGGCACATAATGAAGTATCTTAGCCTGGCTAATAAGCCAGACTAATATCACACAACACTGGCAGGCTTTTCTTTTTTTGCCAACGGCTGATTCGGTCTGGTTTATTAACCAGGCTAGAAGTATCTAGGCCTACCTGAGAAGTGTCTCCATAATCAAATATACATACAGTTTATAGAAGATTTAAACACTCTTAGTTTTCTGATCACAGTGAGTTATTTGTCCAAATTAAAATTAACCAAGTTTTCCAACAGCTGGCATTCTGTCATTGGAAGTTGGGATCAACTCCACCATCATGCTTTCCTTGAACAGGAGTGTGTTTACTGCGTTCAGAAAACATTATATTTATAGCAAAACGGATGACATAACAAAATCATAGTTTATGGTATCACGTCACCAGGAATGTCTACTAAATTGATTGTGAGTATTGTTGTTATTAGAACATAGTTTACAATATTTTAGAAGAAAAATGACAAAGGCAACACTTTGATCTGACTCTAGACAGGTGATGTTTTGAGGTTATTACTAAAAAGGAGTGCACTGCTTTCATCTTAGATACATTCATGATAGAAAGGCACATGTGTGTTAACTGGTCAGCTCTTTGTCGCATTAAATAATATACACAGTAGTTTGTTATAACTTGTTTTAATCGAGGAGAAAACACAAGTGGCACAAGAGAGAAGAGGGCCTTTGTGTGTTGACTCTACATGGTTCTCATGTGGTGTTTAAGTCCAGCCCCTTCAGAGCGTTCAGCACTCCTAACTTTGCAGAGAGAGGGAGAAAATGGCAAGAACAGTTCCAGACCACTCGTATAGATATACACCATAGTACGTGTGGTAGTAATAATTTGTAGGAAATCACATTTCATTTAGTGTCACAATTGCATGGATTCCAGTGCCTATATTCAATGCCTAAGTTCAATGCATATTTTAGTTCTAGTCCACAATCAACTCACCGACATGCAGCACCGACATGTCCAAATATTGGTTTAACCACATGAATATGCTGTGTGACTAAAATTTTTTTTCGTTAAGTTACCTACTTATACACCAGTATAAGTTCAGGTTGATTTAAGTTGAACTGTGTATACATCCTCATGTGTTATTTTGTCACAAGTAGAAATGCTTATTTATTTGCCCCATAGGCCTATCATACACATACAACATAGAGCAAAGTATTTTCTTTGTTCAGTCCATAGTAGCCTATGTATTACTTAGCTATTACATTTTAAGTATTTTATTGAATTTCCACAACATTTTACAAAGTAGCACAGTACATATCAATATTCAACTTCAAGACTTGGAATTACAGCAGCCTGAGCAGTCCCAGTCCAGTACATTATGACTTTTGTTGTAAGAGTTCCCCTCCAATCGGTGCCAGTGGTGCATGGTACCTCCCCAAACAAGGAGGTCCCTCACCACTGACCAATCAGAGAACAACGGCGTCTCAGAAGCGCAAATAAAAGCAGAAGTTTGCGGCTGCAATAAGCATTCTATTCTCAACTTCTTTAGAAGAGAACAAGACAAGATACAATGGCAAGAACTAAGAAGCTGACCGCTCGTATGTCCACCGGCGGCAAAGCGCCCAGGAAACAGCTCGCCACCAAGGCAGCTCGTAAGAGCGCGCCGGCAACCGGTGGAGTGAAGAAACCTCACCGTTACCCTCCAGGTACAGTGGCTCTGAGGGAGATCCTGCTTATCCGCAAGCTGCTCTTCCAGCGCCTGGTGCGGGAGATCGCCCAGGACAAGACCGACCTGCGCTTCCAGAGCTCCGCCGTCATGGCTCTCCAGGAGTCGGCCGAGGCTGATCTGGTCGGACACCAACCTGTGCGCCATCCACGCCAAGAGGGTGACCAGACCATCATGCCCAAAGACATCCAGCTGGCCCGTCGTATCCGCGGAGAACGTGCTTAAACTAATCTGTCACTGCCACAACCCCAAAACGGCACTTTTAAGAGCCACCAAATTCGTTATTTGAAGAGCAATTATTCCTTTGATATATACACTGGATCCATTCACAACATGACAATAAGCCAAAACTACTGAGATACATATTTGTGACAACGGTCAGCTGTGTAGGGGTGTATGCATGTCCACTGTGCCATTCGTTTAGCAGACTTTTAAATTAAATGATCGGTTATTTAATTACTATATTTAGGTCAGCAATATTATAATAATACATCTAACTGAAATTACGATGATTAAATGTGATGAACATGCAAATTATTTCAATCACTCAGACATTCAGCTCCACCCTGGGGCATGTACCATTTTTTTGGAACTCTACATGCTTCATATACAAACCAGTAGATTTTCATAGTCCTGGAACGACACTCGTGTACAAAGCAAGTCTAGAGAGTTTTGGATGTATGTCTTATGTGGCTTCTCAGAGTGGAGGCGGGGGTTGAGGCATGTTATAAGAAAACAAAAAGAAAGCTCTGACGACTGGAAAAAGAGCTAAATGGAATGCTATCACTAAAACGATAATATACATTGGCTGAATACCTGAGCACGGTAAATGACCCAAAACTTAGGAAGCACCTGTGAGTGAATAGAGAAAGGACTATTCACCCACTGCATACAACATTTGGTGTTTTTTTTTGTTTTCTGAGCTCATTTGCACCCCCAAAAAAACTCCAGCCAAGAAGGTTGCCAAACCCAAGGAAGCAAAGAAGGCAGCTGGCTAAATCAATACAATTTATTGTGCTGAATAGCAGTTGCATTATTGACCCCAAAGAAAACAAAGATCTGAATTAGAATTTAATGGCACAAAGAAAACCACTAATGATACAAAACAAATCCTGTATAAATAACCGCAGAATATACAGTAGCCCATCGTTGATTTGTTGCTGTCAGGCAGAAAACGGCTATTTCCATTTTAGGTCCGTTTGTCGATTTTAAAAAGCACTTCTGACTAAACTCCATTGGATTCTTAAACTGTCGTTGAAACCCAAAGAATTGGGGTAAAGTCACACATTCAGTATCTGACGATGTATAAAGTCACCATACCAACATTGATGGGGCAGTATCGCATTGTTTTAAAAACATGCCTTTTTTTCATTTCCTTAATAGCTTCGACATAGCTGGTTTCTGCCCGACAAGAGATTTGAAAGAAAAACCAGTTTGTCAACTCTTTCGTGCCAATTAAGTACCTCCAAACATTTGGTGTATTTGGCCGTGGACCCCATCTGAAAATGCTTTGTGCTAAGGACCCCACAGAAGAGATGTGTTAAATTGTTCAAAAACAATAATTTTAATTTTCTGAAAAACTTTTTTGAAAAGTGGGTTAATGCTATATACTTAGCACCAGGGCTATACTTTGCTCCCTTTTCCCCCTCTACACCAAATCTCACCCCCCAAAAATAGGGTAGAAAAAACAGTGGTGCCAGTGGTGCATGGTACCTCCCCAAACAAGGAGGTCCCTCACCACTGACCAATCAGAGAACAACGGCGTCTCAGAAGCGCAAATAAAAGCAGAAGTTTGCGGCTGCAATAAGCATTCTATTCTCAACTTCTTTAGAAGAGAACAAGACAAGATACAATGGCAAGAACTAAGAAGCTGACCGCTCGTATGTCCACCGGCGGCAAAGCGCCCAGGAAACAGCTCGCCACCAAGGCAGCTCGTAAGAGCGCGCCGGCAACCGGTGGAGTGAAGAAACCTCACCGTTACCCTCCAGGTACAGTGGCTCTGAGGGAGATCCTGCTTATCCGCAAGCTGCTCTTCCAGCGCCTGGTGCGGGAGATCGCCCAGGACTTTAAGACCGACCTGCGCTTCCAGAGCTCCGCCGTCATGGCTCTCCAGGAGTCGGCCGAGCAGGGCGAGGCTTATCTGGTCGGACACCAACCTGTGCGCCATCCACGCCAAGAGGGTGACCATCATGCCCAAAGACATCCAGCTGGCCCGTCGTATCCGCGGAGAACGTGCTTAAACTAATCTGTCACTGCCACAACCCCAAAACGGCACTTTTAAGAGCCACCAAATTCGTTATTTGAAGAGCAATTATTCCTTTGATATATACACTGGATCCATTCACAACATGACAATAAGCCAAAACTACTGAGATACATATTTGTGACAACGGTCAGCTGTGTAGGGGTGTATGCATGTCCACTGTGCCATTCGTTTAGCAGACTTTTAAATTAAATGATCGGTTATTTAATTACTATATTTAGGTCAGCAATATTATAATAATACATCTAACTGAAATTACGATGATTAAATGTGATGAACATGCAAATTATTTCAATCACTCAGACATTCAGCTCCACCCTGGGGCATGTACCATTTTTTTGGAACTCTACATGCTTCATACAAACCAGTAGATTTTCATAGTCCTGGAACGACACTCATGTACAAAGCAAGTCTAGAGAGTTTTGGATGTATGTCTTATGTGGCTTCTCAGAGTGGAGGCGGGGGTTGAGGCATGTTATAAGAAAACAAAAAGAAAGCTACCTGACGACTGGAAAAAGAGCTAAATGGAATGCTATCACTAAAACGATAATATACATTGGCTGAATACCTGAGCACGGTAAATGACCCAAAACTTAGGAAGCACCTGTGAGTGAATAGAGAAAGGACTATTCACCCACTGCATACAACATTTGGTGTTTTTTTTGTTTTCTGAGCTCATTTGCACCCCCAAAAAAACTCCAGCCAAGAAGGTTGCCAAACCCAAGGAAGCAAAGAAGGCAGCTGGCTAAATCAATACAATTTATTGTGCTGAATAGCAGTTGCATTATTGACCCCAAAGAAAACAAAGATCTGAATTAGAATTTAATGGCACAAAGAAAACCACTAATGATACAAAACAAATCCTGTATAAATAACCGCAGAATATACAGTAGCCCATCGTTGATTTGTTGCTGTCAGGCAGAAAACGGCTATTTCCATTTTAGGTCCGTTTGTCGATTTTAAAAAGCACTAAGTTCTGACTAAACTCCATTGGATTCTTAAACTGTCGTTGAAACCCAAAGAATTGGGGTAAAGTCACACATTCAGTATCTGCGACGATGTATAAAGTCACCATACCAACATTGATGGGGCAGTATCGCATTGTTTTAAAAACATGCCTTTTTTTCATTTCCTTAATAGCTTCGACCTGGTTTCTGCCCGACAAGAGATTTGAAAGAAAAACCAGTTTGTCAACTCTTTCGTGCCAATTAAGTACCTCCAAACATTTGGTGTATTTGGCCGTGGACCCCATCTGAAAATGCTTTGTGCTAAGGACCCCACAGAAGAGATGTGTTAAATTGTTCAAAAACAATAATTTTAATTTTCTGAAAAACTTTTTTGAAAAGTGGGTTAATGCTATATACTTAGCACCAGGGCTATACTTTGCTCCTTTTTCCCCCTCTACACCAAATCTCACCCCCCAAAAATAGGGTAGAAAAAACAGTATTTACATATTGAAAAAATAAACTATCTATTGAAATAGACGGTGTAAGAAAGAAAAAATCATTTAACATCATTTGAAAACATTGTGGATCTCTGTCCAATGGTCCATCATTGTGGTATGTGTGTACACTTGGAAGTTGATCTAAAATCAACAGAATCAATCAACAGAATCCATCTTGCTCCGAGGTGCTTTGGACTTTGGTGGAGGGCATGTAATGTTTTTTGCCTCGTCGGAACAGAATTTTCTGATCTTCTCAAAAAGATAGCTCTGCCTGTCCAAGTTCACTCCAGGTGGAGTTTGGACAGGAAGGTAATCTGCTGAAGGGTGGACATCAGGGTTGTACAGCAGCTGAAAGACCAATGGCTCTGTGTCACTGTGTGTCACCTTGGCTATAACCACACCAGGTCTCAAGGCATCAAAGCTGTAACAGAAAGAATAGAATCAAGATGGTTAAATCAAGAATGTGTATTACTGTAGTCTGTTATACTGTCTTAACTCATTAAGGAGAATAAGGACTGGAACTCAAATGTGTTACCTTAGCTTTTAACCATTATTTTAAACTTTAGTTATTGAAAAATAACTGATCTACAAGCTCATAGCTGTGCTATTTTTGGAGGGGAAAAAATACTACTTTCCATTGGTTCAATATTTTTGAAACACAGACGTAAATGGTGTTCAACCGCACTGATTTATGCACAAAAAAAACCCTCAAATGGAGTTAGGTTTCCTCCCGACAGCAACGATATATTCTTTCACAGCGAACGTTTTAACTCATATATTTGCATCTGGGGGGTCCCCGGAACAACATTTTCAGATGGGGGTCGCGGCCAAATACATTTTTGGGGTCCTTGACATGAAATAGTTTGAGAACCACTGTTATAGAAACAGGTTTTTCAGAAAACTCAGGATTTAGAAGACATTTTGTAGAATCTGGCCTTGCAGTCCTAAATGGGTTAATGTAGTATTTTTGTTGGTATGTTTTTTTGTGTGCGAGTGTCTGTTGGGGGATGTGGGTGGGAGGGAGGAGCGAGAGGTATGTTAGAGCACGTATGTATATGAGTTGTAACACTAGTACTGTACAATGCCAATAATTACCTGAAGTGCCGGTAGCTCTCAATGTCAGGGAGAGGTCTGAAGTATCTACGGTATCTACGGTCCCAGTCATATGTTTCAACAAGCACGGTTCCATCCTCCAGCCCTACAAGCTGGGGAATGTTCAGTTGCTTCTCAGCAGTGCTGTCCCTCACAACCCCAGCAATGTCTGACAAGGTCTGCACTCTGGTCTTCCTGATGGCCTGCTTGACCAGTCCAAAGAACAAGTCGGGGCCAGACAAGTCATGGCCTGCAATCCGGAAGTGGAGGTCCAGCTTCAGGTGAAGGCTGTGCATCGTCCGCCAGGCACAGTACCATAGCAAACAATTGCTCCTGTTTTGCTCACTGCTATTAAGGTTCACACACGTTTCTCCAACTCCATAGTTGTTGAAAAAATGATGTATGAAGTTTATGCCTGGATTCCGTGGTATCATTCCTTCGTCGATTATATAAGTCACTTGCTTCGGCATCCCTCCACAGCAGACACCAAAAAGTACGCACTTGCGTGGAATAAAAAAATACATGGGCCCAGGATGTTGAGGGTCAGAAGGGTAGTGCACCTGAGAGAGATACACAGATCAGATACATTGAACTCAACATCTGAATACCATAGTATTGTGTATATTAAACCAAATCAATTGTATTATTATTATGTTATTATTACCTGTTGTGCCAAATCGAAACTGTAGCTCATAGTGATATTCCTGCTGGAAGGTCTGGAGGGGCCCAGAGACAGATTTAAATCGTCACAGATAATTCCACATTTAGCATTCATCTCCGAGTACAAGAAGTTCTCCTTTGTGACAAGGTTGAGATGATGCTCCCGTATTATTAACGAATAAAACTGGTCGTTGACATGCCGCTTGAGAAGTTGGCACTGCACGCACGGACTTATCTGGGGTTCCTCGTTTACTATCTGAGGGAGGTAATACTCCCAAATCCTTTTGAACTGGATCAGCTTAACAACAGGCTCTCCTGTGAAGACAGAAATGTTATGAATACCTTTCCAAAAAAACATTACACTTTAGCATTTAACCACATGAATCCTAGCATCTTGGGCATGTTATAGGATATATAGCTCAGTTTGGAACCTCTATATCTACGCTGCAGCTCCGAGATGAGGAACTGTGTCAGGATATCCCTGCACAGGTCGAAATCATAGAGGTCGAAATGGGCTGGGTCAAGCCTGTCCACAAACAGTGACGAAACCGTATCAAACAGTACTCTTTTCAAAAAAGTAAAGGTATCAGAGAAAAAAAATATATATTTTGATTTCCTGAAAAATTAACATTTTAGAGTTAGGTGGTTTCTTCCCGACAGCAGAGATGAGGTCCGCTGGTGCCATTTAGATTGAGACTCCTTGTAGATTTGATCGATTTTGACATTTTCATATCTAGGAGTCTTTTTTTAATTAGTGCTCTTCCCCCTGGGGTCAATGAAGGGGCACCAGCGGAGCCCGCAAGGATCCTCCGAAGTATAGAACTTGAACTTAGAATTTGTGGAACGCCCTACCAACAGTCATTAAGACATGCGAATCCCTTGACTCCTTCAAAACTGCTCTCAAAGGGCACCTACGGACGGCTGCAATTCGAAACTGGCCCCGTAAAATCTGAATCCCCCACCCACCCCTGTTTCCCCTCACTGTATGTATATATATTTCTTTTCCCTTTTTACCTCCTATGATGATTTCTTTTTGACTATATAGTTCATCTAAATGTTTTGATGAATTGAAAATGGTGGGCCCACTCACTGTTAACAGTTTTTGTATTGAGTTGTACTTGAAATGTACTGTAATTCTGCAAACTGTTAATAAATCAATCAATCAATATTCTACAAATGTTAAATCAATCAACCCCCCCCCCCTCTCGTTTACTTCCTGATTTTTCCGACTTTCACCGGATGCGAATCCGAATCGGCCACAGTGACAGACGGTATGAAAACACTTTTAAATCCACATACCAAGCTTTTCCACAGCATCTTTGTAGAAACCCCACACTGTGGCTCTGTTCAAACTCCATGGCAGCTTCCACGTACAGATGTCCTTAAAGGGACCACGGCCAGGGTGATGTCCACGCAGGATAATGGAGTGATCCTCTGCATAGTTCAGCATGAACCGCACAGCTCTCATCTCATCCTCCTTGGTGCAGTTACAGTCCAATTTTGGTATCTCGGAGCATGCATAGACACATTTTGGTCTCTCTTCTTCTTCTTCTTCTTCTTCGTGGGGTAATGTTGGTCTCATAATCAAATATGCTAATCCCCGGCCCCCACCCCACCCTGGAATACAATAGCCATGTTTAACACAATTAATCCATGCTTGGATGACCCACCCCATACTCACACATGCTCAATGGTCCAGGCACCTTGGCTGGTAATCCAGTCTGGCAGTGTGCCACGGGTTCGACTCCCGATCCCGACGGCCTTTACTGCATGTCTTCCCCCATCTCTCTCCCCATTTCCTGTCAGCCTACTGTCTGTCCCTCCATAAAAAATATAAAATAAAGGCGAAAGCAAAAAATAAATGAAAATACATCCTAATCCCATTCACTCTGCACTATCTAGCCCTATCTGGATGGGAAAAAGCACAAGTTGGTTATTGCCATAAAAGGCTGCACAATTTACACAGGCAGCGGTTAAGTCACATACAGTAGCACGACAACGGGGTGAGAGACACCATCCTGCCACACTTTTTTTGTTAATTGTTATAAAGAATGAAAACACATAAGCAGGCCCGGCGCCACGAGGGGTCAAGAGTGGTCGTTGACCCCCAGTGGTGTAATGGTGATTTTTTTCCCGTTACCACGGAACGTCACACGCACGCACGCACGTCAGAGTTACCGTGTGGGGGTCCCCAGGGGGTCCCTCTACTGTACTGTACTGTCACACCCGAAATCATCATATAAATTAATATGTGTGTTTGTGGTAGGCTGCACACCAGTGATACTTGAATACGCTATTTTCGTGCTCGGACACAGCCAGCCAGAGACACAAAGGAGTGGTTGCATTCAGTGACGTAGACTCTGTGGGGGCGGTGGGGTTCCAGCCCCCATGAGGAATTAGACCTGAATATATATATATACAGTATATATTCGCCTCGGTTTGTCCTGTTTGTACCGCGCCAGGTCGCGCCGCGCCCATTCACGCAATTCTCGTCTTTGCATTGACTTTGCATGTAATCGCGCCGCTCTAACCATCCAAATCTGAACGCTGTGTTCAGAAACCGTCTTCCAGTGACATCATCGATGGGGAATACAAGCTAATAGAAACTGCAGGCTTTCTAGTCCTGAAAAGTTGCAATGCGAAAGTGGAAGCCATCGTTCTCACGATAATGAAAATCTAAACATTTTTGTAAAAGAATCTTGTTTAAAAACAAATCTGCCTAATGATGATGTCACTGGAAGACGGTTTCTAAACTGCCCACAGCCCTCCTATGAGACACAGAGTAGAAAAAAAATCATGCCATTTTATCATGATTATTAGTGAGGACCTATTATATGAAGATAGGTTGAAAAGTGGTGAAGTGGTCCTTTAACACCTCTTTTGTCCTCACTGTCTGGGGGGGGGGTGCGGGGTGGGCCAAAACATAGCATACTTTGGCAGCCCTTGTGTGTGCAAATTTCTGTTTAGCATCCGGGGATGCGCTAAATACATCATTCCCCTGGCACAGGAATTTCAACACATGTTAATTCGGATCACTCACGCAACTGAATGTATGTGACTGACACGATTGTCTCAAACGAACTGCCATTGGGGGGTTTGTTTTGTGTACTGTTCTCCCCTGCTGATGTTGGCAAATGGCAATAATAGCACTGAAAAGATGATAATAATCTAATGTGATGTGTGTAGTTCTTTATAGATCTAGCCTCTTAATTTTTATCTCAAAGTGCACCAGATTGAAGCATTTATCGCAAATTTAAAAAAATCTGGAGCCAATGGGGGCAAGCCGCCTCGGGCCCCCCACGGCGGGTCAGCGTTAGGATTCCCTCAGTATTTTATGAAGTCTGGGTGGCTACGGCCCTGGTGGGGGGCCAGTGGGCCACCGCAAATAATCTTGCATAGTGCCACCTGAGTCCTAGAACTGGCACTGGCTGTTTGATTTAACAACGCAATATGAAATACAATTTTGCCCCCTCAAAAATCTCGACTGACCGTCATTTCGTCCTGCAGCCAGCTCTGTACATATGTATGTTAAATGTATATATCCGCCTTCTGTAATTTATCTTTCTATTCCCACAACCCTAAAAGACTCTGGGACACTATGAAAAGTATGACCGGTATGTCAACTTCCAATAAGCCAATTGTGACTCCATATCCGTGAATTGGTAGATGATTGGTGCATTTTCCACATATGAACCCAATCTTTTTCTGTAATTTCTATGTCTAGTTCTGCTTCCCATTTCTTTTTAATATATTCTGTTGAATGACTGCCATTCATCAAAGTTGTATATATTGCTGATATAATTCGAATATTTTTCCCCTTGTATATATTTTTAATAATTTGGACAATACCATTCACTTCTATGGAGGGCTTCCCTTTGACTTCCTTAATATAATAATCCCTTAGTTGAAGATACCTGAAGAAATCATGTTTATCCAACATGTATTTAACACTCAAATCTGTGAAACTCTCCAATGCCCCATTTTTCTCCAAAACACACCAGGCTGTCATTCCTCTATTGCTCCATACTTTAAAGCCCTTATCATGTCCTGCAGGTTTAAATGAACTATCAAATGCCATCCATTTTAAAACCTTTATATCCTCTTAAGGCTTACATGTTTTAAATGATGAATATCAACTGTTGCCCTCTATGAGACGGTTTAGAGTCCCTACATTTAAGAAAAACAGACTAAAGAACTAAAAGAACGCTTTTGTACATCAGTCTGTCCTGATGGATATGTTCTTGTCTGTTATTGTGAATTTTGTCCTGTAATGTCTATCATTTTGCAATGTATTGTGTCTATGTCTTTCTTGTCTGAATCTTGAACGGTGATGTCATGGACGCAAAATAAAGCTGACAATAAAGTTGTATCGTAACAATATACAGGAAAAACATGACATATTTTGTTCGAATAGTTCGAATGGTGATTATAATCACGATTAATACATTTTAAAGCTGTGATTAATCCGATTACAATTTGTTATCGTTTGACAGCCCTACTATTGACATTAAACCCCACTTCATTGTCATTGTGGCTGTGGGTCTGACTACACCAACATAAGTGATTTGTATTTTAACAGTCCACTCCAATGGCCCCATCGTGTTGCCATACGTAACGCAACGGGGTCATCAATATGTCCGTACGTGGACAAATGTGTCCGTGGCAAAGACTTGGTCTTGTTTTATTTGCATGCAAGGACCTCCTTAACTCTGAGAGTGTACCATGTTGATCCTGTTATGGTTATTCAGGCCTAGCTCTTTGTGTTTTTGGTCATATTATTGTCCACTCAGTTTGTGTGTCCGTGGCAAAAATGGAATTTTGACAAAAATGAAATGACCGCCTGTGTAATCACGTGACATCATCAGGGATGGATATTAAGCCCATATAATGAGATCCCTGATGTCATCAATATTGGCCAGCAACTCTACATCTGATCTCATACCCTTAGATCTCCATATATGGAGCTGACCTGTGTTCTGACATTCCATAGGTTGATCCTTCCCGAATCTCCATCCATCCTTCCTCTTCGATGTCTCCCTTTTGACTGATACCTGTCCATTTAAACTCTAGACAGGCCTGCCCCAAAGTTATTAGTGCAGCTGTGCCCGGCAGCCGGCGAAAACTAGAGTCCTCAACAGGCCCGAAAATTAAGGCCCGGCCCTACCTGGGCCTACACTGTCCCCGCTGCCACCCTTAAATCTCCATATATGGAGCTGACCTGTTCTGACATTCCATATGTTGATCGGACCTCATAAAACCCTGTACACTCAAGACACGCTCCATATATGGCCACGTAAATGTTGATCTGACCCCCCCATGCCAAAGCGCCAGCTGTCTGCTGTTACCCAGGCGGATGCTTCTCACCCTCAGGCATCCTAGTGATATCTGTGTGTGTGTGTGTGTGTGTGTGTGTGTCATTTTGTCCAATGTATCCCATTCTGGTGATCCTAAAACTACTTTATATTCATGTTATTTGTATATAACATTTAAAATATGAAAAAGAAAACCTAAAATATTCTAACGAGTTACAAGACCTCCAAAGCTCTCTCTCTCTTCCACAATTCAACACTAATAACCACGTATTTGATTATTAAATGATCTTTTTGTTTTATCATCTATTCTATTGATTAGTTTACACCTGTATATTATAAATGATTTGCATTTGGCCCTATCAAGAACACCAGCGAGACTAACGGAGGACTTTGTTTCAACCTCTTTTTAACTTTCTGGGTTGAAACCTTTATCTATAGTAAGGGCATTTTATCAGGTATTTGACCAATCTGGGAACTAAATCGTTACCAAGAAATTTCTTCACCAATGTGTTTCTAAAGGTGTCTAATAACATGTACTAAAAGTTTGAAATTCAACTCCCGTGGGAAAATTGAGTTATTAGCATAATATGTGACCATACCCATAACATCCTATATAAGGCAAAAAAGTCAAAATTTCATCATTCTTTAAGTAGCATGTGACATATGAAACTAGGGTGAGTTCATGATTCTGAATCCATTCCAAGCATTAGTTTTGCACAAAAAACACTCCTTGGGAGGAAAACGGCCACACAAACGTGATGAGGTCAGCACATTTGGTCAACTGGATATGGCCTAATTTAGCCCAAGGAGTGTTTTTTGTGCAAAACTAATGCTTGGAATGGATTCAGAATCATGAAATCACCCTAGTTTCATATGTCACATGCTACTTAAAGAATGATGAAATTTGGACTTTTTTGCCTTATATAGGATGTTATGGGTATGGTCACATATTATGCTAATAACTCAATTTTCCCACGGGAGTTGAATTTCAAACTTTTAGTACATGTTATTAGACACCTTTAGAAACACATTGGTGAAGACATTTCTTGGTAACGATTTAGTTCCCAGATTTTCATAGATTTCTCTTACTAAAAAAGAAGTAAACCGTCTGTTCCAACTTGATATCCACAAAAGGCTCTTTTAAGAGCCAAACACATTATTTTATAAGAGTGTCCTCTTCACTTTATCGGCACACCATGGTCACATGTAGCACTGTTATAATAACCCGTTCATGGATGCCTGTGTGTATGCATTAATAGTGAAATACCTTCTATTCTACACCATGGGATAATATTAATATCCATGTTATGCTTGTGTGATAGAGAGAGAGGGTGTTGGCTACTCCCACACAACTCCTTACGTCCTCAGAGCACACATAAAGAGACGAGGCTCTGAGTTCTCAAATTCATTCACTTTGAAGAGTGCCCTCCGATTGTGTGATCAGAATATAAAATAGAGCGATCATACTAGGCTTATAAAAATGTCCGACACCGAGCAGCAGTTCATGGAAACGTCGGAAAACGGGCACAAACTCGACGAGGATTTTAACGGAGGCGCCGCCGGCGCCGAGGAGGAGGAACCGCAGCACGAGTTGGAGGAGGCAGAGCCGGAGCAGGAGGCCATAGACGGGATCGACGGGGACGCCGAGACCGAGTCGGAACTGGTGGACGACGCGGAGGAGGACGCCACAGAAACAGCAGTAGTGGTAGTAGCGGCGGCAGCAGAAGCAGCAGGGCCCGCTCTGGACGACGGCGGCGAAGAACAGGCGACGGAGGAGGGGGGAGGCGAGGCAGGAGACGAAGCCCAGAACGGCGGCGGTGGAGCCTCGGAAGGCGGACAGATCAACGCCAGTAAAGGGGAGGAGGATGCGGTGAAAATGTTTGTCGGGGGTCTCAGCTGGGACACGAGTAAGAAGGATCTCAAAGATTACTTCTCTAAATTTGGTGAAGTGACAGACTGCACTATAAAAATGGACCAGCAGACAGGCCGGTCAAGAGGGTTCGGCTTTATTATCTTTAAAGAAGCAGCAGCAGTAGATAAAGTCCTTGAACAGAAGGAACACAGGCTAGATGGTCGACAGATTGACCCTAAGAAGGCCATGGCTATGAAGAAGGAGCCAGTCAAGAAGATCTTTGTTGGAGGCCTCAACCCAGACACAGACAAAGATGTTATCCAGGAGTACTTTGGCACTTTTGGAGAGATCGAAACAATTGAGCTCCCGCAAGATCCAAAGACGGAGAAGAGGAGGGCATTTGTTTTTATCACGTATAAGGAAGAGAATCCAGTCAAAAAAGTTTTGGAAAATAAATTTCATAATGTCAGTGGGAGCAAGTGTGAGATTAAAATAGCCCAGCCCAAAGAGGTGTACCAGCAGCAGCAGTATGGCGGCGGTCGTGGCGGTGGTCGTGGGGGTGGCGGCGGTGGTGGAGGAGGATATGGGGGGCGTGGCAGAGGACATGGAAGTGGCCAGAACTGGAACAACAACAACAACAACAACTACTGGAACCAGGGCTATGGACAGGGCAACTATGACTACTCTGCTGGATATTACGGCTATGGGGGTGGCTACGACTACAACCAGGGCAATACAAGCTATGGGAAAACTCCAAGACGTGGGGGCCACCAGAGTAGCTACACGCCATACTGATCACAAGTAGTGAAGGTCTAAAGTAAATACGAGAAGGAAGTGAGGAACTGGGGAAGCAAATGTCACCTTTGTATATTGTTTTGTGTCCATTTACATTTCCAGCAATGGAAGTGTTATTTTTACTGTACTTTTTGGTACCTTTTTTTTAATCTTATGTATTGTATGGTATTATATTTTACATGTCTACTGGATTTTGAAGCTCAAGAATAAAACAATTTTTTGCACATTTGAATTTTTCTCTTTGGTGTTTGTAGATTTTTCTATCCTGAGTGTTTGATGCGCTGCATGGCTTCAGATGTGGGGTGAGGAAAGACAGATAAGGGATTTAACTAATCAAAGGGTTAATTGTAAGTGTGTTAAGTGAATGTTTGCAGTTGGCTAAGTAGACATGGACAACCGGTTCTTTTCTTTTTTTTCCCTCTTTTTTTTTGTTGCTTTGGCTTTTAAAAGGAAATTCTTTCTCATCATTTCTGCAATTTGAAGTGGCTTTACTAGTGTTATGATACAACCGAAAGCAATCCTGTTTAAATCCTCATTCCTCTAGTGTCTTGGGCAAATTGGTAGAAATAAACTTTGTATTCAAGTTATTCAGAGGTTAATAAATGTAATGCTGACTTGATCTACCAACAACCCCAAGGCTCTTTTAAGAGCCGCTCGAAGCGGCTGCTTCGTCGGCCTGTAGGAAGAACCGGGCCTGCACACACACACACACACACCCACACACACACCCCTGCCTCTCTCTCTCTCCTGCAAGCACGCACACACACAGTCAGGCTGTCAACATTAGCTTTAGCTTAGCAGTCATTAGCATGGTCTGGGTAGCATCAAGCTTTCACAAGTAACTGCTATGTTTGTCAACCAAAACTGCCAGAGAGTTGCTTTTGCCCAATGCCCACTTCAAAGAGCTTCTGATCTTACACATTGTGAAGCAAATTAATTAATAACGAGCCCAACGAGGCATTCAGCGACGACTGCTCACTGCTAAACTGCGCAGTGCCCACACTAACTCCAGTCTCCGGAGTCAGGCTGACGGACTGAGTGTGAACGAGAGAGAGGGGGGGGGGGGGATGAGAGAGGCGGGGCTATTGGAATCGCTGCATGCATTCACATGCATGCGTTTCTCAACCGTTCTGTCAAACTTCACCGTTTTCTTTTTCACCCCCCCCTTTTTTCATTTTTGGGAAGATTCCTCCGCGTACCACCTGGGGGGGCTCAAGTACCACCGGTGGTACGCGTACCACAGGTTGAGAACCACTGCACTAGTACACTTATTACACATATTACACTTATTTCACTATTACACTATTACACTTATTACACTATTACACCATTACACTATTACACTATTACACTTATTGCACTATTACACTATTACTAAATTACACTTATTCCACTATTACAGTTACTACTATCTCTATTATTGTGATGTCATAAATCTAGTAGTCCTAGGGCCTGATGGGTCAAATTTGTCCCAAACAGACATTGCCAAATATCTCAAAAGTGAGGTCAAATGTAATCTATACTTCAATATATCTGTAGTTGAGTCAGCTAGCTGAGTTAACTGGTGTGTATTTTAATTTTAGCACAACTAATCTCAGATTTGGGCAGTAAGTCACACACTGGCTATGTGCTGTCGTCTCCACTTCCTGCTTTTTCAAATGAATGTAATTTATTCTCCAAACCACTTGATGGCGCCAAAGTGCTTCCAGTCGTACCTTGGCATGTGCCAAAACTGACCCAATAGGCATTGACAGCCTTCCCTTTCTACCTCGCCTATATTTGGCCATTAACTGGTCGTCCAATTACAATCAAGTGTGATCAAGTCTCAGCAAGGTGGGGGGTCTCGAGTCTGGACTCAGGCAACAGACCAGCTTTAATGATCTTAAATCCCACGGCACGGAAAAGATTGGCAGAACTTTTTGTGCGTGCGTGCGTGCGTGCGTGCGTGCGTGCGTGCGTGCGTGCGTGCGTGCGTGCGTGCGTGCGTGTGTGCGTGCGTGCGTGTCTGTGTGAACTCTGTGGAGCCATCACTGTAGCCACTTGTGGGGGGGCAGTAGATGGAGCCAGCGCCACTGCAAGAGGAGAGGCTGCCATAAACACCTCTACAAAAATGGCTGTTGAGACGGCAGCCATCACTAATACTACTGGTGACAGAGCTGCTCCTGTTCCTACTATGTCTTCTATTGTCTTGGACACTCTTATTATTATTGGTGACTCAATTGCCCGCTATGTCTCTGTGAAGGGTTGCGAGACAAGGTGCTACCCTGGTGCTAAAGTGGAGGACATGAACACCATGATACCTCGTCTGCTGTCTGGGGTGTGTCATGACTCCCTGGTGGTTCATATCGGAGCCAATGACATCAAAGCTGATGCATCAGAGCTGATAAAAGATAAGATTAATAGATTACTGGACACTCTCTGGGAGACTGGTAAGACCATAGCCATTTCGTGTCCCCTACCATGTCTATATGGGGACGTGAAGTACAGTCGCCTTCGCCAATTACATCTTTGGCTGAAGGAACGCTGAATTCCCTACATAGATAACTTTACTGTTTTTTATAACAGATATGACCTCTTCAATAGAGATGGAGTACATTTAAATAGGTTTGGAGCCAAGTTGCTCTCTATGAACATTTCTGATACATTACAAGCCCTCTTTCCATATCTCCAAATGCCTGAAAATTGAAGCAATTTTGCCCCGCTAATATCATTTTTATCACTGCAGTTACTTTTACCACCCATGTGCTACTAACCTGATTCATATACCTTGCCTTTCAAGTATCTCAGACACTGAGATAGAAGTTTTAACAATGTTAAAACTTGCCGTTTTGAACACAAGGTCCTTCATGCGTACGAAGTCTCAGTTAATTAGTGATTGTATAACCTCCTACAGGCTTGATTTTATGTTTTTAACAGAGATTTGGCTGGATGCAGATGATGGAAATGCCGTTCTTATTCAATCTGCCCCACCAATTTTTTTTTTTAATTTGAAGCACGACAGGGCAAAATAGGTGGGGGTACATGTGCCATTTTTTATTTGTAAAAAGCTGTCCTTTGAGTCCTTTGAATATTTAGCATGTAAAATGGAAATGAAATGCTCTCCATGCATTTTATATGTAGGCCACCAAGATCCCTACATTTCCTTGAGCACTTCATTGAGATGCTGAATTTTAACTGAATTTGATTGTTTAGTAATTTCAGGTGATCTGAACATACATCTCCAATGTTAATGTGCTGAAGGTTGCTTTATCAGATCATTCTTGTATATTCTTTGACCTCTTCATTACACCAAAAAATAAGATTGGATCTGAAGCTATTAAAAAGAGATACATTAATGAGAATACCACAACACTTTTTGTGGAAGCCATCAAAGCTGAATTCGATCTAGCATCAAATCATGATGATCTGCTATACATTCAATACTAAAGTACTGAATGTAATTAATGCCATTGCTCCTGCTAAGGATAAATTAATTACTAATAAGCAAACAGCACCATGGAGAAACACTCTCTCTGTAAAGGGCCCTGAAAAGAGAGTGTCGAAAAGCAGAGCGAAAATGGCGTAAATCAAACCTCTAGATTAATTTAGAAATTTATAAAGAAAACCTACATATTTTTAACATGAAACTGAACAGTGCCAGACAATCATATTTTTCTGAGATCATCAAAAAGCACAGTAACAATTTGCTACATTTGACAGACTAACTAATTTTGACAGACTAATAATAATAGTTTGCATCATTTTTTAATGACAAGATTCAATCAGGAATGCTGCTAACTCCTCAGTGTCAAACACGGCCATCTTATCACTACCAAAGACGTTCAGAAACAACATGGTATGTATGGTTCAATTTAATTCTATTAATGATAAAAGGTTGTTTATCAACAACTTAGTCACTTTTTACTTTTAAATAATAGTTTTGACAAGTTTCAGTCAGGATTTCGGCCCCATCATAGTACTGAGACTGCACTCATAAAGGTTCTAAATGACATTCGGCTTAACACTGACTCTGCCAATGTATCAGTTACATCAACTGACTGGTTCTGTTGATTCCCTCTGTCATTGTATTGAGGAAATCAATGACTGGATGCGGCAACATTTTCTTCAATTAAATAAATTGATCATTGTTTTTGGACCACAGAATCAGAGACAGAGTGTAATCTCTCACCTTGAATCGCGGTCTCTTATACCCAAGAGTCAGGTGAGAGATCTTGGTGTTGTCCTATTTAAATTTTATCATATCATCATGTCATATCAAAACTGTAATTTCATCTGCCTATTATCACCTTAAAAATATTGCAAGAGTCAGGGGAATTATGTCCAAGGGGAAGACCTAGAAACACTTATACATGCTTTTGTTTCCAGTAGACTGGATTACTGTAATGGTCTTACAGGTTTCAAACAAAGTTCTTCGTCAACTCCAACTGATTCAGAATCCAACCAATCCAATCCAATGCTGCTGCTAGGGTGCTGAAAACTAGGAAATATGACCATATTACACCAAATTGTGTTACTTGTCTATAAATCTGTTTGTGGCTCTGGGCCCAGCTACATCTCAGACATGCTGAAGCCATATGAACCATCTAGAACCCTTAGGTCATCTGGGGCAGCTGGCCTTATTGTTCACCCCATAGTTGGAACAAAACATGGGGAAGCAGCATTTCACTATTATGCACCACAAACCTGGAATAATATTCCAGGTTACATAACATATTTATTTAACATTGCCTATCCTAATGATGTTTAATAACAGCTAGGTCTTGCCTGGGCTTTTAATCAATTAGGTGTTCTAATTTATATACTCTCCAAACCAAAACATTTCAGACAAATGTTATATTACCTTATATTACTTTGAGTTTAAGTTTAGGCAGTTATTTGAGGTTAAGGTGAGGTTAAGGTATGGTTTAGGCATAGTTTCACTGAGGTTAGCGTTATAATTAAGGTTACGGTTTAATAGTCATATTTTACTAAAAGGTGCCCAGTCTTCCAAGGCCTGGTGCCCACTCTTCTCTAGTGACCAGTCTCCCCCAAAAATGGTGCCCAGATTTCCCTAGTGCCCACCCTTGCTCTGTGTATAAGCTTGACATGAAAATTGTCAGTAATCAAAACTGTTACAGTAAAATACTTATTTTAATTACTTAATTTACTTGACTTGAATTCCATTCGCTTTTTTTAGTGCATAAATTATATTCTACCAATCAATTTAGCATTTCCTGCAAACTGTTTAGTTGATTCTCTCCTACATGTTTCTGGCCTGGTGGCAACTGTGAGCACATTGAGGAATTATTATGCTATAACATTTTATGATTAATTGTCTGTTTCAGTAACTTTTTATCTAGCTTTTAATTATTAAAAGCATGGCTGTTGTTCAGCAGTCAAACAAATCATTGTTAATGAATTACAGTAGGCATATAAATAAATACTACACATGCGGTCCCAAAAGACAGGGATTATTATTTCTGGGTCATTGCTATATCCACAATTTATGATATAGAGTATAGACTAAACTGTAGGCTATAGGCCTTTTATATGCATGTTAACACCACCATATTCACAATAATTTGTTTTTCCGCTCTAAAAGAACAGACATTTCCAACTTACAGTAGTTGATTATATTAATTCCCATTAGAGGGCAGTATAGAGTTAGAAAACAAGACAACAGACAGAAAGCATAGGCCTACAGTAGAAGAGGAGATTATGGTGGAAGAAGCTGAGAGGGTGCTTGTCTCATTTGAATAGCTTTCTTTCTGTATTGTATGCTATAGTATTTAACTATTTATGACCCTTTTCCACAAATTATAAATGTCAGCAGGATCCTTTGGTGCGTCACTACTCACTACGTCCACAGGGAATTAGGAGATAGGCTACAGAATTCAGCCTAATTTTTTTAATGCACACAGTGCGTGTGGTACCTATATGATCAGTGCAGTTTTTATTTTTATTTTTAAACCTGTTTATGAGGATTTTTGGTTTATAGGCATTTCAAGCATCAGTGCAGTTTTTATAATATGAGAGTAATTACTTTTCATTAGAAATTGACTGTCTGTACAGTCAGTATCAAGCTGTACAGTAGGTCCACCGTCCACCTGATCAAGCCTACCCTATTATGATGAGGCTGAAGTAACATTAGCCTGGCAGTGAGGCCGTTCTCCCTCCATCCTATTTGTTAACGAGGGGTTGCGTAGCTGTCTCTTGCTGTTTGATGTGGACGGGCCCCTCTGGTTATACAATATCATCTTTCATGTGTCATCGATCTTGTGTCAACTGTCAAGGTATAAGTATTGAGGTCTATATTCCACTGATGCCTGGTCTACTGACAGACTTTTGGCAGGTATGCCTCACTGCCCAAAGCCACATTTGACTAGTTCACAAAGGATGGGGGGCCAAGGGTCTCCAAGAGAAAACACAACCATTCAGCATCTCTCTCTCTCTGCGCGCGCGCACGCACGCACGCGCGCGCACACACACACACACACACACACACACACACACATACTCACACACACACACACACACACACACACACGCTTCCATATACACACAAGCACACGGCACACAGGAACTGTACGATTGTGTTAGCCCCATTTTAGAAGACATGAGGGACAGCATTCCGGAAAATTAAGAGCTTCTGGGAGTGCTTAACTGGATCCATACTCCGTTTGATTGTATTTTCAAATCTATCTAGTATAGGATCATGCATAAATAATGCATTTGATCTGAAAACCATGCGAGACGCGCTTCCTTTAGTTGTGCCGCATATACAATTGTAATTTAAAACATTTTAATAATTCCACTGTACACAGTAAAATCCTCGGTGTTCATTTAAACGTGAGTGAGAGTGTACAAATCGAACCAAATGGACCCGTAAGGGTCCTCTCATGGAGGATTTGGTATTATTTGACTGTGTAGCCTACGATAGGCTGAACGAGGAGGGGCTTGATACCGTGGAGGAGGCAGGGAGTGCTGCTCATCTGAACCGCTTGCAGTTTGTGTCGTCTACATCCAAGCCAGTTTGCATGTATTAACCAGAAACACATTGCAGGTAGGATTTGGCTTGTATTCTTCTTCTTGCTGTTTTGTTGTTGTTGTTGTTGTTCTTCCTCTCCTTTTTAAATCTTCCCGACATGTCTTGGGCACTGACATTGTAGTTTGGATGTAATCACGTCCTATATGGTCCTTCAGAAGGGCAGCGGTTGTTCGATGTAGGTTCCGTAGAAGCGCTGCCTGAGAACATCGCAAAAATAATAAAAAGGCTCCGACCACTCTTTACATCATTATCATCATCATCTATATAACATTTCAGTACCCTTGCTCGCTTTTATTTTGATTTGATTAACATGTCGCTTCATCTGGTGGTGATCAGTCAAAAGATATTCCCATCTTCTTATAGTGATTGCACCTGACATTGACCGAAAACAAATAATAAGATAAATGTTTCATTGACCTACTTGCCCAATGCCTGGTGATTGTATTGGGTTAAATATATACCTAAGCCTAATACTGGCTACCATCATACAGACACATTGAATTCCGTGCACAGAAGTAGGCTATTGGCTTGCAAATTAATGCTGTCAATGCTGCTGGTGCTGTCCTGTTTTGCTGTCTCCCTAAAGATGCAGAGTACTGGTAACTTAAAAGAGCGGACTTGAGCCAAATGATCTCTGACTGGAGAGTTAATATAATATAAAATAAAACTCACATTGTGAGAATAGCCTATGATTGTTTTGCTCCTATAGCTTAGCTACACATTTATAATTTAGTGTGTCAGCTGTGCCATGCGATCTTTTAGTTGGCTATTTGGTTCATATAGCTGTGTTTGAAGGGCAAGGCAACCTGGATGTGTTGACACTTGACAATGTTGTTATAAAGCTTATGAGGCTACACAGTAAACTCATACAAATTTTCCTTGTTATTCAAATGCATGTCTGTCGGGTTATAGGTTATCACTGTGTAAAACCATTAGTTACACTGTCAGCCACTGTTGACCACATCCACTGAAGATGCTACAGATTTGGCTGCTGTAAGTAACCCAACCCTTTACTGTTAAACCAAACCCCTTTCCCCCCAGTGTGGCAATAGAAACGATGATTGTTTGAGATTTACTTATTGCGTGATTGTGATTTCAAACCAACAGTAGCCTATTACAGAGACAAGAGAGGCTAAATATGTATTAAATAAGGTCAGTCAGTTTATATATCCTGCAGTGAGCTCTGGTCCTCTATAAAGAATGACACCATTACCTATAGTGGTGGTCACTTATACTAGTAAACATGCATGGGCTGATGATCCAAAAAATCCAGTTGGATAATGCATCCACTAAGCATGCTGTAGTGTAGATATGGAATTACTGTCTGTCATGTGTGAATGTTACCCTAAATAGGGCTTCCAAGGTGTGATAGTATACCAGTCATGTGATACATCCTTCAGACACGACATTCCTCTTTGCAGCACAGATTAATTTGCTGTTTTCAGTTATCCATGCTTATGAACACGTATGTGCACAAGACACAAGGATTCCTAGGCCCCACTAGATGGGAATGGAGCAGTTTCTTAAGAGTTGTTTGACATAATCATGAAATCCTACTGGTCATTTTACAATGGCACCAGACTGCTGGGCGAGCGCTGGCGCTTTGGCATGGGGGGTCAGATCAACATATGGAATGAATTCTGTACTGACCATATATGGAGCGTGTCTTGAGTGTACAGGGTTTCATGAGGTCAGATCAACATATGGAATGTCAGAACAGGTCAGCTCCATATATGGAGATCTAAGGGTGGCAGCGGAGGCAGTGTCTTGAGTTTACAGGGTTTGATGAGGGCCCAGGTAGGCCCGGGCCTTAATTTTCCGGCCTGTTTTCACCGGCTGCCAAGCGCAGCTGCACTAATAACTTTGGGGCGGGCCCGTCTAGAGTTTGAATAGACAGGTATCAGTCAAAAGGGACATGTGGGCCTAGCGGAGACTAGCAACCACTTTGTGGAAGCTAATGGGGATCCTAATAAATAATAAATAAATCAAAGAGGAAGGACGGATGGGGAAGGATCAATATATGGAATGTCAGAATAGATCAGCTCCATATATGGAGATCTAAGGGTTTGAGGTTTGAGGTCAGATGTAGAGTTGCTGGCCAATATTGATGACATCAGGGATCTCCATATATGGGCATTCCCATATATGGGCTTAATATTGATGACATCAGGGATCTCCATCCCTGATGATGTCACGTGATGTCACAAGGCATGACCATATACGTGGGGTGACAGACAGACGGACGGGACGGACTGACGGACGGGAAATGCATGTTTTCATAGTGCTAACAATTCGTTACTTGCAACGCGTTGCATTGTCGAAATCTCTTTCAATAAAGAGATTTTGGTGTGGAGTGGAAAAAAGGAGTGCACCAAGAAGTATAGAGCCCCAGGGGACTCCGGTCAACTAAGTATTTCGGGTTTAAGTAGTTAAGCACTAGTGCAGGCAGCGAGCAAAATGAACAAATTAATGATTTTCGGTTTTACGGTTATACTGTTACTGTATGATTAATTGTCAACATTTTCTTGAAATTAATTTCATGGTTAGTTAACACAACTCACAAAAGTCCACTTTTTTAGTTTAACAAGTATATATGTATACTGTGTTTTTAAATTGATTATATGATATGCTAATCTTGAGTGTTTACAGTATACTGTACCACCATTATATTTTGCGTCAGTGTTATTGTTATATTACCAAAGAGCCATTACCTGATACAGATATGGAAGGATACAGTATCAATGTCTTTTTTATTTTCTTCTATCCCAGAATGTGTCTTCACACAGAGGTGGAGCAATAGGCCCACCTACAGAGCCACAAAGGGACTAATTGAAGGTCAGACATACATGACATGGAAAAGAATAATCTGGAGATTAACGGTGCCGGAGATTAGCTGTTCACAGACGGAAGGACGGACGGACACACACACACACACACGGACACACACACACACACGGACGGACGGACGGACGGACGGAGTGCAAAACATACTCTCTCCCCATGCCTTCGGCCTGGTGGAGACAATTCTATCTGTATACCCTGCTGTGACAAACTGTATGTATCACAGATGCACTACGGATTGGGAAGGTCCTGCTTCTATATTAAACCAGGGATGAGCCAAGGGCTAACACTTTGAGAGCGCAGGTGCAATACACCACTGATGAGATTTACATAGCCTTACTGTTTCCAATTTCCATAAAATGAGATGTGCAAATGCAAAAGCCCTAGCAGCAGCCCCCAACCCCTAGCATCACTAAAAATAGTGTGTCTAGTGTGACACACACACACACACACACACACACACACACACACACACACACACACACACACACACACACACACACACACACACACACACACACACACACACACACACACACATACAAACATACACACACACACTCTTACATCAACAAAATCAAGGCATGAGTCCTCAGTCACATGTTGGCATCCTAAGTTCGAAACCCCCTCCAACAACCAGTCCGTGGGCATGTCACAGGCTGGACCACCAGAGGAAACAATTTCTCAGTCCACTCCTGCATTGCCGCCCGGTGTCATATCGTTCTCCTTGCGTAGCTGATCCCATGGGCCCAAAATCCACCCACTGTTGTTCCGACAGCAGACGGACACACCGCTAGAAGGCCAGGTCCAACGCCTCTCTTCCAGGTAGCTGCTGATGGGAAGGGCCACCAGGCAGCATCGGCTGTCAGTATACTCCATTGGCGAGCAGTGCCTTGTTGTATGCAAGCTTGCACAGAGGTTGCAAATGCATCTTAAATCTGCACCCACTACATTAACGGTGGTAGTTACAACGGAGCAGTTTAACGTCATGCTCAGGACACACACACACACACACACACACACACACACACACACACACACACACACACACACACACACACACACACACACACACACACACACACACACACACACACCTATGTGGCTAGTCTGAAAATAAATACATTAATCCTACAGACAATCCAGCTCAGCTCCTTGATCAGGAAGGAGTGTTGACAATTCATAAAACCCTTTTCGGCAGTATTTAACACTTTGACGGCGGCTAATTGTTTAATCCAGGGTTCCACCGCACGTAATACGCTAAACCCGCTATTTGTTTTATGTGTTTAATTTTCCGTATTTTAATAATTAAAATAGATTGTCTGTGACCCGGATCAAGGAAGTGGCTTTTTTGTCGGCTCAATAACAAATGCTGGGAGTGTTTACTAGCGGTTTTTCATGGATCAAAAACGCAAATACTTTGGCGTATGCTGCAAAGGTAATAAAACAATCTAGGCAGCATAGAATATTTGATTAAATAGCGGGGAATGCGGGTTATGCCGGCAACGTGTTAACCCGGTCGATGCCAAATTTTGCACACACACTCCCTGGATGCCAACGATGAACCTCTGCCCCAAAATTTCCAGAACGGCCTGTTATAGCGCCACCCACCAGGAGGCCGCTTTGTGCAAAACAAGTTTTTGGACAGTACACCTACAGATTTTGTCCAAACATCACGCAAATTGGTACACAGTCTCTCTAGAGCCATTCAACGAAACGGGTCTTTCAGATTTCTCAGACTCCATCCTGATTGGCTAAGATTGGCTTCCAAAGTTCACAGGAGTGCTCAGTTTCAAACAAAATGCTGCAAATCATGAACACATCGTGTGATTTCCGTGAAATTGTGCATGCACATTCCCACTAGGCCGAGGAAGAAATGCCACATGAACATTTTCCACTCAGCCTCATGGTGGCGCTATAACTGGCTGAAAAGTGTTTTTACCTCTAACTGCACGGATCTGTGGATAACTTTGTATGCCAACTCCCTAGAGGCCAAGGAAAAACCTTTGCCTAGAATTTTTCACATCTGCTCTTTATAGCGCCACCAGGAGGCCGACATATGTAAAACACATTTTCTAATATTACTCCTTCAGATTTTATCCAAATTTCACGCAAATCGGTACACATGCTCTTCATAGTCATGTGATCAAGGCGGGTTTGTTTGATTTCTCATAATCCACCCTCATTGGCTACGATTGGCTTCTAAACTTTTCAGGAGTAGCCCGCTTTGTACCCGTTTTGTACAAATCGCCACAACTACTCAACGCAGCGTCCGATTGTGGTGAAATTGTGCATGCATATTCCCACTTGGCTTTGGAAGAAATGCCACTTGACAGTTTTCAAATCAGCCTCATGGTGACGCTACAACAGGCCAATCCGCGTCACACACACACACACACACGCTCCTAAACATTTTGCCAAACATCACACTCACACTCCTATCCTCCTGGTGGAGACCTGTGCCCAGAAGG
This sequence comes from Electrona antarctica, assembly GCF_951216825.1. Classification (NCBI taxonomy): domain Eukaryota; kingdom Metazoa; phylum Chordata; class Actinopteri; order Myctophiformes; family Myctophidae; genus Electrona; species Electrona antarctica. Next base: position 34,552,068 of record NC_136810.1, read on the forward strand.
GCACTTTTTCTAGTTAGACTTGTAGCACCATGGATGTCACAAGCTCACATGCGGTTTGCACCCACCAGCCAAAAGTGATGCTATTTTACTGTTCATCATATAAAACACATTGAGGGATTCATTTGATCAAGTTTTCCCGAAAAAAAAAAGAAAAAAATATCATGAGGTTATAAGAACTGTCACCAAGTAGACACCAACCATTTCACAAGCCTTTTCTCTTGTACTCATTTGAAGCAATTATGTACAGTAATATTATTCAATATTAGCAATAACTTATCATCTGATTGATTCATTAAGTGGACTGGACTTGTAGTTCACTATATGTCTTTAGTCTGCCATAGCAATGGGTACTGTAACTGTTACGGCTGGGCTACACTGGGCGCTCCATGCTCCATTCACGAAGCAGAGTCTGCGGGAGTCCGCAATGGTACGCTGCCACCATAATCAATGGAACCCGGGCTACACCGAGGGCGGGGGTACAGGTTGTGTGTAAGGTCCGCACGTGAATCTTTTTACACAAGTGCTCTATTGTAAATTGTACGCAGGGGTTACGCAGCCCTTCGCCTTGCCTTCAGTGGGGAAAAATACAGTAAATAGAACTAAATACGGAACTCCCCGCTGGACGGACAAATTGTCGATGGAGCCACCTAGCTGCTTCCGTTCCGCTCCGCCCACGGTACGGTTCCGTTCTGTCCCCAGTGTAGTAGAATGTAGTAGTTTCTGTACATTACGTCTTTTCTTATGGTTATTAAAACTAAGGGCCTTTTATGGTTAGTGGAATGCCTTTGCCATTATTAAAGTACTTCTGGATTATGGGAAACTGTTCAAGTTTAATAGCATTACAGTAGTTCACACACCAAATCCTCAACTCACTGTCTAACTTGCTGGTAGTCATGGGACTCACATGTTGTCTTGAGATTCACCACCAGATTTAAGCCTTGAAAGGGAAAAGAAATCCTCTGATGTCCATTGGAAGTGTGTGTGTGTGTGTGTGTGTGTGTGTGTGTGTGTGTGTGTGTGTGTGTGTGTGTGTGTGTGTGTGTGTGTGTGTGTGTGTGTGTGTGTGTGTGTGTGGTCGTAACAATGAGTTCATAGTACTCCATCTCTACTACTACTTTTATAATTGATCAATAATATCATGTTAAGTACAGAGAACAAGATGATGAGGGACAAGCAGTGTGTCTAGTAACATGTCTCTGCTGTCCATCAGGAAGTGATTTTCCAACCAGCTGTTGCAGTTGCTCCGTCATCGCGAATAACATTCCTGGATGGAATTCCCCAGGAAATGTTTCGCTGAGAGAGAGTTGGGGAAGTGAGGGGAGTTTGAGAGTCACTGGAGACTGGAGAGTGTGATTGTTGAACCATATTTAATTCATGAGTGTGTAGGAGGTGGAATCCGAAACACGCCCTGTGCTGTAACGCTGACCCAGCCCCCTGTGTTTTGTTAACCAGTGAGATACTGTTTTCTCATCTCCCATGGTCATCATTGCCTTTTATGATCCAATGCTTGCTCCCAGATCAACAACATAGACCAATGCAGATGTGTATGATTTGAACTACCTACTGCTTCTCAATTTCCTGCCTTCTATAAATTGCACAGAAACCGTTTTTTATGCAATCCATGTATTATCATTTCCACCAGCCCTAACATCCTTTCAGACAAGAAGCTTGATTTGGCTTGGGCAAGGAAGGGCACCTTTTATGAATACCATCATGTTTGGGGACACATCATTGATCAGTAATTAGTGCATATTTACTGTAAGAATAGAACGGAAATGATGGGGGCTTCCTGGAGGAGGCTTGTGTGCAATACTGTAGGCACAGACCTGCTCACAATGTCATGTACTCAGGTTCAACACATGACCTGCTGTGTCGTATCATGTTATCCCTGCTCTCTAGCCTCTTTCCTGTCATTCTTCACTGCTCTCTCTCTCTCTCTCTCTCTCTCTCTCTCTCTCTCTAGTGGATATATTCACAGAAAGTATGGTGGATTTGTCATTCTGCCAGTAGGTCACCCAGTTAATGACCCTAAAGCATGAAGTACAGATGAATGTTGTCTCTTTCATCTGAAATGTCTGGTAGGAGCAGAAAAAAGACAGGTTGAGAAGCTATAGTACGACCAGTGTCCACGGCATACACCATGACCTCATTACTGAACATACACAGTGAAGGAAAATGCGATTGTTCAGTACATTGTTGGTTCTAGAAGTGACTAATGATGACACAACATGTCCTATAGAGCGTACCAAAATCTTCTTGAGGGGGCGTCAACATAATTATCACGTGGTAGCGGCCGCCATACTTCTGGGATTGTCTGGTTTGTCTTTTTAAGTGGTGCAACCACTTCCTTAAGTAGCTTTGTGTGTGCCTGGCTGGGTGGCTGGCTGGCTGGCTACCTGTGTCTGAGCATGGAAATTGCATTTGGTTGGTTTTCAAAACCAAGAAGTGTCACTGTTGTGCAGCCTAACACACGCATACATATTAACTGTATATATGATGATTTCAGGTGTATCAGTACAGTACAGTACAGTACAGTACAGTACAGTACAGTACAGTACAGTACAGTACAGTACAGTACTTGTGGGCAAGGCGCAAGTTGGCATCATTTGAGCTGCCCGCCGCCTTCCTACACAAACAGTCAACCACACAGTAACTTCATACTCCATGTTAGATTCATTAGGAGTTTGAACTTACATTGGGTTTGTATAGAAAAGAGCAGCTAAAATGAATATCAAATATCTAAATGCTGAATCAAGCAACTTAAAAACGGTCTGGGGTGTTCCCATAAGCCTGAGTAGATGATTATAATAGACCCAAAATGTTTTTGAAAGTGAAATATCCCTTTAACATTCTGTACAGTTATCAAACTTGCGGGATAAGCTTTACAATTCATTTTGAAATTAGATTTTCTTGCACACTAGTGTGTTGGCCATGAGCTTTTGTTGCTGTTCCATTTCAAGCCCGTCACCTTGCAACTTCATCAAGATGAATAACCTGTGAAATCAATCCTGGTAGATGCAATTAATACCACATGTCTCTTAGGCTTCGCAGCGTCAGTGTGCACTGTGCAGCACTAGTACTTTACGTTTCTAAAGACATTGCATGCCATACACCCTAGTTGCAGGTTTCAAATTATGATGATAATTTGGGAACGATTTTCTCTCTCTAAGTATTATTAGCAGGTAGTGTCACCCTTTTGATCTGAAAGCCAATAGGGGGAGATGTAATTAACACTAGTTAATGTTGGCTGGAGAGATGTTTATTCATGAAGATGTAATCTATTCTTGTGTATGATTTCATCAAAGCAGATGAATATCTCAGTTATAGAGAAGCATGGGAACAGTCTGGGACAAATCCCTCTCGTGCCTAAGGGAAATTGATTTTCTTTGGTAAAGATCATGCTTACAGCAGGCTGTACAGCCCCAGTTAAAGGGGTAAAAAGTTCACCACGAGGTTCCTTGGGCTTTAACATGCCTGTTTCCTGCATTACAATTTGAATGAACACTGTTAGCTTTTAACCCTGTCATCCCTAATATCGTTGTGTGCATGTGATTATACTGTAGGTGAAAATCTGCCAATATACAAGCTCACAACTTGTCACATCTTTACAAAAATATATATATATCTATGCACAGAATCTCTGCATGCATTTTAAACTATTTGAAAATGAAATGAACGTTGATAACGTCAGAGGTAAATAAATTCATATCAAAAGGACATTCAATGAGTGCTGGCATTTTCTTCATTTCAACTTATACTATATTCGAGCCTTGCACCGTAAGAACTTTATTCTAACCTGGAGTGTTGCGGGTTGTCTGCTTCGGCAGTACTTTCTTGCTCAAACTATTTGAAAATGAAATGCAAATAGTGCTTAACCTTTGAAGATTTCAAGATTAATAAGTGGTTAAGAGTAGTGAATGTTCTTTCCTGCCTATTCTGCCATAAAGGCCACTTAAGCAAACAGTTGTTCTGTACTGTCATTTGCTTGCACCACAGGATCCAATGCCCATTTGAAAGAGGTAAATAATCCATAGAACAGAGCACCTGGTAGTCTTTGTTTCCTTGTCCTGGCTGCTTGTGCCAAGTGAATAATGGCTACTTTGTTGTGACTTGCCCGGAGTATTTATTTGGTTTTGTGCCACCGTGCAATGGTTGAACCAGCTGTAAATGGTTTTATGTCTTTTATCAAGAGCTTTGCAGTATTTAAGGTCCTAACATTGGAGTTGCTTTCTCTTTGCATTTACAACTCACCGATGACTTTCACTATCAGACCAGGCAAACAAACAAATGCAACACCTGCTCTTTTTTGCATGTTGAGGTCATCAGTCGTCCTCTGCAACTGATGCACTGGGACTGTGCTGTTGTGTCGTGTGTCACAGTGGGGGCACATTAGATGTATTTGTGGCATGCTCTCAAGAGCTCCAGTGGTTTGCCCCTCCTGTCCCCCACCCCACCCCATCAGCATGCTGGGAGTGTTCTCTGCTGTCAGTGGGTCCCCCAGGGGGCCACGGGAGCCAGAGGTCAATGACAGAGGGGCAGAGAGCCTTGCATCCGAGCAACTCACCATCAATCCGCATTAATGACACATCACAGCCAAACAGCTGAGCAGGAATGATCCTGCATTGGGGTAGAGTTGGGTTATTATTATTGTTGTTTTTAATTTCCAAATGGCACAGTTGTTTGTCTGAGTAAAGCAAAGAATGGTGTGGAATTCATCACAGTCAAGGGTAAATTGTTCGTGATGGAGTAGGTCCTGAGGTGCTGAGAGGGTTATAGAGATCCTTTTATTTTTTGAGAGGGGTTGCCGGCTATCACAAAGACGGACAGGGGTGAGACGGAAAGACAACAGATTAAGCAAACAAAATGGCATTGCTCTTGAGCTGCACTGTTGATCATATTTCCGCAGAATTGACACGCCAATGCTCTCACATCAAGGTTAATTGAGGGCTCCATCAGCTTCTCTCTGTGTACAGCAGCTGTCAGACTGTTTTTCATGGCTGCCTTGGGGAGAGGGCTCTCCTGTCTAAAGAGTGCCACTGAAATTACTGCTATCCTACGCTCTGATCCTCTACACAGGCTGCTGACCCAGCGAGAACTCTAAAGCTCCCTCTCTCTCTCTCTTGCTGCCTCTATTCCCTATTTCTCTTTCTTTATTTCCTTCTGGTATATTTTCTCTCTCTCTCTCTCTCTCTCTCTCTCTCTCTCTCTCTGTCTCTCTGCCTTTGTCTCTTGCCTGTATGTTGTCAGCACCATTCAGTCAGGGAGGACCGATGCTCTGACGGAGCCTGAGTTATTTCATAGCACGCTAGCGGAAGTACATTTAGCAGCTGGATACTGCACCGTGTGAGTGCGTGACTTTAGCTTTGTATATTCCGCTCGTCATCAGCAGTAACCTTGCCTTAAGGGCATAGAGACTCTCTGGTTACTCTCAATGGAAGCCAATCTCTAGAATTACACAGGTTGCTCTAGTTTGGGAGATTGTCGGATAAAGTTGAGTCCTGACAGGATGGAGCTCCTTGCATGGCAATAACATATGCTACATAGACCTGTGCACATGTAATACACTGGTTATCTCAGAGAATAAATACATTTAGTTGTAGTGGAGGCATTGCAAATTTGCAATGTGTCACTATGATGTATTGGCTTGTTTGTTGGTGCCTTGTTGCTCACATGTTGACAGAAAAACATTGGATTTCCATATGTAGGGTTTTGGCTGAGAATGTGTACCATATCGACTAACGATATACTGTGTACTGTGTATAAACAAAGACCCACCCAACACAAAAGGTATAGGTATATATGTATAATTTCCATAGCTGAAATTGTATGTCTGGACAGATATATCCAAACTTTCCCACCTTGGTGGATCATAGCTGTGTACTGTTATCATAGACTGGCCTCCAAGTATACTCGTGACAACGGGTACTGACATCATAGTGCTCTACTGATGTATGTATGTGTGAGACACACACACACGCATGCACGCACGCACGCACGCACGCACGCACGCACGCACGCACGCACGCACACACACACACACACACACACACACACACACACACACACACACACACACACACACTATCCTTTCAGCTTTGAGTATGAGTGACAAAACTGACAAGTTAGATGCTCTATTTTGTTTTGCTCTTTTAGCACCAGTAAGGATATATATACAGTATGTTAACAGTTCAGGGACTTCAGCTACAATGCATCTTGATCCAATCTCCACTCCTTCTCTCTCCATCTTTTACTTACAGTTCCTGGTCCTACTTATCACTCGATCCTTACAGCAATACAGCCCAATGTAGGGCTTGGTGAATGTGGCAGTATACAGTTGACAACCTGGGTTTGAGGCCTAATCTGTTTGAGCTCCACTGTCGGCCTGGTATATCTTGTCGGGTTGTTGTGTGTATCATTACTCATGGCAGGCAAACTGTGTAAAGCAGAGCCTTGTACTGCACGTTCTATCAGTTCATCTATTCGTTCACTGTACAGTATGTGGTATATGCCTCATCTGATCTGGCCTCTGTTGGGCAGGAGAGAAGGGGAGAGGCAGTACAGCCCAAGAGGAGAATTAGCAAGAGAGACCACTTTGCTTTACTTCCTGTATCTGCGTGAGGTGGGCGGTAACATTATTAGGAGACAGGAAGAATGTTGGAGTCTATTCATTTCCAATGGGAGAGTGAACGTGAACACAGCTTCTGAACCATTCCTTAACTCCATGGTCACTGAACTAAATACTGGACCAAATCATCACAAGGCACACAATATTTACAAGATATTCATAGTAAAATGGCTTCTTTTAGCGAGACAAATCAGGAGAAAATCGACTTTGTTAATGACATTTCTTTATCCCAGCAACAAACTCTCGCGAGATTTGAGATGAGTCCGGAAGCCTCTCTCTGTCCATCTGCAATTTCACGGACAACACATAGGGGGCTCTGACCCCATATTTAAGATGATAATATGTGAATATTATAATGTGAAATGAATGGACATATTTAAAACGATTAGAAATGATCCTTATGTGCCCAAATTAGAGCTGGCATACTTGGTCTGCATATTGAGACAGGCAGATATGTAGGCACGGAGGAGGATAGATTATGTAGTCTGTGTGATCTAAAGGAAATTTTTATTGTCCATTCTACAACTCTATTAGGGAGAGACTTTTTAATGAGATAGATACAAATCATGAATTTATATGGTTGGAGGACTTCGAGAAACTAAAACGACTATTTCAAAAGTACACCTTGTCAGTTGTTTTCAATGTACTTTGTTAAATGACTTGTCAGTGTTGTTGTCTTCTTCTTCTATCAGGTTTCATGGCGGTCAGCAAACCTAAATGGTGCATTACCGCCACCTACTAGACTGAGTGTGGAAACAGTGTTGTTGTCAGGGGGGGAGGGTGGAGGTCGGGGAGAAGCAAACCACGCCTACTATATTTAGGAGACCATTTGTAGGCTTTGTGTACCATTTCACCTCTAGTGGTTCCAATGAAGGTGGCCCATCTTCATACATAAACCATCTTTGGTACAGCTGCTGGTGCAGTCAATAATGGAGGCCTATCATATTCTAGGTACACTCTCCATTTGATGATTTCCCTTCCATTATGCTCTCCTTTTCCCTTCTGTTGTGATGTTGGCTCAACCCTCCTGTAAAGTAAACACAAAACCCGAGAGCAATTCATTTGACCACTCTGGATATCTATAGAGGAATTATGCCATTTAAACCCACATCACCGGCTAGATATTATCATCAAAGTCACAGAGTGATCAAACAGAAGGTCATTGTTTGATGCTCTGTTGTGCCATTATAAATGATGGATTCTACAGCACACATGCTGTTGAGCTTGGCCTATTTAACAATAGGCATTTGAAATGGCCTATTAACATTAGGCATTTTCTTCATCATCATCTTTTCATCATCTACATCAGGGGTTCCCACACTTTTTTGGCTTAGGTACCCCTTGGGGGGAAGATTTTTTTATTTGTAGGGTTCATAAAAATCGATTAATCGTTAATATTGAATTATACAAATCGATTTTCATTTTGGACACATTTACACATCCCTATTTTCTTGTAATGCATGTTCTGACATTTTCTTGTAAATAATGCATGTTCTTTACATGCTTAATCTCACCCCCTCATGGAATGTCCCCGGTGCATACTAAATAACAGTTTTCACAGCAATTATATCCATCCTTATAGAGCTGCACCTCTTGACTGTGGGAAAGCAGCATCCTACTGTATAATTGCTATTAACTGTATGTATGCAATATTAATTGGACAAAACTTTAATAGGGTTTAGTTCAATCCCTGAAAGTGTTGTGCTGTAGTATGGACATATGAACACGTCAGTTCTCTAGGGATAGCGTGCAGCCCTTGGAAATGACCTTGGATATAGAATATGCTGGCTTCAGTGGAAAATGAAGACAGCATATTAAGGGTTGTTCTCTAATAATGGCGTTCAGCATTATGCATGCACACAATTGACTTTCAGACAGTCCATATCCTCCTCGCATACGGTCCTCATTGGCTGCTATTATCTAGAGACCTTAGTCTCTTTTGGTATTTTCAGGTTTTTTTTTTCAGGTTGTACCTTGAACTCGTAGGTCACTCAATCTCATTGGCTAACTGCCCTCCTCGATCCTTAACTGGACCGAATCCATACTTAAGTTTAACCATCTCATTCTGAATCATATAATTGGAGACATAAACTTTTGCAATTTAAGATCTTACATATTATATATTATACTCCAGTGAAATAGTATTCACCCAGAAATGTCCTTTATGTGTTGGAGATGTAAGAAGAAAAGGAGTCTTTCTTACATGTTATGTGTTGGTGACAGATTAGACTCGATGAGTTGCTATGGTCACGTGGTGTTGGGTGGTACGTCAGACAGGTAGTAAAGTCAGCTGTTCACCGGTGGCATTTCATGAATGGAAGGAGAGGGGGTGAACGACGGGGAAGTCCAACTTCCCCGTCGCAAACGCTGACGCAAACGCTAAGACAACACCATGCTGCTATCTGTATACTATTTTGCACTTTGCACTACGCACTTTGTTATGATGTCGCCAAATCAATTGTTTTAATATACCTTAATAAATGAATAAAATGCAGTACACTGGAGAAGTGAGTAGATATGGGATTTATGGCTCTTTGAAGGGAGCCGGATCTCTGGGATCCGTCCTTTCAAACAGTCGTTCAAAAGACTGGCTCAAAAGACTGGCTCAAAAAAACTCTGTCTGCCCAGTGTCCCCCCAGTGCCTCCCCAGTACCTCCCCAATGTCTGCCCAGGGCCTCCCTAGTGACTCCCCAGTGCCCAGTGTCCCCCCAGTGCATCCACAGTGCCTCCCCAGTGTCACCCCCAGTGCCTCCCCAGTGTATCCTGCTTAGGGCGCCAGATTGCTCAGGACCGGCCCTGGTTGAAACCCCCGCGCCCCCCTCCTCCTCTAAAAAGGAACGGCTCCCTACTGTGAACCGGATCCCATCGTTCCTTTCAAAGAGCCGTTCAAATGATCCGATTCGTTCACGAACGTCACATCTCTACTAGAAGTGAGTCCTTGGCATGCAGCCCGTCTGGCAGTACATTTCCCCGCTTTTAGCCTCTCGGTGGCTTAATAAGTCGCCATACATTATGGTTCTGCCATCTAGACTTGTCCCGTTTTGGGATGATATACCTGTATGTTCCTTTATATTTATGACTATGTCATCAATCATGTCTTCACCTTAGGCTGACACCCTCCCCTCGTCTCTGTCTAATCTGTCATTTCAAATGTGGCGACAGTTACCAAATCAAATTGTGTAACCTTGCATTCATCCCGTGTCAGAATGAGATATACTGTAGTGTGTATATCACGGATCTTTCTATTGGCATTAAAATGATGAATTAAAAATATGAATAGAGCTGGCAGAAGGCACTGAAAAGCTGCTAGTGGGCTGGCAGTCCGAGGGTTAAGCTGTGATAAAGGATGATTCACACACAGATATGATACCAGTATTCAGCAGTAATCAGTACATGTTTCGGGACTTTTACATTAATACATTTTGGGAGTTCAGGAGACAATGCTCAAATTCAGGAATTGAATTGCATCGATCGGACTCCTGTCTTGGGCTTCTGTCTGCTTAGAAAACATAAACGTTAACATACTGTACTGTAGTAGTGTACCTCTCCTCACCCCACCCACCTTCACTGCTTCACGCCTATAATTATAGCATCATTTGAAATCCCGGATTTTTTTTTACCAACAAGAAAACTGATATTTCCATGCCCCCTTAAACACAACAATTGTTTTTAACCTGATTACTATGAAAACCTGCAAAACCTGTCAGTCCGAGCGTCCGTTGTTCCGTCAGTCACACCACCATATATGGTAGTTACACCTTGTGACACAGCACACCACCATATATTGCCGCCAGTACGTCACGCCTTGTGACACACTCTATATATGGCCGTCTCCATATATGAAGATCACAACACTGACCTCATCAAACCCTGGATAGCCATACATGGAGAAGACTGGATCATCACCTAGATCTGAATATATATGGAGCCAGCCAGCGACTCTACATCTGACCTCAAACCCTTTAGATCTCCATATATGGAGCTGACCTGTTCTGACATTCCATATGTTCATCCTTCCCCACCCATCCTTCCTCTTCGATGTCTCCCTTTTGACTGATACCTGTCCATGCAAACACTAGACGGGTCCGCCCCAAAGTTATTAGTGCAGCTGCGCCCGGCAGCCGGTGAAAACTAGAGTTCTCAACAGGCCCAAAAATTCAGGCTCGGTCCTACTTGGGCCCTCATCAAACCCTGTACACTCAAGACACTGCCCCTGCTGCCACCCTTAGATCTCCATATATGGAGCTGACTTGTTCTGACATTCCATATGTTGATCTGACCTCATCAATCAAACCCTGTACACTCAAGACACGCTCCATATATGGCCAGACCTCATCAAACCCTGTACACTCAAGACACTGCCCCCGCTGCCAACCTTAGATCTCCATATATGGAGCTGACCTGTTCTGATATATGTTGATCTGACCTCATCAAACCCTGTACACTCAAGACACGCTCCATATTTTGATCTGACCCCCATGCCAAAGCGCCAGCGCTCTGATCGGTGAACCAATATTCTCCAGCACTTGCTCCAAGCACGCCCGCTCCTCTAGACCAGAAAGCACACTGGCTGGGCCAGGCTAGCGCTTGCCCAGCAGCCTGCCGTCACCCAGGCGGATGCATGCACGCGCCCTCACTCTCAGGGCGTTAGGAGTCTTCACAGGGGCCGATCCCCACAACTTCTGCTAAGGTTTCCTATAGGAGAGCAGAGGGGTTCCAAAGATCAGCCAATCTGCACAAATACCCTAGCCTGGCTCCAGACGATAGACCCTGCCCAGTCTCTGTCTAATGGGCTAAACACCCCGCACGCACGATTGCTGTGAAAATGATACCTATTGTTGATGCCCACAATATTTTTGTTACTGTGATATCGTGATAACGGCAATATCGTTGCCTAGACAATATGCATAATCTCTAACGTAATGCCTAAACAGAATCACAACCATTTTATTGGGATAAAGTACCTGAACCTAGGCTGGCTCAGCATGCCTTTTGCTATTCATGCAATTCATGGTGCATATACTGTAGTGTAGCTACTACTGATTCGGGCGGTATTTGGTAACAATGTTTCGAGTAGTAGGAAGTCCTGGATTTCCACTCTTGGCTTGTGGCTCATAATTTGGTGGCTCTTGAAAGGAATCCGTAACCCGCCCGAATGCCAGAGGAAAATGTCAAGTAAATGTTACTTGTCAAGCAAATGTCAAAAACATTTTGCATGGTGTTAAAACACATTTTCAACCATAAATCAGTTTCCTATGAGAATTACTAACAACCAAGCTATGTATATTACACTGGAGGTCCTCAATTCCATACAAATGGAGTTAAAGGTGATATTTTGGTTAAAAAGAAGATAAAGTTAAATATTCTGATAGTAATCATTGGTAAAGTGTGTGTATTTATTTCATCATTTACAATTTAATTTGTTCATCCTGTATGCTGTAAGAGTTCTCTATCCTGGTTGGATGAAATTATTATCCTACCTAAAAATGCATTTTCTGTTTACTATACTGCTGGTCCGGAGAGACGAGGGGACCCCCGTTACTGAACAAACACTACAACAATGATTACTATCAGATGATAGAGCTTTTATTTTATTTTTAATTCATTAAAGTTAAAATTTTTGGAACTATGTTTTACTGAATATCTGATGACGCTGCGCACCACGGTCCTACTGTAATCTACAGTGCGTTTTCAATACAAGGCGATGATTTCAGCTCTGCCTCTCACAGAACAAGCGGCAGCCATTTATACAGCATTGCAACGAATGCCTCTCAATGTCACGCCTCGCTCCTCTGCCTTCGAATTTGAGCATTGACTTAGGTCCAAACCACTGGACTAATATTTGGCTTGACCTTAATGGTTATGTGGTTGATTTATGTTCTTTATTTGCTTAAGTCAAGAAAGGAAGTTGTTGTTACTATTCTTGCCTTTGTACTTGTTTACTTATACTGCAGTCCTTCGGACTTTCTGGTATTTTCTGTATGTTCAGTATTTTGCCTTGTCTTCCTGTTCTGTTTGGTTTTATGTTACTCTGTTGGTTTTGTGTATCTTATTTTGTAGTATGGTCCCTAGTGTTTCCTGTCTGCCTAGTTACTGTTCCCTACCTTGTCTCACCTACCTTGTGATGTGTCAGTGTTTTCACCTGTGTCAGTTCTGTTAGCCTATCCTGTGATTGATTGTATTTTGAGTTCACCTGTGTCTAGTTAGTCTTTGTCTATTTATATACCCCAGTTTGTTCAGTTCCTTGTCAGATCGTCATTTCATGTCACCGTGTATACGGTTTAAGTTATAGTTTAATAAACATCCTGAACTGTGAATCCTGCCTTTTGGTTGTACTGCTTTTGGGTCCTCTGAACGCACCCTAACACTCAAGTTCTTTCAGCTCGGTTTTACACTTTGTCGTGCTACATGCCGCGGTGCCACAGAAGAAAAAGCCGATATACAAGCTCAGTCGCAAAACTGAATATTGATTTATTTTTTTATTTTTTTCCCTCAGTTTTGTTTATTCAAGATTTCAGGGTATACAGTAAATCAAATCGAATAACATAACACAATGAATGTGACACACCCATACGGAACATACCAAAGATGATAATATGTTTACATATAAAAGTCATATAACCACCATATATGCAAAATAGTGTGATAGCATAAAAAAAAGAAATTGTATAGTTGTACACTAACAGGGAAGTGACACTGACAGTAACTTGAATATTGTCTCCACCAGGCCGAAGGCATGGGGAGAGAGTATGTTTTGCACTCCGTCCGTCCGTCCGTGTGTGTGTGTGTGTGTCCGTCCGTCCTTCCGTCTGTGAACAGCTAATATCCGGTCGATAACCCGGTCGATGCCACATTTTGCACACACACTCCCTGGATGCCAACAATGAACCTCTGCCCCAAAATTTCCAGAACGGCCTGTTATAGCGCCACCAGGAGGCCGCTTTGTGCAAAACACGTTTTTGGACAGTACACCTACAGATTTTGTCCAAACATCACGCAAATTGGTACACAGTCTCTCTAGAGCCATTCAACGAAACAGGTCTTTCAGATTTCTCAGACTCCATCCTGATTGGCTAAGATTGGCTTCCAAAGTTCGCAGGAGTGCTCAGTTTCAAACAAAATGCTACAAATCATGAACACATCGTGTGATTTCCGTAAAATTGTGCACGCACATTCCCACTAGGCAGAGGAAGAAATGCCACATGAACATTTTCAACTCAGCCTCATGGTGGCGCTATAACTGGCCAAGGAAAAACCTTTGCCTGGAATTTTTCACATCTGCTCTGTATAGCGCCACCAGGAGGCCGACATATGTAAAACACATTTTCTAATATTACTCCTTTATTTTATTTTATCCAAATTTCACGCAAATCGGTACACATGCTCTTCATGATCAAGACGGGTTTGTTTGATTTCTCATAATCCACCCTCATTGGCTACGATTGGCTTCTAAACTTTTCAGGAGTAGCCCGCTTTGTACCCGTTTTGTACAAATCGCCACAACTACTCAACGCAGCGTCCGATTGTGGTGAAACTGTGCATGCATATTCCCACTAGGCTTTGGAAGAAATGCCACTTGACAGTTTTCAAATCAGCCTCATGGTGGCGTTACAACAGGCCAAGCCGCGTCACACACACACACACACACACACACACGTTTATATTGCTCCTAAACATTTTGCCAAACATCACACACACACTCCTATCCTCCTGGTGGAGACCTGTGCCCAGAAGGGCACTTTTTCTAGTTTTCTCTGCACTGCACCGTTATGTGCACACACACGCAGTCGCGCACACATAACAAAAAAAACGCACGGACACACACGCGCGCGTGCGCACACACACACACACACACACACACACACACACACACACACACACACACACACACACACACACACACACACACACACACACACACACAGATAACTAAAAGAACACCATGACACAATGCTACCCATAAAGTCATAGCATAATCCCCTAACGCATTCCCTTATTAATAACTAAGTAAACAACTTCACATGCCCTGTGTGACCACTGACCCAAAATGCATTCTGGGAAATATGCAAATATAGTCAATTGTATATTTTCATTTCATCACATAGGCTTGGCTATAGAATATGATCTTGCCAGGAGTTTTCATTATTCTCAGCAAACTGCAAATCATCGCAGGGAATTAATCAGTTATCAGTAGTCACATTGACCTAACCTCCCTCCACTTTGTGAACACCACACCAGGAATGCATTAATGAGACAAAATGTTTTGGATTAAGATAAGAAATGGTCCATTTTGGAGATAGGGCTTTTGGTGTCCGTCCTTGAAGAAAAAGTCTCTCTTCTTCATATGGAGTACTGTCAACACTAACTGTACACCCTTTGAACAGTATCACCAGCCTTGTTGTAGTTAGTAGTTACTACTTACTAACAAGGCCTCATCAGAATTACTAGACTGCCTCTATACAAGACTCTTTTCTTCCCTACTCCAATGTGAACAAATCGCCAGGTGCATTTGCAGCATTCTGTTCCAGATATTTCCAAAAGTATGACAGTTGACTGACGATGCACGGTACAGCCTGAGAGAATTGACTTTGGGAGATCTAGTATTAATATAAAACATTTGAGTCCTGTACGTGTTCCTTCCTGAGATATCAACCCAAACTGAGATTTCGTATTGTAAGTTTAAAAACAATATAGCGTTCATCATTAATTTCTTGCCACCTTTACCATCTGGTCACTTGCTATGTGACAGCTGTTGGTCTCTCTCTGTCAAGGCTTCAGTTTCCAACGACAGGAGATTGATAGACATTTTGCCAATGGTGGGTGGTTGCCCACCCGCAGTGGCCAGGCAGCCCCTTCTAGGCTGTACTCGAGAGATGAGTCACGTCCAGCTGTTCCAGGGGCGTCAGGGGAGTGTCAAATAACCCTGCCAGGTGTCTGTGCCAGCCAAGGGCCAAGGGTCACAACGGAACTAATTACCGCGGATGGCGCCTCGCCCTGTTTCGAACACAGAATTACAGCCCTGATGTGCAGCTTGGTTCCTGCTCCATACTTTTTCCATATCCTCTCATTTGTATCTGCCGCGTATCTCATTCATTATCTTTTACTCGCTGCCCTTTTCACGATCCAGAATCGAATGTTGGGCCTGCCACATGTGGCATTATTGATGCTGTTATTTAATGACTGTCAGGATCTCTGGCATTTATTTGTGATCTACTGGCCTGTGTGAAGAGCTCATACTGGGGAAACATGGACTATATTTACAGTTTGATTTGATTTCTCTGGGTCTGGGGAAAGGGCTGTCATAAATTACAGGAACATCATAAGACTGAGGCTGTGCAAATGTGTTCCCATCTCCAACCAGGAGGAGAGACAAAGAGGCAGCAGAAGGCGGCAGAGTGTTCTGCTGTAAAAGCTTGAGCCCTACCGTATTTAAGTTATATGAGAGACCGCTTCTCATGTGATGTCACATGTCAACAGAGGATCCGCTGCAGCTTGCTTGGCTCTCTTAATAGACTTAGCATACAATCCCTCTGCAATCAGATATTGTCTGCACATATATGATGTGTAAAGCTATAGCTAAAGCTGCTGGCCGCTGAGATTGGAAAGGAACCACTGCGTGCTGCTTGTTTAGAGGTTCATAGTGATTATATCTATCTCCTGCTGCCTTGCATGAAGCCAGGCTGCAAACCAACAACTCTATTAGTGAGCCGCTGCCAATGACATTTGTGTACACACACTCACACCAGGCATGCACACCGGGGACATTGCCATGACATGGATCTCTCTGTCTCACTCCAGCTTCGGAGGGCTGCAGCACTGAGAGGCTAACTGAATACACCCAACCCCCCCCAGCTTTCTCAGTCCCATGGGAAGGCGCACACGCCGCACAACTAATGATTTGGAATCTCTATTTCCAGGTAGGGGGCTCCTATGAGTAAAAAGTCTATACGGTCTGTGTTGTTTAATTTTCCACAGCATATCTCCATGCTGGGATTAGATGGCGTCTCTCTCGAAGGTTCCTAACCTCCTGACCCCTAAGAGGTTCAGTATAGCTACAGCTGGCGCCCAGATGTGCCTACAAGCTCCCTGATGGAAGACGTGTTCAATCCAGAAAGTCACTTGATCACTTACTTTTAACCAAAGGCACACCACTTGTTGTTTGACGACCAACGCACATGATGTCACCCTGCATATTTTGGCAGATGTACTGTGTATGTATGAGTGTGATGATGTCAGTTTTAACTGTTGTCGGGTTTTGTTGACCCTTTGAAGTGTGACAGAGAGCAGCACACTTATTTGGAGAACCATTCAAACTTAAGCTCAATTGAATTACAAATCTACATTAAAGGAGAATTCCATGCTAGAAGGCTTTCTTACCTTTATTTGTAGTTGTTACGTCCCCACCAAAGAGGTCCAGGTCTTATTTTGTGCAAAAGTGCATTATTGGCTATTTCCCCTAATATAAGCCGTCAATGGGGGTTGGGTTTTTGTGCTAATTCACTTATTTCCATCGAAATAAGTAGTAAAGTGAAGAGAGGATATATACAAAAAAGAATATTTGAGCGATGGAAATAAGCGAATTAGCACAACACCCCAATGCCCCATTCAATTAAATGCAATTCAATTTAATTCATTGAGGGCTTATGGTAGGGGAAATAGCCAATAATGCACTTTTGCACAAAATAACACCTGGACCTCTTTGGTGGGGACGTAACAACTACAAATAAAGGTAAGAAAGCCTTCTAGCATGGAATTCTCCTTTAAGAGATTGTTGTGAGCTCATAGGCTAATGACCTTCTAGTAATCATTTTGTCATTTCTATTTTCATGAAGTACAACATGACATTATAATGAAATTAAGTTACAAGCTCACATAATTGG
Source organism: Electrona antarctica (assembly GCF_951216825.1). NCBI lineage: Eukaryota > Metazoa > Chordata > Actinopteri > Myctophiformes > Myctophidae > Electrona > Electrona antarctica. The sequence goes on from NC_136810.1 coordinate 34,569,573, forward strand.
TGATTAATTTCCCCAATTATTTCGCTACAGTGGGGGAAATATTTTCTATGATAGAGAAGGGTTTGCTCCTCTTGTTTTGTCCTCTATCAGCCATTGGTAAACTTGCAGGGAAGCATAGCACAGCACAGTACATTTAGTGTTCCTATCATTCGCTATCATGAGTCCCAATGTCTGTCTGCGCTGCTTTCGGGGCGTCCCCATCATAAATCAGATTTACCGCTACATCTGTACTGCCCATGCTAATGAAGTAACACGCAGTGAGGAGACATAGTATTGATTTCATTTCCTGCCTCTCTACGATGCTTCGCGGGTAGCTGGAGATTACATGACAATGCCATATAAAGGGAGAGATTAAAGAATCTGCGTCCGGCTGTGTTCAGCCTTACAATTGGATGACTGAGAGCGAGAGAGAGATAGAGAGAGAGAGAGAGAGAGAGAGATAGAGAGAGGGAGGGAGACGAGAAGGCCCTCAGCACCGTGGGCTTTCCGTTTACAGATCTTTGGAGCGTAAACTTCTGTCTTGTTAGCCACAGCTATACACATTGTAAAATCCTCAGTGTTGATGTTCTGTAACTCTGAGAGGGTCCAGTGTGATGTGCTCAGAGTTAAATGAGCACCGATGATTTCACAGTGCAGATGTGTGGGATGGAAGGCTCTTCGCTCCATCGCACGACTGCCAATGAACCTAGAGAGTAAAGACGCACCATCTCTATCAGAGATCTACGGAGTGGAAACCATGGCCTGGCTGCTGGATGTGGTTGTCTAGCGCAGCGGTTCTCAACCTGTGGGCCGGGGCCCACTGGTGGGCTGTGAGGATATTGCAAGTGGGCCCCAAATAATTGGCACAACACTAATGATTTAACCCATTTTGACCTGAGATCAGATTCTAAAAATGTCTTCTACATCCTGACAGTTTTCTGAAAAAGCTATGTTTCTATGTCAGTCGTTCTTCGATTTAAAAAAAATAGCAGACCTACAAGCTCGTAGCGCGCCACCAGAGCCACTGGTCTAGCAACCACAAATCAATACATTTAGATCGTATACATCTTTCCCCTCCATATCACTAGAGGAATATGCTAGCATTAACCTCCTGTTTCTGTAGTGTGAGGCGGCTTGATGGACACTCCTGGACATGATGTTAGACAGTACTGTATGTCGCAGGGACTTTACCCCCAATCTAACCCTTGATGCTGAGTGCCAAGCAGGGAGGCATTGGGTCCCATTTTTATAATCTTTAGTATGACCTCTGACCCGGCCGGGGGATTGAACCCCGACCTCCCAATCTCAGGGCGGACACAAGGCCACTGAGCTGATTCCCTCTGAAATAAGCTGTCAATCTAATCTATCACTTGTAGTACCACTTAACATCTCTATACTTCATCATATTATGACATATACAGTATACTGTAGGGAGAAGATCCTCTCTACAATCTAACAATGCAGTGCATCGTGATGCGTTGTGGAGCTTGTAGATCAGCTATATGCTATATTTGCTATTTTCCCCCATGTTATAAAATTTTAGAATCGTTTTAACATGCCCGAAGTAAGGATGGCAGATTGAACGTAGCAAAAGGGGGAAAAAAATATTTTAATAATATATATTTAAAAAATCACTAGCCTGTATTCTCAGTTTCTCACTAGACAATCCATTATCGCTGCTATTTTAAGACTCCTCTTGTTCACCCGGAGCATGCAGGCATGTGGGCCATACAGCTCTTTCGTCCTACTAATTTTAGAACATACGTATGAATATCAATTGATGTACATCCCTTTCTTTCTGTGTGTGCCTTCAGTGTGTTGGATATAAGGTTCTTTGTGTGAATAGTTGCCCTTTCTCTCGCTCTTCTTCTCATACACACACTCTATTCATTGTATGGCTTTACCAATTCAAAGGAATTCTTCACACTGCAGGATTTCCCCTCAAGGTACTGTAACATTGAAGTCTTTTGCTTTAAAAATGCTTTAAGCTGCTCTCTCCAGACAGAATAACTGAGAGGGCCCATGTATTCTTGTCTTATGATGGGCACTAGTTGAGAAGGGGCCTACTGTATGTGTGTTCCTGTGGGTGGATGCCGACCTATAGGACACTGAAAGGGTTCGCAGTGGCGTAGTGACTTAAGCTGCATTCCGTGAACTTAGAACATTGTGAGTTGGTAATGGCTTGTGACCTGCATATCGTTGCATATCATATCACCCATGCCCACCCCGCACTCTGATAATGTTCCTCCAAATACCTTCATAGAACAACATTTCGTTTTCTTTGCTCATCAAAAGTGTCTACATTAATTCCAGATGTCAAACCTCTATTATTGTTGATGATATACTGTGTGTTTCTCTATGGTGTGGAAAATTATTATATTATATTTTTCTAAAATATAATATCTTCAAGCTTTGCAAGCTTATAGATCTACTAGTTTTTAAAAGGTTAAAAATCGTGACACATTGACTGTTTATTTGTAGATGACAATGTCGTCAAACAAGGAAGATAATGGCTTCGGTATGGGCCAAACCAATATAGTCATGCTCTAATCTCAAGACTCACAGTTGGTTGATTGAGGTGTCTGAACATCAGTGATTGAGCTCTGGCACTACTATATTGACGATTATAGCTGATTCCTTTCTCTTTTTTTCATTAAGGATGTGCAGGAGCTGTGTAGACTGGTTCACTTTCACGCTCTCAGAGTTGACAGCTGTTTATCCTCTTGGCAGATAGTCTCAAAACACACCACTCCACTCATTCAATTCAGTAAAATGCAAAGAAGAGAATCAGCCACCAGTAATGACAAAGAAGACATCTCATGCATTGTATACTGTATTCTAAGAAAATACCTCATGAATGTTATCATTGGCAGCAAGCTATCAGCTGAAAATGTTGTAATATTTCTTTCAAAGTTGTGTATTGTGTGCACACGTATGCAGTGCCTATAAAATATGGTTTTCCAGGCATACGTGTTTTCAGATAAGGGGCGATAAGATATCTTACTCACAATTCCATTTCGCAGGCTTGTGTCTAGCATGTGTTGGAGACGACAAACTGAGGTGTGTAGACAGACTGTGTATGTGAGGTGTCGGATCATTTAAAGTCTCCGGAAAGAGAGACGTTTTCGTCAGTCAATGAGTCGGTCTAAATGACAGCAACTGTCATTCCTAAATACATGTGTAATGTGTATCTTTCACTATAGTTTCATTACACACTCACGACTCACTATCTCGCACGCACGCACGCACGCACGCACGCACGCACGCACGCACGCACGCACGCGCGCACGCACACATACACACACACACACACACACACACACACACACACACAGAGTTTTGAGCATTCCTCTGCACAGAAAACATCACACTCATGTTTATTATAATGAACTTGTACTACTTGTACTTGAGAGCTATAGGGAAAGAGATTCAAGTCATTTCACCGAATATATTTGACAAAGCCAGTATTGGTCCATTGTAGCAATAGCAGACAAGCACTGACTGAATGGACGTAGTTAAGCCGTATGGCATCCTTTTCACCTCTCACAGATTCCTTGTGTCATTTTGCTATAGCTGAGGCGACCTTAGCTAATGTCACATGGACAAAGGAATCTTTTTATCCTAATGGGCTTGAGTTACATCAACCTTGAGATACAGTGTCACGTGTGTCATGTGACCCAGAACTCAACTCTGCAGTGTTACACAGGCTTACGAAGGGAAGGTTCCTCAATGGGTGCATTTTTATGCCATGTTCAAAGAACTTTCTGGAGAAAACCAGCCTCTGTTCTGCCAAGTAAAAGAGAAGCTTGCACAATACATTATAATATTAATGGGTGCCCATGGCTGGACTGGGTCAAAAACAATGGCCCGGTATGTCAAGTGGCCAGTCCAGGCCTGTTTATATATAGCTATATGGATTGACCTGACACTGAAACATAAGAGATTCATGAGTCTTTCCAAATGCGGCTCATTCAATAAGGAACACTCTCTTCTTTGCCTCTGAGCATTCGTCAAATCCAAGCTTTCTGTGATAGCCCATCAGGAAGTAGACTACTCTTTATAGTATCTCAGGGCAATCACTCTACTTCACTCTTGACGAGACTGACCAAAATTCTGTCCCATAAATACAACACCTAACCATATGACACCTTACTGCTCAATATGAGCTGTTTATAAGGGTGCATACGGTACTTTCCTCTGTGGCTGGGCAGTGTTTCCAATACAAATTATTACAAATGTATGCATTTTTCACAAGTGCAAATGTGCAATACTGGCCCGTCTGGCCATGAGAAAACACTTCCTCCAACTACAGGATAGGATACTCAAGAGTTTTCTGTGGATTTGAGAACTCAACTGTTTTGACAAAGCTTGCCTGTTGGAAGAGTTTACTGAACTCTGTGACAGTGATTGCAGGGAACAAACTTACCAGCCCTCTCAAGTGTATCTTGTTTCTGCTAAACTAGCCTGTCCACATCCCCCGCATTCTGAGACAGTTGTTGATGCTATAGTTAAGGGTTTTGTTTGTTAATCTGACAAATGCACTTTGATTACTTGAGTGAGTTGCCCATACTATTCTATGACTACACGAACCTTCTGACTGTATGGATTTACTTTTGTTGAGTTTTACAGTTTTATATCTATTTTATATTATGATTTGTCTTGTGTGGTTGGGTGAGACCAATGTTCTATTCTGTTTTTAGGAGAGGCACATTTTGTTGTATGCCAAGTACTATGACAACTAGAAAACGTACTAATGCCGGGTTGCACCATGGCCTGCACATTTTGGAAGTTATGGAAAATCTGATGGATACGTTTTGATCACGTGACCACAGAGATAATTTGTACCGTTTTGTGTGAATTTTGTGTCATAATCCAAGAAAATACAGGGGAAAAAAATTATTACATAAACTATGGTTCAAGAGTTAAAGGACAACTTTGTCTTTTTTACAACAAGGGTTCTTTTATTAGTTTGTAATGATAATAAAACGTTGCAGATCCACAAGGTCAGAAGCATTGTGAGCTTGTAGATCTATTTTTGCCCCAGAATAGTGACACTAGGGTTCATATGGTTAAACTTGCATCTTGATATATCGACTAACTGACTATGACTAAAAACTGTAAGCAGACAAACTTTTATGAGTATTTTCACATCATCATTATCATCATATCATCATCATACTATAATGCACTCAATGTCTGAATGAATGTCTGCCTGTCTGAAACACTGTCGTAGCTCCTCATTGCCTGCACCAATCGCTCCGACTTTTCACACAGGCATTGACCAGAATATTACGAAGGTCTTAACAAAGACCTTTTTTCAATTTAACAAATTATTGATTAATAATTCATTTATTAGTGCATCCCATCGACTTACATGAGAAAATAAGAAAACTCACATGAAGTATTTTTCTCTCAGAAACCGTTGGAGCTACAGTTACACTTGGAGGGGAGGTTCATAATAATTATTAGGTTCATAATAATTATTAAAATGATGAAATCAGTCGGCCTCATGGTGGTGCTATAACAGCCCACTTTACATTTCGCCTTCTCTTGCACCGTAGGTCGCACAATAAAAATTTCCCTGGATGAACGGAATGTCCAATCCACCCCAAACTTTAGTCACATGTCGAGACTGGTTTAATCAATGGAGAGCCCAAAGCAATTCCATTTTCATCCATAGGGGGCGCCGCAAATGTGGAATTTACAAAAACGTTTATTGCAAAAACATGCTTTTTGGGGGATAAATCCGCTATGTTTGCGATAGCGTAGCCTACGTGCACTATAGCGAGACAGGATAATTTCCTCCCAAGTAATGTGATCTATTTATTCTATTACGTCGCATTACCCACACTGTACATAATTTGGTGCATATATGGAGCTGACCTGTTCTGACATTCCATATGTTGATCCCCCCACCCGTCCTTCCTCTTCGATGTCTCACTTTTGACTGATACCTGTCCATTCAAACTCTAGACGTTCTCGCCCCAAAGTTATTAGCGCAGCCGCGCCCGGCAGCCGGCGAAGACTAGAGTTCTCAACAGGGCCGGAAATTAAGGCCCGGCACTACCCGGGCCCTAACTGGGCTGGCCCGAGGCCCCGCCTGGCCTTACTAATTAGCACACTTTTTCGCCCTATAGTGTAGTTTCCCTGTAGTTTCAGCACGACCTCTCCCTCAGCGCGACCTCGCTTCTCGCCCTCAGGGTGTGTTACTGGTAATAATTTAGTAGGCGCTGTTATGTTGGATTTCAGTGCAGCATTTGATGTAATTGATCATACCTTGTAGAGTTTTTTCAGATTTCAGTTTCACCTCCAATGCATTGTCATGGTTTATTCATTATCTCTCAGGGAGACAACAGAGAGCCTCTTCAACTCTGCCAAGGACTGCAGTGCCAAGGATGACTTTTACTACTTTTTGGGGGTTTTATTGATTAAGTTAGATCGTGTTCTTCACCACCGTATGAATAGGTTTGGGTTGCTAGGCGATCTACCATCTTATAATGAACATTAGTGAGAGGACCAGTTATATGAAGACAAGGTTGAAAATTGTGAAGTGGTCATTTAGCACCTTTTTGTGTCGAGGATTCTGCCTTTTAGAGATGTAGCAGCTTTTTTTGTACTACCCCATAAACCTACTACAATAGTATCATTTTCCTTCCTCTTATCCATTGCCGTAATTGTTAACAGTGGAAAGCACGCCCAGGCCCGCGGGAAGTACTTTACACTAGCAGGGGCTGAACGTGTACCTGGGGGTGCGCGCGCACAGCGCGCGCCGCAAAAATGCGCGTGCACGCGCATCATGCACGCGCATTTTCGTGCATTTTCGCGCATTTTCACGCGCAAACATGGCCTTTACTTTAGCTCTCCACACGCAAGTTATATATGAACGAACTGACACAGGCAATTAACCAGGATAAGGTGCCAATACTGTGATACAGCATATTTAAATCTCTTTTTTTTTTTTTTCTCTCCTGTTCGAGGGGGGGCTGTGCCTGGGGGGAGGGGGTGCTACAGCCCCCCCAGCACCCCTACTTCCCTCAGCCATGAGCACGCCCAATGAGCCATCTAGTTATGTGGGGTTTGGGCATGATGATGCGCTTTGCGCTCTTCCTGCCAGTGAAAGTCATAGCGGGTGAGTAATGGAGTGAGTGAGAGTCTATTTCGTATGCGTCTGTGTTTGGTGCTGCGCATTCAACAGTCTCTAAGCTCATTACAGTAATCAGGTTTAAAGAGAGGGGTACTGGGGAGCACTTGGCCTGTGGCATATTTCCTCCGGCCCTCTCCAGCGAGGCTGAGAGCCTCTCACACAGGCCCTGTTCTGAGCTACTGAGAGCATGCCCTACAACGCCCCACTCCTAATGATCAGCTCTCACTGCCTCTGTTTGTAAAGAATCCACACTGGGCTATTGAGCTGCACCCCATGCAGTAACAATGATGGGTTTAAGGCCCTTTCTGGTGTCTGATTTGTTTTGTGTTCTGAAGTCAGTCAATAGATTCCTTATAATAAAGATGAACATACTGTACAATGAAGACAGTTACTGCTTACAGGTGGTTAAGTATGAGGTTAGAAGCATTCAGACTTGTTGCGGCTTGTGGCATTATGGTAATGACAATGATAAGGGTTGTTGTTTCCCACGTATACATTTTTGAGGGGCGATAGCCCCTCCTATGTCCAGCTTTTAGTGTATGTAAGCCAAAAGCCAAAAACACAAATGCCATTGACAATGAATGGACAATTTTGAGTGTTTGTGTAAATACAAACATTGCCTAAGCCAAACATTGATGACGAAGGTGAGGACGCAAATTCTGATTGGCCGGAATGAGATGATGTATGATGTACAATGATAAGAGCGCCGCTCACTTCACACGGGTGTGATTTTTTTCTTAATACAATTGCTATTAAGATTGCTTTTGGTAAAACGTAGGCATTAGGTTGGAGATGATTAGGTTTAGTATAATGTTAAAAAGTATTATGTTTAGGCTTGGGTTTGGTGTGGTTAACGGTAAAAGGATATGGGAGCCGGGAGGGTTTTCCCCATGTGTTGCAGAGCAGTTTTGGATTCTACTAAAATGTGATTTTGCTCATGAAGCTGATTGAAGATGCGGCACATTGCAACTAGGAAATAGTTGTACTTACAAGCATACAGTAGCTCTGTGTGTGTGCATGCGTGTGCGACTGTGCACGCGCGCACGTGTGTGTGTGTTGGTCTTGACTCTTGCATATTGTCTTCCTGGTCTTTTGTCTGAACGTTTTCTTTGTATTTCAGCTGGACATTTTATGCCTCAGCCCTATAAGTTAAAGCACTTTGTTCTCTTGTCTCATGAGAAATCATACAACAAAAATCAATTGCTCAATGTAAAGGCAACGCATGCGGCTTACTTGATCTGTGAGAAAGGAGTCAGTCTCTCTCTTCAAATATTGAGTGTAGTGATTAGCCAGAGAAAACTTCACTGACCATTGACTCTTTTCAAAGTGCCAGTAATGAAATTCAAAGGCTTTTGTCCTGCGTTGCATGGTCTTGCTGCTTTACAGCACTGCACAGCAAAAGGCCCATTTAGGGCTCTTAAAAAATCAGACTGGAGCTGACATAAGCCACCTGACCTGGGAATTGCCCAAAACCAGTGTTGCTATAGCAACTAGCAGATGTGGAGCATGAAATAGTGAGCCTGCGAGTCCTTAACTAAGTGTGGCTGCATCTTTCACGTGCTCCCTAATTTGGAACGTACGGACCCTATAGGAGGATTGCGTGCTGCACCCCCCTTGCAACTGCCCGGAGTGCCTTCATGGCAAACCTGTAGAATGTGTTAGTTGTCGGAGAGGGCAATTTACATTATAGTAATCAGCGTGCTTCTCCTTATTTAACCCTGCATTGCACAATGTGAGAGATTATGCATGCGGGGCGTTTGTAAGTCAACCAGATGTTTACGAGGTGGATTTAAGCAAGCAATGTTTGCTTCTCCTAATCAGAAACACTTGAACATAGTTTATGGGTGCGAATGCAATGAGAGGGAAGGAAAATGCTCTTTGGAGAATTTTACTTGATTGCCATTTGCCAAAAAAAACTGCAAACATCTGTATACAGCTCAGTTGCAGAATTTGGATAGGGTCAACCACTTAAGCACTACTACTTCTATCTATAAGCTCACAACATGTCACATCGCAAAGCGTTGTGAGCTTGTGAATCTGTTATTTATTTATTTTTTATAGCAATTGTTTCAATTGTGAAATAATAACACCTATAATGACATGCACAAAATAGGAACGCCAGGGTTAAAGTGGTTAAACAAAATAAAGTGTGCCAAATGAGGTAGGGTTTCAGATGTAGATTTATGTTTTGCATCCAACAGTTAAAATGTAATTTCTACCATAGCACCCCGTTTGTCTCCTCTCACCCGTGCTGCACAGTGTGGTAGAATGTCCTTGGTCATTTTCTCAATGTTTATCCCAATTAAAAATCACCTCTCAAGAACCTTCAGATGTGTCTTTATTTCCGAGAAGACTGCATATCTGAGATGACAGTGTGGGAGGAGAAGTACATTTCCTTTATGGCTGTTCTGTCCTCACTTGGGGATTGTATTTGGAAAGATTGGAAGAAACTCTCTTGTGTCTTGTCATCTGGTGTAAATCTGCAATGTGTAATATTGTGAAGCAATCCTTGGGCTCCCAATTTGTATGCTGGACTCCCGCGCATGGCTATCCTCTTGCCGAACTTTCTGAAGTGTATAATATTTGTGTGAGGTGAAGCCTGTTGTTTACTTCTTTTCCAGCCAATTTAAACATTTGATTCTCTGATGCTTTTAGTCCTCGAGAGAAAAACATGTCTGCAAGATGTCGCATAAAGATACTGTGTTTGCCTGTTTGGAATGTTCTCTCTTCACTGAATAATGGAGTTGTTCGTTTGCCTTGGCTTCCCGCAGTTTGCCTTCGACTTTTATTGTTATTCTGGATGTAACTGTTGACTAATCATTAATCATTTTGGGAGGGGCCATGCATTAGAAGGCTATTTGGTTAATTGAGTGTGAGGAGCGAAGTCTGGTCCAAATACTTTATCCTCTGCTCTGCGGGACGTCTTGTTTTCCTGTTTTGACAGCTCTTCTCCATTACATTTACAGTAGGAACGTTCTTCTCTCAGGCCACGTTAGTGAGGATGTGCTAACTATAACTATGCCACAGCATTCTTGCAGTGTAGCAAGGTCTGGGATCAGAGCATTGGCAGCTTTGCATTGTCAGTCAATGAAAACAAGGAATATACTATGCAGAGAAGATGCACCCCCCAAAATGTTAAATGTGATAATGAAAAATCCGGAGTTCACACTATGTAAAGGGTTCATTTTGTTGCATTTGTTTTGTATTCTCTCTGAGTCAATTTCACACTCATGAATTTTACATTGTGTATTCTGTTGGATGGATTTCTTCACAGAACCTTCTGTGGAGCAGTAAAGTGAAGCACTACTGTATGTGTCTGGGTACATCAGTCGGTAGAGCTCTCTCCTTTGAACCACAAGTTCATGGGTTCGATCCAGGGCACTGCCAACTCAGCGTATGAGTAGCACGACTTAAGTACTGTAAGTACTGGGAGCTGATGGTAGGTGTGGCAGCATCCATCTCCCAGGGGTCTAGTGCATTGTAACCGGGGCAGACTCCTGTGTGTTACCGGCTGATACCCACAATAAGTCACTCCCGACCTACTTAGTTTTGCAGAGAACCGTTTTCATTTTTCAGACTCGCTCCATCAAACTGAATCATTTTGTCAGCCATCTCCATCGTTCTTTTGTGCTGAACATTTCTCTGTACTTATTATGAGTATGACAGAATAGCTGGGAGGCCTCCCGAATGAAAACAGAGCATGCACACGGTTACGCAGTGAGGTAAAGCAGCCCTTAACCTCACCAAGGCTCTCTTCCTCTGACCTTGCCTGCATCGTGACATTTGAAGGCCGACTTCAGTTGAACCTTCTAAAAGTGCAGCAGAGTGCATTGTTCATGGAGATGACCCTGGGAACGATCAGTGGAGGCGAACCAGGGGGTGGGATCTGATCTGAATGAGTGGATGTGACTGCTGTGCTGTTACTGCTGCTGCGGTCCAGCCTTATATGTCCAGGAAAAGGTGGGCACTGGAGCAGCCATGGCAACTGTGGGCAGGCAGAGCCACTGGTGTGGAAACAATGGGCCAACAACATGGCCTCTCACTGAACCTCTCTTATCACAATAACAAGGTTCATGCTCACCTTTGACAGGGTGTTAAGTGTTTCACTTTCAAATGTGCTGTGTAGCATAGTAAAGGTTGTGTCTAACGACACAAGCTTACAAAAACAATTTATTTCTGCCTGTGTGGGAGCGTATGATGTCCTTTACTACTGTAAATGCATTTTGATTTCACATTCTATCCGTGGAATGAATTTCATGTTGTTGTGTATTTCTGTTATGGCAGAGAATATCGTTGCTGTTGCCCAGAAACCTTGTATCTCTGTCAGCTTTTAATGCTTTTTTCGTAAATTGCTGCCCTATTTTGCCGGACAACAGGGTTAGCCAATCTACAAGCTCACAACGTGCCACATTGCGACACGTTATGAGCTTGTATATCTGCTATTTTCAATATGTTAGAACAATTTTGAAAGTGAAAGTGGTTTGTTCTGTCTGTGAGTTTTATAAATGTTGAACCAATGAAAGTATTAACAGGCTGTTTTTTTTTTTTCCATTTTCATGAAAAGTAACAGGTTCTTGTGGAGTTACAAGGTTTCCGCCCGGCCGCGGTGATATAGCCTAACACTGTGAGAGTGGCTCTTTGGAGTGCAGCCAGTGCATGTTCCGTTCCACTGCACCTCATACTCTAATCAGCATGTTGACTGTGGTAGTAGGCAGTCAGCTACGCTGGCCAGCTAGGGGGCCTCTGAAGTATGAGAGTGGCATGGCACTGGAGAGGCTGTGTGCGGACGGGAGATTGCAGTCACCTGATTTACACAACATGACACTCGAGGCAGGATTTATCTGGGAGCCGCTGTTGTGAGCATGCTGTCTATACCGATGCTGCTCACAGCCATGCTGTAGGTAGTGTAGGATGAGCCATATTGAATATTTATGTGAAAGAAACACACTGAGCTTGCCACTTTTGTAACCTGCTGGTACGTGCGTGTGCGCTCGCTCGCGTGTGTGCGTGGGTGCGTTTGTGTGTGTGTGTGTGTGTGTGTGTGTGTGTGTGTGAACTGCCATCTTGTACTTGTGTTCTCCCTCAGGAGAGACAGTTTTAAGATACAGTCAGTCAGTGTTAGGACATTTTACAGATCTTCACATTTAAGTTATTGAGTTATTGAGTTTGCAAACAAACCTCACAACTATATGACATTATACCCCCACTAAATCTAAGATCACATCCCCCACCCCTCCCCCCTAAAATTCCATTTCACATCTTTGCATCCCCCCTCCTTCTCGATATGGCCACTTCTACTCTGTAAGCCCCCCCCCCCCGCCCCCCCCCTTCCGTTCCGGACAAAAACCGGGAGACATATTTTTGCTTGCTTACCTCGCTAAGATTACGATATAAATCGCTGATGATCGATCGCTTCATATTTTGAACGAGAGGCATGTTGAAGTCAGAAATTAAGAGCTTAGTATATCCATCTGGTCAAAACCACGGAGAGCTCCTTGGATTACGCGCGCCAAGCCTTTCTTTGTGAACGGTAAACAGGGAAGTGAACAACAACGCGCATGCGCGAAAGAGCAAGGACTATGGTGCAGAAGGAGAGGCCAACAAAAAAAAACAACAACAAAACTAAATATTTTTCTCTGGTTTGATATCAATGAAAATGCGCTTGGACGTGTGTACAAGCAACCCGTCGGTTGGATTAGTTATGACGTTCCCACACGTCGTACGGTCTAAATGGGTTAAGATCAAGGTTAGGATTATTTTGTGTGGATGAGGAAAACAAAATCATATGGGCTTGTATTGTACACAGCTTTCTCATCCATTAAATCCCTCATGCTTTGCTATACAGTTAAAATATGAGACAGTGCTATTCATTGTGCCCATGCATTCATCATGGGTAAGGTAATGTGTTTAACGTGTTTGGCCAGAAACCTTGCAACTCCATATTTTAACTTGTATGCTTTTTTAGTATGCTTTTTTCTTAGTGAAAATATCCGATCTACAAGTTCATCATGTGTTTAGCCTGAAGTATGGTGTGGTAGCATGAGCATAGTGGTGCCATGCACGGTGGTGAAGGGTGTATTATTGCATGGAACCGATTACTGTGTGAGACTGAGAGAGCTGTGTAGCCTCGCGTAGCCAGACCTGTGCAAATTGCCCCCAGCAGATTGAGTCTGGTCACTAGTCTGGTGTCGCTCAATTGTGGGAGGACTTTGCGGACTCACAGTAGCGTAGGACCAACCAGATTCGTCTGGAACCAGGCTATAGCCAACCAGGGCCCAGTATGCAAATATAGGGGGGGCTATTATCACCTGCAAGAGATAACTTTTCCCAACAAAGATTGATGCCGCCATAGCAGCAGTAATAAACGGGACATTTGTGCTTGTACTGGCTAAATATGGCATTAAAAATATATTAATTTCTATTGAATATCTTAGTTAAATGACATTGAGTTGACATGTTTTTTTAAGGGTAACTGTCCCCACTGAAATGCGCTAAACCCGGTCTAACCAATACCAATGAGATGCGCTAAACCCGGTCTGAATCTTTTTGTAACCGACCCTTGGAAGAAATCCTACCACTGAGAAGGACTGGACTAATATCCACGCAGTGTGATATTGTCTGAGTACGCAAGGCTAAGAACTGTGGCCTTGGGTTACACCGTTACAGTAGTTCAATGATCCCTTAATAAGTCAGCTTGGGAGTCATATTGACAGACATTAGGTCACTCCAGTGCCTTTCCCTGTCAGCAGCATGAGATAAACTCAGGGGGCTGGGCGACTTCAACTAATTTAATTGAACTATTTCAGTTACTACTTATACAGTACTTTACTAGTATAGTGCTAGTAGGCTCGGTTGAAGAGGCAGTTCGACAGAGAGGAACATCGGCCACATTAATTGCATCGGTCCATTTGGTCTCCAGGGTGCAGAAGAGCCTATAGTAACACTGTACTCAACTGGATTTCTTTTCACAGAATTCTCCTATTCTCTCTTTATTTAGCACCGTCTTTTACTCTATAGCATAGATGTTTGTTTGCGTTACTGTTGGGAAATCAGATCCTTTTTCCAGAAGGCAGAGTGCTGGTCCACGTGTAATTCAGAACAGATTTCTGTCATTCAATATACTGTGTGTATAATCTGTGTGGCTTGTATCGGCTAATTGCATGCTTGTGATTGGCTAGCACCAGTATATGGCGTTGACTAGTACTGTCCCATGACCCTGGACAGGAACATTGTTATTGGCTAGTTAGTCGTAGATTAGATCCAATAAGCCGGACAGACAGACAGACAGACAGACTGGCATTGCTATATGGGTATATTGATATGAAACCTAGAGGGGTGCATGTGTTTAGTGTACAGTAGAGCATACTATATCTTCCGCCAGGAAGTGTGGGGTGTCTGTGACATCAGTCATCTACGACAAATGTGCAAATGCAATGTCATTGGCTTCCAATATAACATGAAAGTAAAATACAAATACATTCTTTCCAAATCACTGTACGACAGTATTAGACAACAGTTCATACAACTGCATTCTACAACCTAAAACTAGAAAGATGCATTCTTGTGGAATTGCGAGTGTGGTTGCCTATAGACCGATTCAGAAACGGGTCTCAGTTATCTCTATCGAAGAGATAACTGATGCTATGAATACTCTTCAAATTGGGAAATCCTCGGGTCTAGATGGTTTCCCAGTAGAGTTTTATAGATGTTTTGTTTGTTTATAAATATTTATAAATATATTTATACATATTATTTTCTATGGATAAGGGGGAGGCGTCCAAAGGTGTCCTGTGGCACTGAGTGAGTTAAAACCTCTTTGGAAAAAGAAAACCTTCCAGAATCCCTACGCACTGCAGTTATTACTTTGATTAAGAAAAAAGATAAGGATCCTCTATTACTGTATGTACATCTTATTGTCCAATCTCTCTCCTCAATTTCGACTATAAGATCATAAGACATGAAGACTATTGTCTTCATGTCTGTCGCCTCCAAACTTATCCACCATGACCAAACTAGCTTTATTCGCCAACGTTTATCTTCAGACAACCTGGGTAGACATTTCAACATTCTCTATCATGCTAGTATGCTTAATGATCCTAACGTTGTGATATCTCTCGATGCCGAAAATACATTTGATAGAGTTGAGTGGGATTATCTCACATCAACCCTATCCATAATGTTGGCCCTGCTTTTATTAAATGGATATAAATCCTCTATAACTCTCCGAAGGCACTAATTCAAACTAACAATTAAAACTTGCTGTACTTTATACCTCATAGTATGAGGTATAAAGTACAGCAGCATTGTGTTCATACAACAGAAAAATTGGGTATTTGGATAAGACTGACGTTATGTATCTTTTAGGACCTTTCACTGCTTTGTCTCAACCATTTCTCTATGGCTCTAGTCTCAGCCACCGCGGTGTATTCTTTGACATTTTTGGCAGGTAACGTTAGACTGATGTTAGTCTGCAGGTAACGTTTGAGCAGACTAACATCAGTCACTCTACCATTCAATGTAGTAGAAGAGCCGACTGTTTACACCGCAGTTATGTCTTCTCCACCTACAGGAAATACGTTGCCTGCGACCATGAGACCCGTTTCTGAATCGGTCTATACTGTACACACAGCGTTATGTCATCAGGGGCATCACTATAGCTGGTGGGTGGAGCTTGGGGGAACGTTCAGAGTTCTCCCAACAGGAATAAACAGTGGGGTGTGGGGTTTTCAAACTTTAATATAATACTAATCTAAAAGTAGGCATCATGGCTTGCCAGATCACAGGCCACTCGACAAGGAACACTACAGCAGTCAAGGTTTTCCTTGCCTGCTGGACATGATCCAACACAACACAATGGCCTGATATATTCGCCTGGTAAGAGACTCTTTTCTATAGATATGATCAATTAAACTTATCATAATATATATTTTAAAAAGACATTAATTCATCAATGATGTTTATAGAACACGTTTTAGTAAATTCCAAGTAGGCTACCGACACCATTCGTTTGGAAGTGGGATATTATGCAGAGTTTATACACACAACACAAGCCAAACAAAACCCTATAGCGGTTTCAAACATACTGTACAGAAAATAGTTTAAAACATGGCAATGAATACGGAGCTAAAGCAGTGTGTAAATCTTGCATATTAAATAGTGAACGGTACTTTGCCAAACGAAAATGGCTCCCTGTCGAAACTGTCTCTAAACTAAACATTATTGATGACTTAATGGCTATTGGTTTTTGATATTACGGTAAGTTGAATTGATAGTGTCTCTACTAGGCGATTAAACACTGCGGTAACACAATGTTTTGTAACATGGAGGGAGAGGGAGATGGAGAGGAAAACAGATATCCGATCTCGGTGGTGCTTTCTTGTGCAACTTGACGCATGTTTTACGCACATTCTCTATTTACAGCCCTTACGCCTATACAAAAATGTTCAGATTACAAATATAAAGTGCTCACCCGGTCCCCAGGGCCATGGATGTTACAATTCTGCTTGGGCGGATAAAAGTATATATATACTGTATATGAGTACCCGTATATTCTGTATTGTTAAATAAAAGTTTAAAAAAAGTTTAATCAGTTTTTTCGCCATATGGTTTCAACTATGTGCCCCTATCGGTTGGTGCATGCTGATACATTATAACTCTATGATAAAAATGGCCACCGATCGGATTAAAACGCTTCTTATTGAACAATGCGGAAGATACAGGTGCTTATACCCATTCGAGGAGGAGATTGTAACTTTATATTTGAAATCTGAACATTTATGTAGATGTTAACGTTGTAAATGGGGAAAAGTGCATAAAACAGGTTGAAGTTCCGTCATGACAGACGAGCGCCATGTGAACCATGGCTAAATAGTCTTGTATATTTAATACTACCGTACGTCAACTATCCGAGGGCGAATAAATGATTGCGTTCTCCCATAGCAAGCCCTTTTGCACTTCAATGCTCTGTACTACAGCACCTGGAACATGGCATTAGCTTATAGGTAAATTGAGATTGCAGTGTGTGCAATGGCTTTATTGTTTAGTTTGTGAATGAGGTTGGGTGTGGGGGAGACCAATTATCCTGGCAACAGTGCTGTTTATGAATGTGAGTTATGCCCGGTTAGTAACTGATAACATGTTAGAGAAGCATATGGAACAATACGGGTCCAGTAACAATCCGTTATCAGATATCAGACAATATTGTTCATTCATCCCAAATATCCCAGATATGGACAGTCTTGACATTGTCCTTGAGCTTCCGCTTGGGAGGCCCACTTCATCACTCTTGACACTGACTCATATGCCACTTGGCTCAATAGATGCAGTGCCTTGATTTCACAATTTCACAATAAACATATTTGGATTTTATCGATGCTACTTTAGCTGCTTATTTTCCATGAACAGTATGTGATTAACTTGCATTATATTTAGATTTAGATTTTAAACAGAGGACATGGTGGATTTGATGACAATGAGTTCCTGAGTTTGCTTCTTTATATCCACCATTTAAAAAAATGCCTATAACACTTACAACTGAATTTCCCTGTACAGCGTAATCCAGAATGTTCATTTAACGCTCTGGATTTTATTGTATGCAAGGAGATGGATAGATAATGGAAGTTTGAGTATAAACCCAGGCTTTCACTCATTGCTTTCGGAAATTCAACACAGCGAAAGCTCAAAAGACAGCACCGCTGGGGCTGGTCCAGTGACCATGCAGCTAATAAGCCAGAAACAATTCACACACTCTCAAATAAACCTGCATTCACAGGCGTCTCTCCATTTCTCAGCTAACTCAGAGAGTGTACAAATGTAACTAAATGATCCAAATGTATGTAACCAAGATTCCATTTGCTTACATTCGTACACTGAGGACTTTACTGCACGTCTCTAAAGAAATTTGTAAATTACTCAAACATTCACTGAAAAACAGCTACTCAAACATATGCTGCAAGATTGTGTGGAAGAAGGCAGACTTTGCACAATCTGTGCTCAGCTGATTTTATTTAATGACAAAGTGGGACTATTCTCCCCTGTAGGGATTATTGCTGGACTATGACTTGATACAGTATGGATTGCATTACCATCAAATTTACATTTGGAATTTCAGCTTAGGCTAGAGGTTAATTAATAATCTAGACTTGAAGATTGCAAATCTATCTGTATTGTCGTGATGGAACATCCTCACCCTTCTCTGCCCCAAAACCAACCCTGGAATCCACCGTTGTCTGTTGCAATTGTCACAGAATAGAACAAGCCTATTTATGGCATCAAATTTAACTCACAATATAATGCAATTAAGCTTCAAACTATGTCCATGTGTTTCCTCACAAAACAGTGTTGAACACTGAGAATAATTGCGTTATGTCATTTTTGGAATGAACGCCTCGATATGCATGGACACAGTAAATTAAGCAATGCCAAATAAAGGCAGTAAATTAACTCCCAACGTACATTATAATATGCAAAAATGTGAATATGGGCTGTGAAATGTGGTGTCTTTAGACTGCTCTACTAGGATCCATATAATCATGTTTACAATTTGCAGGCGGTTCAGCATTTGACTCCAATGTTTCGTATCTCCACACCGCAATGTCACCCGCAGGCCTCTTTGCTGAACCAGATGTGCAATGCTGGGGTGTATGTATACCAGAGGGACATAGACAATTGTGTGAGATTCTGTAAAATCAAGCTTTGCTGGCTTGATGTTTTGGCAGAGAATGCTTGTGGTGACTGGTGAGTCGTGGTCCTTTTGTTGTAGCTTGCAGGTCTGCATGCGTCAGAGTTACTGAAAGAGACGGAGGGAACATCTGTCTGTCTTTATCCCCCCTCCTCTCTTCACACCACTCCCACTGTGCTGCAGAATACACAAAGTAAAATCTGGGAAGTTGTCTTAATTCTTGAGAGTGAAAAGATGGACCCTTATGGAGCCTAAAATCAACACTCCGGATTTGACTGAGCAGCAGGCACAGTCACAGCCCATGTCCATCCCACCATGGGCGTACGGACTGACTGACTGACTGACTGACTGACTGACTGACTGACTGGATGAATGAATTAATGTTTGGCTGACTGGCTGGCTGGTTGGCTTTTAGACATACTACAGCTGCTGGGTGGAGCGTTCTAGTAGCTAGATTCTGCCTCCTTCTATTTGCAAACTTACTCATCATGTCCCCCAAATGAGATGAGGGGATGGTCTATATTGAAGGATACTACCACGGTCTGAAAGCACTTAATTTATTGACTCCAGGAATGTGTACACATCATGGCGTGCTGTATCTGTGTCATTTTAAATACTTTATAATTAGTTGGACAACCTAAACCATTAAGCTCCTATGAAAGTAATGTAATTGGGGCGAGTAAATCCCTGAGCCGCTTACATAATCGACTAATCACAGACAACTTGCATTCTGATCCTCCTAGTACCAGTTATTGTACAAATCGTTCATGCTCTGTTATCTTTGAGAATGAAGGTTTTTAAGAATTAATGAAATTTCTTGCAGTGAAAAGCCATTCTTCTTAGGTTTTAGTGAGTTCCTAGACTAAATTCTCTTTCTAAAAAAATCTTCTATTGAGAGAACATTCTGTTTATCACCTCTATAGATCCTTGTGAAGTAGTGCTGGAGGACGTTCTACTTTGTTGCGTATTTTTAGTGTAAGAGGAGCCATGTGCTCCCTTCCCTGTGACAAGGGCAAGATTCATAATTTCTGTCTGTGCCCTCAAATTGCATTACAGGAAAGCCTATAGCCCAAGAGCACAGCCTATAGCCAGAGGGACGAGGCCACAGTCTATTGTTAACCATAGATGATAGATTCTTGGTGTAATCAGAGCTTGGTTTGTTATTTTGAGGGGGGCTTTGCTGCTTTTCAAAGCCTTTTTTATCTGAAACAACATGCACTGGTAATGAAGATGTAGCTGTGCAAGCAATTTATAATGTCACATGACAGCTCTTTGATAGAATTCTTCATGAACTTGCAACAGCAAAGGCTATAGGCCCAAATGTGCTCTTCAGGAGGAGTGGTTCATTTAGTTATAAAAGGTTTGGAGGAAATGATAGCGGAAAGCTTTGATTGATGTCTAATTATGTTCAGAGGCCCTTGACTCAGTAAGTGGTCTGGGAAAGGAAATGAGTACAAGGACATCTTGATGAAAAATAATAAAAAAGAAGAAGCTATTGTATAGCTTCCTTCAGGTGTAAAAAGTCATTTGTAGATGATGTATATTTTGTTAGTACACATTTACTGTAACCACTTTAGCCCATGTATATTTTATCATACGATGAATAGCAAAATGAATGATCTACAAGCTCACAATTCATTGCATTGGGTTGTGAGCTTTCACAGACATTTTTGAAAGAACCCCTTTTTTATTTCATTTCATTATTTTAGAGTGAATGGATTTTCCCCCCGTGGTCCTTTTCAGAAAACACACATGCACGCAATTACAGTACCTGTACAGTATACCGTAGTTCTATGACTTTGACTTGTGTTGTTTATTTTAGCAGTGAAGTAATTTTCTGCTATGTTTGTGAGAGGGGAAGATGTTATGTCACTCTGAATAAACGTGCTCTGGCCATCAATCACATGTCAGCTTACAAACATTTCACTTCTTGCCGCTCGTGGTTCTATAATCGCATTCTGTACTGATGTCATTAGTGTGTTGAAGCTTGAATGATGATTACAGCCGTAGGCTGTTGAATACATGGATAATAATATGCTGCATGTTGGGTGGATAAATCAAGTACTCTACGCCTTTAAAGCAAAGGTGTATTTATGAGGGCTCATTAGTCATTACTGCTTCACACCTCACATTCTGCTCTTAAAGCTTTGTGAGTTTTTTGAGTAAAAGGTTGACCTGGGAGATACGCCAAGTTGTAAAGGGGAAGGCACTATTAGGCTGTCACGATTCCAAAATAAAAAGTGGACGATACAATTCAATACGATCGTTAATTGTAATTAACGATTTCATTGTGCCAATGACATCAGACCCAGCGTCTGTGCACGTATACAAGGAAATTCTGTTCTGTACTGAGACAAGTGACTGAGTAAAGCTGTGTTTGTTCTGACGTTGAACCGTGTGTGTCAGTCACACAATACAACACACAACAATCACCGAGAGGGCAGAAAACAGCACGGTCATATTGTGACCCATGCAGTGATAAGCTGGAGTCAGTGGCCCCATGAAGTGAAAGGAGTTCAGTCAGATAACTCACGAATAGATGTAACCAATATTTATTATAGAATCAGAATACAAGTGTGCATATAATATATTATCTTGGCGTTTGGCTCTGCTGCAATTTTCTCCCTGCTCGGCACAATTAAACACCATCATTAAACATAAAGAGCAGGGAGATGGATATACAATAACAATCCCCCCCCGGGGAACAGAAATAACAGAGCCCACCGGTGGTGCTGGGGTGGCGGTGGGAGCAAACAACAACCAGGAAACATATGCAGAGGAAGGCAGGAAAAATGCCTGCAGTCTAGGTGAGCTTAAATACCCCACCCAATTGGTCAGCTGACTGCCACATCAGTGTATGACGTGTGGGTCTTGCAAACACTGTATACACACACATAGAAATGCAGCACCCTCGAATACATTAATGTCCCTTGAGCAAAATTCTTTAGGGCCACTTCCAACAAGCAAACGCACATCCAAGTCCAAAATGCACTACAAACCCTTCATTTTGTTAGTAATGAGAATGAGAGACTTTAATTGAGCTGTGCATAAAATGCACCATACTTTATTTAGCTCACTGAGTGCACCACAAAGTATTACATTTACTTATAGTATTTTTACTTTTTTTATTTTGGTGCTATTTAATTTACTTTATATACATATACTTTATATAGTTTGCACTGTTTGCATAAATCTTTGCAAGTATTAAAGTGGTCAGATTTGGAATTGTATTTCTTTCTTTCAGATACATTTTCTACATGAATATAACCATATTATAACCATATAAAATGAATTGGGAGTTGCTGCAATTTGTAAAAATGACTCCTAACATCATTGAAGTGGGACTCATAAAATGTCCCTGGGACCCATCTAAAAGACCCCCCCTTGGGCCCCGGGACATATTACATTGAAAACCTATTTACATCACTGCACAATGAGGCCTCTCCAAATGATCCAGAATGCCGCAGCACGCTTAGTCTTCAACCAATCGTAGTCTGAAGACTCACCTCTTTAGACTCCACCTTAGACTTGAAGGCAGATGGGACACCGGCTGAAGTTACAGATGTGTTGATAATGGAGGTAATGAAGTGGAGAAGATCGGGTGCAATGGTCTGGAAGATTGGGGAGGGGATGGGGGTCAAGCGGACAGGTGGTAGGTCTAGTGGAGGTCACTAGTTTTAGGACCTTGTCTGCTTTGGGACCTCGTCTGCATTGGGTCTGAGTCAGACACTTCTTTATGGGGAAGATGGGAAAAGGAGCTGTTGATGTCATCAACTTTCTAAAAGTATGTGTCAAAAGCGTCAGCTGAGAAAGATGAATGTGGGGTGGGGGGGATTAAGGATGGAGGAGAAAGTGGAGAAGAGCTTATTTGGGTTAGAGGTACAAGATTGAATGTTGGTGTGGTAGAAAGAGGATTTAGCAGTGGACAGTGAGAGGGAGAAGGCAGAAAGGAGTGAGTGAAAGTGGGAGAGGTCATCTGGTGAAACGTCTTGCGCCACTTCACTTTCTTTCAGCTGCCCTGAGAGGTGTTTGTTCAGCTCTGAGGGTTTCAGATATGGGCGTGCTGGCCTGGAGGAGAGAGGACAGTGATGGTCAAAAGCAGCTTTAACTGTACTGTCTTCTATGTATGTGGGGAGGGGGGAGGGTTGTGGACGGGTGGTATGTGTATTTTGTGAACATTTTAAAATAAAAACGAAATATAAATAATGAGATAGTGGAGAGAAAGGTTGGGGTTGCAGTGTCACTGTCAGGTGAGAGAGAGGGGAAGGAATACGGGGAGGGTAGAGAGGAGAGTATGGATGAACTCGAAAGCATCAAAAGTAGTAGATCTGCAAGCTCGAAACGCTGCTACTTTTTCTACTTTCGTTGGTTTTGAATTTGAATCCTGAAAAGTGCACATATGAGGTTTCCACCCGACAGAGATGATATACAACACACATTATGTTGGCAAAATTCACAAGCTAAGGGGCGAAGACAGATTGATAGCTTCTAACCCCAAACAAGGCTCATGAACGAACAGGAAAAAGACAATTAAGCTTGAAAACTCATATCACCTGTAAGTATAAATCTTAGTTTAAGGAGGATGTACACAAGATGCATATGATGCGGAACATCTCCACTACACAAGCCACATCCCATATAAGAGCAGTAGACGCAAGTGGACCCGACATAGACCAGATGCGTAATTTGTCCGGATCCGCTTGTGTCTAATACACTTGTATGGAATGCGGCACTTGCACGGCTTCCATTCCAGATTCCTATTGGAAAAACGTGTTATAAAACGCTATGCATGTTCCTCTGCACTTCCCTCCAGAGACATGCTCTGGACTTGAATTTAGCTGACCCTGCTTCAATCAGATGGGGATAAAGGCTAACGTTGTGTTGAGCATGTCAGTGCAGAGCAAAGGAGGTGAGTGGAGAGACAGAGCTCATTAGCATATCCCCGACACACCACCTCTTTCATCCTGCCGTTCTGAGCCATCTCGAGAACTGCTGATGATGGAACTATTTTCACCCCCTCCACTCGATACCATTGACATGCCACATGCCACATGCTTAGTTAAATAACAACGTAATCGTAGCTTGCAAGCCCAGGAATCATATGCTATAGCAAATGAGCATTCAAGTTGCACTTGTCTTAGGAGGTTAAGCCTGTGTGAGTTTCTGCTAGTACTAGTACCAATTTGATATGAGCTTTGTGGTCGTGTGCATGTGTGCTAAAGTCTGCTCTCCTATGCACAAATGCTGCTGGAGCAGATAACAGTATGAAATGCTGTTATTTCTTAATCTTATTCCTGTTCCCTCATGGTTTCAGTTAAATGCCTTGACCTTGAGATTCATCTCCATGATGTGTGGGGTGGTGTCGTGGTGAGACTGCAGGGGTTGTAATCATATAATTATATTATCATCACAGCGTTATCTCATTTCCATCCAAACCTTACATGTGGGGATTGGGATATTGCCCTATACAGCTAAGAAAGATGTGATAATTCTAAGTGATAATTATTTCACTGGTGAATTGAAATATCATCTGTGTATGTTCTTGTAGACCTTGTGAGTGGGAAATATTCCTTGTAACAATAGAGTGGAAAAAAATATTCCTCATAACGATATAGCAAACAAGTAAGTTGAAACGATGTGATATGCTGCAGTATTGTATACTGACTTGTATCCTGTAAACCACAAGCGACAGTATTGTGCAATGTTGTAAACTTTCTAAAGCTGTGCTGACAGCCTTTTGAAACAGCTGTAAGGGCTTGTTTACCCCTCCCAGCTGGAAACTGTGACCTCAGCTCACTTTGCATAGACGACAGACCCCTTGAAATCCCTGCTTGACGAGGACAGTCAGTGCTCTGCACTACGTGTTCAGCCTCTCCGTGTCCATGCGGCGGGACAAATCACTGTAGGCAGCCACAGCACACAAGTGGCTTTTCGGATGCCATTCTAAAAAACACTAAAGCGAATCAACTAAACCTGTTCATTGCTGCAAGTCAAGAATGCATCGTTATGCTGGAAGCGGTCAGGTGATTCTGCCAGTCAAACTGATCGACCCTCATTAGATTGATGCATTGCAGCCTGTATGGCCAGCCTGCACAAAAAAGCATCAGTGTTAATTTAACCATTTGTAACTCACAGAGTGTACAAATGGACCCACAAGGGTCCTCTAAACCACAAGCGACCCACAAGAGTCCATTGGATTACATTCGTACGCTCTCAGAGTGAAATGAACACTCTGGGTTTTACAGTGCGGCTGTCACCCCCCTAGCTGCGGTGTGACAAACTGGTCCAGTAATCACAGTGGTTGCTGCTACTCTCCGGCTCTCTATGTTGCCTGCCACTGGTATTAGAACCCATCATTAGAGCCACATCCCCTCCAGATGGCTCCTGCCTCTTCTGTTCTCAATTGAATTGTCCTGTGTTTAGACTGTCCTCTGAGCTGCTCTTATTCCATTTTCACATCTTAATGTTTTTTTACTGTAGTAAACAAAACCTAATTCAATACAGGCCAGCCTTTCTGTATGGACCAGGATGGTGGTTAAAAGGAGCACTTGTTCACTGTATGGTCCGCTGTGGGGGTAGAAAGGGTACTGCACATGATAGAAACGTCTGTGGAATTGAATGTGACCAAGTGAGCTGTTGTTGTTCTTGTTGTTGTTAGCCACAGTTCATCTCTCCATTCTCAGAGATGGATCTGTCTGTGCTTGAACGCTGAGCTAATGAGGAACTGGCGTGCCAGTGCCGTTTGCCAATGGAGCCCAGTGAAAAATGGCCTCTCACACCGCTGTAAGCTCAGGGATTATGATTATACTCTGGGGCTTCATCGTGTGGCTTCTTCAGTACTTACTTTGTGGAGTGACTGATGCTGTGCTGGGCTCACAAAAGATACTAAAGTGATTTTTTTTGGTTTGTTATAGGTTGTTATAATTAATCAGGAGGAGTTTCTGGGACAGGAAATGGCTCCTTCGTTAGTCCTCCTCAGCCATTACAGAGTGTGTGTGTGTGTGTGTGTGTGTGTGTGTGTGTGTGTGTGTGTGCGTGCGTGCGTGCGTGCGTGCGTGCGTGCGTGCGTGCGTGCGTGCGTGCGTGCGTGCGTGCGTGCGTGCGTGCGTGCGTGCGTGCGCGTGCGTGTGTGTGCGCGTGCGCACGTGTGCGCGTGTGTGCACGTGCGTACGTGCATGTGTGCGTGCGTATGCGTGTGGTCTGCCTTGCTGTCAACTTGCAGAGTCTCAAGCTGCTCAACTACGAGTGTCTGTGACTCAGGTGGGTGACAAAGGATCAGTGGGGCTCCTCCGTCAGTCTGTATGGAGGAGGGCCCACGCAGCGCCCTGCGTCTTTGTGCCTGTCTCTGCCACTTTGTGTGGAGAGAAACCCAGGCAAGCAGGCACTTGGTGGGGGGCCACATGGCAGGAGGATTGTGGCCATGGCCGTGAAAGAGCCTCAGCCACTGGGGAGTTCATTCACAACTCCTCCTTATAAACTTCACTCCTCCCAACTCTCGATGTTCTCCATTATGTGGTTTGGATCCGCACGAAAGAGAAGCTATTGTCTAATGTCTATTGTCTGTGGGAAATGTTCAGGCTGTGAATTCAGTATAAGAATCAATTTAATTGTCACATCAGACTATTACAGGTGTAAAAGAGTGGGTGAAATCTTTTTTGGTTTGTGAATAGAGAACAAAAGAACAAAGAAAGATTACAGAATCCAGCTGCACATGGTCATGAGTAGGCCAAGAGCTTTGTGTCGAGTATAGAAGTCTAGAGTTGAATGCTGAACTGTAGTCCACAAGCTTCTGTTGTATCTGTTGCCCTCATCCAGGTGAGGGAGGGGAGGCCGGTGTGCATGTTCAGTGGATCTGTTTTGCAAATTGCCATGGGTTCAGAGTGGCACGTACGCCGTGGCAGGCAGCATGGAACAAATGTAGTCCCTCACCAATCTCTCAAAGTATTTACTGACAACTTCAGACATGCTTCTTGGAGTCCTTGGGGACATTTTGAGGCCTGTGGGGACCACAACCTGGGAGAGAGAGCTAGGTTTATAATATCCGAAAACACTCTCACCAGCTGATGTCCTGTCCTTGTCTTCTACAAGGACAACTTAACCCATTTTCAACCTATCTTCATTATCACTAGTTTTGCGCGGGCCGACGGGTCGGGCTGAGCCAAGTCAAGAGTAAGACATTTAAAGGACCACTTCACCACTTTTCAACTTCTCTTCCTATAATTGGTCCTCACTATAAAATGATGATGATAAAATACCGGCAATTTTTTTCTACTCAATCTGTGTCTCATAGGAGGGCTGTGGGCAGTTCAGAAACCCGTCCACCAGTGACATCATCGATGGGGATTTCAAGCCAATAGAAACTGCAGGCTTTCTTTTCCTGAAAAGTTGCAATGCAAAAATGGAAGCCATCGTTCTCACAATAATACAAATCTAAATATATTTTAAAACAAATCTTGTTTTAAAAAAAATCTGCCTAACGATGATGTCACTGGTGGACGGATGTCTGAACTGCCCACAGCCCTCCTATGAGACACAGACCTACAGTAGCAGAAAAAAATGGTGGTGTTTTATCATGAACATTAGTGAGGACCAATTATATGAAGAGATGTTGAAAAGTGGTGAAGTGGTCCTTTAACTATTGACGAGGTGGCTTGGGGCGGGATAAATAATGTATAATAGAATTTCACTTGTCCTGCGAGGAAGTTTGTTAAACAATTCAAGAGTGCACAGTACTGCAGCCTACCGGACTGTTGTGGATTGTGCTCAGCTGGGCTTCACCCAGTGGCGTATCCAGGAATTACGTTTTGGGCAGGCAAGATGTGGCAGGTATTCATATACCTGCCAGACGAGTAGGATACAAAGGCTGAAAGGCATGCATTTACATTCCAATGGGTGATTGAGGGCCGCGCTCTACCGCAACGGCCAATCCGATGTCCAATAATAGTTCTCAGGTCTTGTTTTTGTCCTCTTTTTTTCTCATTGTATGGATTTTGGCCAGGCCAGAAATGGATTTGGACAGGCGGACGCCTGCCCTCGCCTTATTGTAGATACGCCTCTGGCTTCACCATGGCTATTTTGCATTGATGATGTTGATCTCCTCCAGTCCAGCTTATTAAGGCTGTTTACATGCACCTTTTTGACGGAATAGAAGCCGTATTCAGCATGTATTTAATCGGCGGGATGCGGTGGTGTGGGTCGGGCTGGGACGAAACAAATTATAAATACATGCAGGACCTGCGGCCAAAACCCTGACCTGCGCAACACTAGTCCTCACTAATGTTCATGATAATTTGGTACCAATTCTGTCTACTCTGTCTATGAGGAAGACTGTGGACAGTTCAGAATGTTGCTTACCGGTGACATCAATGATGGTGAATCCAAGCTAATAGAAACAGCAGGCTTTCTATTCCTGAAAAATTAGCATGCTATAATGGAAGCCATTGTTCTTGTGTAAATAAAAGAAATGTTAGAGAAAAAAACAAAAAAACAAACAAAAAGAACTAACGATGATATCACTGGTAGGCAGGTTTCTGAACCGCCCACTGACTATGACTGAGTAGGGAAAATGGTTCACAGAGAGGATTGTGTGCACATCTTTTGCCTGTATTTAGGGCAGGCGCTGGATGTCAAGGCATGAATGCAAATATATCAAAGAGAAAGAAGGAACATCTGCACAATTGTTTTTAGAGCTCCATAGTAGAGCACACACACACACACACACACACACGCGCACACACACACACACACACACACACACACACACACACACACACACACACACACACACACACACACACACACACACACACACGCAGACACACCATAAAACGGTTAGCTTCTACAGAGCCATGAAGCACTAGATTTCTTGTAGAGTTGAACCAAAGAATACTGTCAATTAATGTACAGTATTATGGGCTCCTGACTCCTGTCACATCAAATAGTGTACCAACTGCTTTGAACAAGCTCTCTTACATTATTTTTTGTATAGCTAAGGACAAGAAGCAGGGGAGGAAATCACACTGTTGTGTGTAGTGTTTGCAATTTTATTTTATTCCTGTTTCTCATTTTCCCATTTTCTTTTGTCCTGTCAGGTGTTATGGCAGCTGAAAAGATTCACCCTAATTTTGCTACAACACCCTCTGATTGCTCTCAATAAGGAGATGAATGCAAAGAAGGGAAAGAGTACATATGCCGCTGTAGAATGCCATTTTTACTGTGTTATTGCGTCTCGACTCCTATCTCCTATTATTCTCACCGATTGGGGAGACAATTGTTTCTGCTGAAAGGTTACTGCTTGCATTAGTTCAGCTAATGCTAAACAGTAAACACTGTTTCTTTCCCATTTAGATTGCTACTGATACAGTGATACAGTACGGATTCTGTGTCTTCTGTAGGAATTGTTGTATGAGATTGATTGATTGATTGATTGATTGATTGATTAACAGCATATAGAATACAGTACATTTGAAAAGAAAGCACAACTCAATACAAGAACTGTTACTGTGGATGACACCATGATTAAGCATTACACATTTACAACAGGGTCCACCATTTTCAATGCATCAGAACATTTAGAGACGTACAAATATACACTTCTATATAAAAACAAAACAGGACATCATCATATAAAGGAAGTAAAAAGGGAAAAACAATTGGGGGGGGGGGGCTCAGTTTGGAATTGCAGCCGTCCATAGGTGCCCTTTGAGAGCGGTTTTGAAGGAGTCAAGGGATTCACATATCTTAATGGCTGTTGGTACTGTAGGGCGTTCCACATTTTGGTGGCATAGGAGCAAAATTAATTTAGTCCCTTGTTTGTGCCGAATATGTGTTGCACATGGTTTGTTGAACTCCCTCTCGTGTTGTGTGTGACTGTGTGTGGTCTTCGTTGACATTATGGAAGTACTATTTAGACAGGCACATGGGTATCTTGGTGGTGTAGCGAATATTGTGGACCAGACCCATTGCAAGATGCTGTCATCAACTCTAAGCCATTCCAGCCTGTCAAAATGGGTGAGGTGGGTTCGGGAGTGAGGCCAAGTAGTAGCCTGACCAATTTGTTTTGGGAAGTCTGTGGTACCAAGAGGTGCATGCATAGTCGAAAAAACTAAGGGCTCCTGTTAGGGTCTTCAAGGTGTTTTTGTTGACCAGTGAGGAGGTCCTGTATAGTAATCTTGTTCTTTGGTTGACTCTTTTGATTATGTTGATAATTGCTATAATCATTTTATTATTTGTTTCACAGGTATAAAGTAACTAATTACATTTACTCAAGTACTGTACTTATTCTGATGCAAATTACTTTTGTACTTTTTCTTAAGTAATATTTTGAACACAGTTTATATTGTAGTATTGCTACTTTTACTTAAGTAAAAAGTACTTTTTCCACCACGTCTGTACACACACTTAATACTATTATGATTTTGTTGGGAACTTAATGCTCAATCCATTACTGTTCCATTGTGTTTATCACAGGTGTGTGCTGTAGGTTGGTGAGGTCAGTATACCACCCGCCAAGATGGTGGCCTTGTCGCTCAAGATCTGCGTCCGCCAGTGCAACGTGGTGAAGACCATGCAGTTTGAACCATCCACACCTGTGTACGACGCCTGTAGGATCATCAGAGAGAGGGTTCCAGAGGCCCAGACAGGACAAGGTAGCAGATGGCTCCAGCACCTTCAAGTTTCATAACATGATCATGATGGGCTTTAGGGGTGCAACGGTTTATCGAACAAATGGATGATATGGCCGATCTTGCAAGCTCGCAACGCGCTGATCGGCTATTTTTGCAGTATGAAATACAGCTTAAAGTTGTATTGTTCACCCAAAAAAATACTTTCTATCAATTACACACCCCATGAAGCTTTGAATTCATGGAGATATTTTCTTTGCATTCCTAAACCAAAAATGTGATGACTGGCGGTATAGATGCGCGGATGGACTTTCTTATCACCCGAAACCGCGTGTACATGTTCATTATCCATCCATTATCAAACCTCATTAATTATATCATCCTATCCCTACTACTAATTGATAACAACCACTATGGAGTTCGGAGGAGCGTTAGACCGGATCTGCTCGCACACGCATGCTCCACATAATTCCACATTTTCCACAAATCTTCCTGAGTATTCTGGCTATTATAAAAGCCGCTTTCTGCTGCCTTACTGTACTTCCACCTGCAGTAAGCATAACACTGCATTATTAAGCAATACTTATGCAATATGCTGGCTACTTTTTCTTTTTGTGGCGCTAGAGCTCGACCAGCCAAAGGCCGGTTCTTCTATTTGTATAATATTATCCGCACCAACTGCACTGAATGTATGCACATGGGATTCTACTATATACGGTACTGTACTTGTACAAACAATGTCACTCACCACTGTCGAGGTTACCGATATTACGTAACGACTGTATATATCCATATATCCATGGTAACAACAAGCCCTCCGCTCAGTCTTCATTCACTTTCTCACATCAGCGTTTCGAACTTTAACTAAATCACTCCCAAAAACCTTTATTCCTTTTTTTATTTTGTTTTAAGTTTCTCTCTCACTACAGCTGCCTGCCTTTAGTCTTTAGTCCACTCGACTGTGTTGTTGTTTGGAAGTTGAAGGACCCATTGCCATTGACGTGTAGTAGGCAGCTAATTTGTGCTTGATGGAAAATGACGTACTGTAATATTAAAATACGCATGCACACCGAGACTTCGTGCTTTTTAACACATTAATTGCTTTTTGACGGAATTCTCCGTCATTTAATGTTCTTTATCGATACGAAACTGTCTCGCTGATAATCAACATTCAACACTGACCCGGTTGTTAGGCAACGCCTTCGTCACCCCCAGTACCAGGATTTTTGCACACGGCCCCATAGAGCTCCTATTCATAGTAGGATCTTCCTTGCCTCGCATCTCTGAAAGTACGAGCGCTGTCCGTGGTGGTGATGATCCATCTGAGGTTCGGATGTGATTTGTGATTTTTGATCGCATCGCTCCAGACATATTACCGTTTTTGACGAAAGATAAACAGTGTGAGCTACTGCTAACCACAGGCGTAGGGTCCAATGGGCCACGCGGGCCGTGTCTAACTTCGAAGAGAGGGGAGCCTACTTTGGCAGCCCTTTGTGCATGCAAATGTCTGTTTAGTAGCAAACTACAGCATGCAAGCCGCCTTTGTTTTAAATGGTCCCCTATTAGCACGACGGCAAAATCGTTCACACCTATCGGCCGGAGAGGCGCTACCCCCCCCCCCCCCCCCCCCCCCCCGCGCAATACTAATTTGCCCAGTCAATCATTTGATCCACACTACGCGCCTGCTGCTAACACAAGCCGTTTCTTACAATGGAGGTCTTCGAGCAAGTAACCCGGATGTGAAAACATGGTACTGTAATATGCCTTATTCTGAACATGGCAATCTGCCGTATTCTGCATGGCACAGCTAACTGGCCTCTGTCGCCACCTTGCGGCAGACAATTAGTTAAAAGCTATCATAGGCCTATAGATAGATGTCATTCATTTATTTCCTGCATTATTTCACCCGCAATTTATCCAGTGTTAATTAATAATTATATGTGATTGACCCAAGTCCACCCAAACTGCGGTTGCGCATATATGTATTGTATAAAAAAAGCACTTCTTGATTATTAGATGCATTGAAATGAAATCAATACAATAATTGCTTAGAAAATATTGTTGCAGCTCTATTGTTGCATCATCGTACATGCTCTCCCTCTCTGTCCCTTTGTGTTTAGCCTCCGATTATGGCCTCTTCCTGTCCGACGAAGATCCTAGAAAAGGAATCTGGCTGGAGTCTGGAAGAACGTTGGATTACTATATGCTGAGAAATGGGGTAAGTTTGAGTTATTTGGGGCAGAGCTCCTTTGGCCTCGTCATGGCTCCGCTTAGCTCATCATTCATGGAGTTTCTGGACGATCAAAGATGACTGCCTGGTTAACTAAACCCTATATATTTCATTGACCGGTGTCCCACCGGGGCCCCCTCCTTTTGTGTGTGTGTGTGTGACAAATCTCTTTGGTGTAGAGCTCACAACACGGCACATTGTGAGCTTGTAGATCTGCTATTTTTTGCTGAACATTCACCTCACCGAATGTTCGCCTATTATGACATGCCCAGAATAGGGAGGCTAGGTTTCATGTGGCTAAATCAAATAAAGGTCCTTTATTTTATTTGTTTTTATATTAAAGGGATATACGTGTAACTGTTTTCCTTCCTCAGGACATCTTGGAGTACAAGAAGAAGCAGAGGCCGCAGAAGATCAAAATGCTGGACGGTGCGGTTAAAACCATTATGGTGGACGACTCCAAAACGGTCGGAGAGCTGCTTGTAACTATATGCAGCAGAATAGGTTAGTGACACTTTCCCCGATACAGCACACTCCAATCTTGTCATCCCATCGGCCTGGCTTGAATTATTCATCCTCCCGTCTTATTTTTAGTCCAAGGCATATGCACCATAAACCACAGATGACTCCTTCATGTCTCTGCATTTATTCCATAGGCTCAGCTCAAGAAAGCATTTTTATTATGTACCGGTATTCAAGAACATTTGCTGCACGCGTCATAAAGTTGCAGTTTCTCTTTTTTGTTCAAAGTGGTGTGATTTATCAAGATATATGCAGCTTGCTCCTCCTAAATGATGGAGTGTTGTTGTAGTGAAGGCCCACACTGTACAATTGGTGATGTATTCCTTGAACGATACATTTAAATTACTCTAGGCCGCAACCAAGTTCAATTGGGTGTGGAGAAGAGGGACGCGTGTCTGACAGATCTCTTTATTGGCCGGTGTTTGTATAGAAGCGGGCCTTTCTGCTTGGTTTCTTCCCCTTCTCAGAGCTCCAATTTTAGTATGCATTGCTGGATAACAGCATTGCCCCTGTTAGTACCATGGGCAGGGGGAGACCAAGGAGATAAAGAACAGGAGAAGGAGAAAAGAGGAGAGAATTGATTTTCTCTTGCATGTCGGGTCTGGTCTGCACCTTCTCCTGAGAGCTCTCCTTCATTTACTCTTTCAGGTATCACCAACTACGAGGAGTACTCCGTCATCCAGGAGACGACAGACGACGAGAAGAAGAAGGAGGATGGAATGGGAACGCTAAAAAAGGACAGGACTCTGCTGCGTGACGAGAGAAAGATGGAAAAGCTCAAAGCCAAACTCCACACAGACGATGACTGTAAGTGCTTCCTAAAGACGCCCCGCAGTGTGGACCATATCTAGAGACCACTGTGCCCTTGATGTGTTTTTTTCTTATTATTATGAATTATTAATTATTAATTAATCGGACCCAACAGCATCATCTGAATGTGGGCTTAATCACTTAAGTCAAATTTATAGCTCGGCATATCAAAGTTTAATGAAATTATTATCTTTTCCCCAGGAGACATCAATTACATTTTTGAAACGTGTGAATATATAAATCACCCTCTCAACAGTATATAGAGATGGTATCTCTCTTCTCAGCAAAAAGCAGTGCAAATGACAGGCCCCTGTGTGTACCGTCAAGAAGTTCACATGGCTGTGATTAATCTGGCAGATTGTCTAAGTATATCCATCAGACAGTATGTCTGTGCCTATCTGTCATCATCATTCATTTTGCCTTCTGTATCTTCCTCTGATAAAGGCGTATTCGACAACATATCCACTTCTGTGATAGATATAATGTAGTACTTTAATGAATGAAGTGGAAAAGGAAAGTCACTTTTGAGGCATCGCAGTTCTTATTTACAACATCTGACAAAAGACATTTCTATTTAGGTCATATTGACCACTAATAATTTGAAGTCTTTGCTCCTCTAGCGTGTGTGTGTGTGTGTGTGTGTGTGGGGTAACGTGTATATATGTTGTTTTGACAGTGAACTGGCTGGACCACAGCAGGACGTTCAGGGAGCAAGGCGTAGAGGAGAGTGAGACCCTGCTGCTCAGGCGCAAGTTCTTCTACTCGGACCAGAACGTTGATTCACGGGACCCTGTCCAACTAAACCTACTCTATGTTCAGGTAAACTTATCTCTTATTACATTTGAGAGAATTCCATGTCCACAATGCAAATAAACACAATTGCAAATTGTAACGCAGCTTTGTTTACAATTCTGATCGCCAAGTCATACCATGACGTACAGGTATGCGGAGCATGCAGAAGCGCCGTTTACGCGAGATTCTAGTTTAAATACATACACATACTGTATACACACACGCACGCACGCACACGTGCACACACACACACACACACACACACACACACACACACACACACACACACACACACACACACACACACACACACACACACACACACACACACACACACACACACACACACACACACACACATACAATGCTATCTTCCTCCACTTTGAGGGCCTCTGCACTTCTGTTGCACACGACTGTCTTGACAGACCTTCGTTTTCTTTACGTTCAGCTGAAGTCCCACTCCTAGGCATTCTGTTTTGACTGCCAACAGGAGTGCACAAGTTTGCTCAGCAGTGTTTTGAAGTGAGCGTGATGTCACTGGCCTAGTCAAGGTAAATAAGTATGACAACTGGTACACGACAAGTCCTCCTGGGTGTTAGGTCGAACCCGAGCTCTTCTTCACGTCCAAAGATTACCTTCTTCAATGCTTGGTCGAGTAGAATAATTAAGAGTTGGGGAACAATGCAGTAGTTTGGCAAGGATTTTGAACTCACCGTCAGGTGAGTTGACCTTGGCTCAAATATAGGACCTGCTGATATCCTTGCAGTAGCTTCTGAGGAATGTCGTATGCCCTCAGAATGCAGATAAGTTTGTCTTTTTTGACTTAGCAGGGGGTCTAGCACAGGCCGAATAGGGTGTTGAATAATCCTGTTAATTTTGGCAGGAACTGAGCTGAAGCTGATGCCTCTGTAGTTGTCGCGCTGTGTGGTGTGTCTAGCTGTCACAATTGTGTGTCTCCAATGAAGGCAGGAAGTCAAGTGGAAGTGCTGAAGGCATTTGCTGAAGGCACGCTGCGTCGCTGCCCAAGTGACGTCACTCTTGCGACTCCTCCATGTCTCTCGCTGTCACTCAAGTGACTACTGGCCAATCACAGCGCATCTTTTCCGGGACTTATGTTACGCATGCTTCGCAAGGAATCTCGGGAAAATTGTGCCTTCAATTTTGACACACGCCCCAGAGCCTATATGTCTATGGTTCAGACTCCCATTGGCTTAAGCAGTATGGGGTCAGACTCCCATTGGCTTTGGGGGCAGTCAAACATGACTAGGTCGCTAACTAGGCCTGACAACAAAACCTCTTAACTCCATTGGACCCTATAAAACACGGACTAAAACACAGCTTACTCCACCACCTCTCCCCCTCTCATCCTAGTAATTGACAATATATAAAGTCACAATACCAACTTTGATGAGGCAGTGTTGCTTTGTTTTAAAAATATAAGGTTTCCTTCATTTCCTGAAAAATCTGTATTTTTCATTTTCTGAGTTCGGTGGTTTCTTCCTGACACCAGATATTTCAGAGATATTTTAGTGTATATTTGCCTTCGCATTCTCTGCCTGTTTAAATGGGCATGAATAGGGAGGTCTGTGAGCACTTAGCCAATTCCTACATCTTCATCGGGGCAAGGACAATTGTATTGGAGGTTGCTGAAGACAACTTGTCACTTTACCCCTTGATCTTCCAGTGGAAATCTCATTCATCAGATGCCAGCTCTTGGTGTGCTGTTGACTTCCATGAGCCACCTCCACTTCTCTACCATAACGGTAACAGTTAGATAGATCTCTCACTCAATCTTTTTAATTGGAGTCAGTATAACCTTTATTCTACCACGTTGTAGACATAGTAGAATAAAGGCACTCTTGGCCAAATTGTTAAACATGGCTGGTTCAGGCCAGGTCAGTCTTGTAGCCCTCAACCAAGGGGCCAGTGAGGCTATTCAACGTTGAAGGTCTGGGCCCTAGTGGTAGGAGGAGGGACTACAGGCGGACCCGTGGATTCATGACCGGGAAACCCCGTGCAGCTGGGCTTTAACATTGAGCGCTCGGTTGCATACGTCACCCCGGACCTCAAATTTCAGGTCCGGAGGAGGTACTTCCGGCAGTCTTCCGGGTGCTTCAAAACGCCACTGAGCAACTTCATAGAAATGAATAGCTTGGGGGCGGGGCTAGTGCTCCAGTTCGGTCTCTATCCTTTATATACTCTATGCCCTCAACCAATGAAGTATTGCTTAGTTCGTAGTTCAGGCATGCAGGGACATAAGCCAGACCGGGTCATTCACCATCCTATCACATTGGCTCACAATCCTAATGGTTCCATCAAGCAGACCGTCCGACACTTACTCTTTCATGCTGCACACTTAGCATAGCCGCTAGCACTATACTGCAGCTTGTCAGTGATCAGGCGTGGCCGCATAACATGCGATTCTGGCTTCACTTCACTGGCTCCCTGTTCGCTTCAGAATTTATTTGAAGATTTTATTGTTTGTTTTTAAATCACTGAATGGTTTGGCACCTCAGTATCTCAACGAACTTCTAGAAGTCTACACTCCCTCAAGGTCATTCATTGCGGTCTGCGGGCCAGTTGAAACTTGAGGTCCCAAAGACATGTTTAAAGACCAGAGCTGACCGAGGCTTTTCAGTAGTAGCCTCCACATTATGGAATGAGCTCCCCTCCCATATCAAACTGGCCCCCTCTCTACCGTGGCTTTTGATCCCGTTTGGTCCCATGTGGTCTATGCTTTGTTTC
This sequence comes from Electrona antarctica, assembly GCF_951216825.1. NCBI lineage: Eukaryota > Metazoa > Chordata > Actinopteri > Myctophiformes > Myctophidae > Electrona > Electrona antarctica. Next base: position 34,607,099 of record NC_136810.1, read on the forward strand.
ACTGTCTGCTGACGCTGCTGCGACTGTTTCTCTTTATTTTACTGTGTTTTGTTGTTTTTCTGTGTTTTAGCTACAGATACAGTAGTATATTTAGCTTTTTGATTTTCTGTGCAGCACTTTAGAAACCTTGCGTTGTAAAATGTGCTATATAAATGAAGTGGATTTGATTGGATTGGATTGAAACTACCTCCTCCTCCTCCCAAGCCTCGATCCTGTAGTAGCATTTTTGTCTTCCTATGTCAGTATGTTTGTCATTGTCTGTTATATGCATTGTATATAACAATTCATCTTTAGGCTCTGCTTTGGGGGGGGTTTGATCTCAGAGTCTATATATGTCATGTTTAGACCGATTGTTCTTTAACATCATGGAAGCAGAGCCACACCAGCTGAGCAAATACAATGCACTAGCATTGCAATACAGGGGTTAATCTTAATTAATGAAAGTTCTACTTGACCCCGAAGAGCATAACATTCAAGCATAAACTGTAGATTTATCCGTTTCCCACAGGCTGGGAACTGTACTTGTGGCTACTTAGGATGCGACCGCACCTCCGGGTTACAGGATCTGAGGTCCAGCTGATCCAGTCTGTGTGACAGATCTACCTGTTCACAAATTAGTACTGTACTTCAGCAGGACAATCTGTGGGTGGGCATTCCCAGTGCGTGTTTGTTGTCCGGTCATCATGGCTAGTGTTTTTGTGGTGTGTGTGTGTGTGTGTGTGTGTGTGTGTGTGTGTGTGTGTGTGTGTGTGTGTGTGTGTGTGTGTGTGTGTGTGTGTGTGTGTGTGTGTGTGTGTGTGTGTGTGTGTGTGTGTGTGTGTGTGTGTGTGTGTGTGTGTGTGTGTGTGTGTGTGTGTGTGTGTGTGTGTGTGTGTGTGTGTGTGTGTGTGTGTGTGTGTGTGTGTGTGTGTGTGTGTGTGTGTGTGTGTGTGTGTGTGTGTGTGTGTGTGTGTGTGTGTGTGTGTGTGTGTGTGTGTGTGTGTGTGTGTGTGTGTGTGTGTGTGTGTGTGTGTGTGTGTGTGTGTGTGTGTGTGTGTGTGTGTGTGTGTGTGTGTGTGTGTGTGGTTGGGTTTTATTGCCTGTTCTGGTTCTACCAGAGCTGTAAACCCACGAGGAGCTGGCGGCTCCGTGGGGGGCCCTTGGGTGTGGTGAGGGGCAGCTGAGCCCCGCGCTCCACCTGCAGGCAGTCTCTGCTCACCACACGCCTCACTGCCTCCACATTAGTTCCTCCAGCCGCGAGGTGGAGAGGAGAGCTTCCGAATGACACCGATGCTAACAGAACAACGTGTAAGAATATATGTGTACCAGTCAACAGATGCACACACGCAATCGTAGTCATATGCATAAACCCTGTCAGAGAGAGAGAGAGAGATAGAGAGAGAGAGCAGAACTAACGCTTTCAAAAGTGCACACACAAGCACACATAATTCATGGTGTGAATGCAATGCATACACATATTATGCAAATTTCTTCAAAGCAAATCCTCAACCCATGTTGCAAAGCAGGAATAGCTGTGAGATAGAGAAATACACATGCACGCATGCACGCATGCACGCACGCACGCACGCACGCACGCACGCACGCACGCACGCACGCACGCACGCACGCACGCACGCACGCACACACACACACACACAGTCAGAGAGACACCCACCATGTCTCAAACACGCACAGTCATTCGCATTTTGACTACCTTCATCTTTCTAAGCTCAGCTGCCTTGGGAGTTGCTGACTGTATATCTATAACCAGACATCCACCCATAGATGACTCGCTCTGCCTCCCACTGGTACTTGCCCCCCTCCTCCTCCCTCTGTCTGTTCCTGTTTTAATCTCTCTCTTTCTCTGTTGCCCTCATTTTTCCTCTCTTACAGCTCGCCCTATCTCTACGCCCCTCCCTTCTCACACACAATTCTGTGACACAATCGCACAAGTCCCCGCCCTCTTACACTGGCAGACATTAGAGTGTGTCGCATACATCGTGACCTCCTCATGGAATGAACACGGCCTCATATTTCCTTTCACAATAATGCGGCCACCCCTTGTCTCTCCCTTTGCCCTTCACTATCCATCTATTGCCCTCCCTCCCGCCTCCGCCCAAGCGTCGCACAGGCAGATCACATAGCGTCGTCACAAGACTGCGGCTGCAATTTGTCACTGTGGTAGAAAAGGGGGGTCAGGCAGAGCAAGAAGAGAGAGGCCTTTCTTACTGCTGGCCTCCATGGAACATACATTCACCCCCTGACTTCTGCACGCATCATCTCCAGGACATGAACACACTATTTCTTTGTTCCTTTCCTTTCCTTTCCTTTCCTTTCCTTTCCTTTCCTTTCCTTTCCTTTCCTTTCCTTTCCTTTCCTTTCCTTTCCTTTCCTTTCCTTTCCTTTCCTTTCCTTTCCTTTCCTTTCCATAGAGGATATGTGGCGTGGGCCTGCATAAAGTTATGAGTTTTCTGTTTGGATGTATGGGCTGTCACAGCCAGAAAGTAGCTTTTTGCAAGTCAGTAGGCGTTCCCACATCTTCCGGGTATGATGATGATGTCACGCACATACCTTCTATTCTATTCTATTTTCTAATTTCAGTTCTCTCTCTCTCTCTCTCTCTCTCTCTCTCTCTCTCTCTCTGGGTCTTTCACTGTAGCTTTCTATCTTACACACACACACACACACACACACACACACACACACACACACACACACACACACACACACACACACACACACACACACACACACACACACACTCTCACGTACACACACACACACACACACACACACACACACACACACACACACACACACACACACACACACACACACACACACACACACACACACTCTCACGTACACACACACACACACACACACACACACACACACACACACACACACACACACACAGTATTTCAATGGCCTCATTCTCGTCTTGAACATCCTTCACCGTCTCTATTCACCCGTGACCGTCAGCAACTCAGTTAGTAGTAGATTATAACATGGTTGTCGTCATTCTTTTGGGTGCGTTTGAGCTCAAATGTTTATTAATGATGTGAAGCTCCCGTGATCTCAACCATGACCTCCCCCAAACGCGCACATATCATTCACATACCGTACAATACACGTACAGTACTGTCCACACACACTGCCTACTCGCTTCTATTTCACATTCCCCTTGTGTCATATACTGTATACTGTATCTAGAACGGAAGGACAGGATAATCCTCCATAGCAACAGCATTACTGGGTGGGGGTTCATTGCTTCAATCACTTTTCCTGCGTGTTACAGTAAACCCAATGTGTTACACTGTAAAATTCTGAGTGCAATTTAGTAGTACAGAGTAGTAGTAAAAAGTGTATTTTGAAGAAAACACACTATATGCACAGCAGGGCCTACTGTATAAGTTGTATCATGATCCAAGGAATCCATGGAAAATAGATGTATTGTATGGCCTACTGTTCAAGTTATCCGCCAAAACGCTGGTCTAGCGCCACCATGAGGAGATTTGAAACATTTGGGATGGAGGTTCTTCCTTGGTGTAGTGGGAATGTGCGTGCAAAGTTTCCCATCATTCTGGCGCTGCATTCATGATGCAAAACGACCACCCCCACAAACTTTGGAAGGCAATATATTGAATCCTAGCCAAATGGAATGTGACAGATCACACAGGGTACAGCGTAACAGCCATAATTTGTACCGTTTTGTGTGAGGTTTGGACAAAATTTGTAGGAATAGTAACAAAAAATGTGTTTTGCAAAAGTCTGTCTCATGGTGGCACTATAACTGGCCGTTTTGGGGAGAAGAAATGGGTGCAGATTAATTATTCCTTGGCCTACTGGGAGTGTGAGTGCAAAGTTTCCGTCAATGGGTCCATCAGTGCTTCTATCATGTTGTGCAAAAAGGAATAGAAAACGTAGAAAGTTGCTGTGGCTTATTTGGGGAGTTGCATAATGATCCAAGAGAAAACATATTTTCATTGTATGACCTACAGTTCAACAGTTGTAGGCCAAAACGTGAATGGACTTGTTACAGTTATAGCACCACCATGAGGCCGATTTGAAAAATTTAAGGTGGCATTTCCTTGGCCTAGTGGAAAATTCTGGGAATGCGTGCAAAGTTTCACAGCAATTGGACGCTGCGTTCATGGTTTGAGGCATTTTGTTCAAAACGGGCCACTCTTTGGAAGTCAATCTTAGCCAATCATGAAGGAATATAAAAAATCAGACAGATCCGTCTTGGTCACATGACTATAGAGATTTGCGTGATGTTTCGACAAAATCTGTAGGACTATTTTTTAGGAAGATTTATTTTTGGTCTATTATGCCTTCATTGATAGGAGAGTAGACTGACAGGAAACGGGGTGAGAGATGGGGAGTGACATGCAGCAAAGGTCATCAGGATCGGGATTCGGACCCGCAACACAATGTCCGGCTAGCATTGCAGCTTAGGGTGTGTTTTGCAAAAATCTGCCTCCTGGTGGCGCTATAACAGGCCGATGTAAAAAATGCGCCAAAGAGAGTTTTTTGGGGGATATGGAGTGTGCGTACAAAGTTTCACGCCGAGTGGTCCAACGGTGCAGGAGATTAGACGGACACACACATACAAGGACGGTCGGACACTCGGACAGGGGTGAAAACATAGTCTTGGCCACACCTTTGGCCTGGTGGAGACAATTGTTAGAAATAATAAATAACCTAAATAATAAATAACCTACTAATAATAAATAACCTACACAAGCATTGTGTTAAGAATGGCCATGTACATTGTACAGAACAATTAACATTTATTTTTTAGTGAGCGTGTTTTGTTGATAGAAGACAGCTTGCATTAGTTTCTCAGCTGTGTCCCTCTGTCAGCATTTATTTGATGGGCATGGTGGGCTAGTTGACCTTAGCGTGTCTTAGCCCCTAGGGCCTAGGCCGTACGTGTCACAGCCTCTGATGTCCTGTGGCTCATGTTCATGTGCACAGACCCATGTGAATGGCCTGCAATCAGTTCTTGTGTCACTACAGTATCTCTGATGATCCCTGTGCGGAGTGGGGCCAATCAGGAAGGATGTAACTCTGTGATGGACTGTTCAGGTTCCTGCGATGTCAGGTTCCTTTATGTCCATAAATATTGTCCTCCTGTATGCCATAGGCTCAGCAGATTTATTTGAAATGATCAGTGTTGAATTAATTTCCCTTACAATGTCTTGTTGCCGTCAATAAGGAAGAAACATCCGCACACTAGTTTCTAGAGCTCCACAAGAGTGAAGAGACTTACTTTATTAAAGCAAAAAGCAAAACATGATGTTTGCCTTGATGCCTTGACATTCAGCACCTGGCCTAAATACAGGCAAGAGATGTGCACACAATCTTCTCTGTGAATTGTTGCCGTCAATAACACGGTATTTCCGGTATGCTGTATTTTAATTGGAGATCGTTTCACTGATCAATATCAGAAAGCCCTGCTTAAGTATTATGACATCAGAATGAGCTGAGCTGGGCCATAGAAACACTAAAAGCTCTCAGGGAGGCTTTCTCACTGTCAGCTAGATTCTCAGCAAAGGTAGCCATTAATCTTGCAGCACGACTGCAAGATTGTGCGTGCGTGCGTGCGTGCGTGCGTGCGTGCGTGCGTGCGTGCGTGCGTGCGTGCGTGCGTGTATTTGATGTGCGTATACTGATAATATGTGTTTGCATGTGCAAGACATAGAAAGAGAGATAAATAGAGGCCAGTGGTGTGTGTGTACTGTGTATAAATATAAATTAATATAGTGTATAAATGCACTGACATGGATCTCTCTGTATCACGATGCAGTCCCATGTCATAGTTCACAGGAAAGCAGTCTGTCATTAGAGTTATGGATTACAAACTCAGGACCAGATATGTGAAGCTGGTAATGTTTCGTTGCCATCCTTTGCTTTTTAAATAGACTTTATTGAAAATCATTCAGGGTTTAAAATGTATGCATGTCTTGTGATGACAAACCACTGAGGCCGTTACATTTAAAAGGTTAGAAATTGCTTTCATTGCTGCATACAAACCTCATTTGATTCCCTCACTGTGAGTGAATTAATCTAAAGTTTTCTGTTTGCCCCGTGCCTGTCCCTCTAGTACAAATAACATTTATTCACTTAGCAGGCACTCTCTCTGAAGTGACATTCAAAGCATGAAATGAAGTGCTCATTATAGAGCTCTGTACCTGTGAATCCAGAGTAATTCTCATTCCTCTCTCTCCCTCTCTCTCTCTTTTTAGGCAAGGGACGACATACTGAATGGCTCCCACCCGGTCTCCTTTGATAAAGCCTGCGAGTTCGCCGGCATCCAGGCTCAGATCCAGTTCGGACCCCATGTGGAACACAAACACAAGCCTGGATTCCTGGAGTAAGCTCCCCCGTATCAGAGGAGATGCATTAACACTAGCGTAGGCCCCCATTCCTCAAACACACCGCACAACGTATTGTGCTTTCACACGTTCAGTGCACAGACATCCACATACCGTCATTATCTAGCTTGTAGTTTGTTTTGGGGCCCATTCCTTGTGGGATTTCCTCAAGCGGAGTGTTCAAGGGTGATGTCAGCTGTTAGTGCTGTGCCGTCTGAAACGGTGTGTAGGCACCGGGGCAAGAATGACCTCATATGTGGAAATATGTTAATAGAAAAGGAAATGCATAAGTGTAACCTTGTAAAAAAAAAAATGTGATTTATCTCTGTGTAGCCTGAAGGAGTTCCTGCCCAAAGAGTACATCAAGGCGAGAGGGTCAGAGAAGAAAATATTCCAAGTATGTACATTGCAGTCCTGCTGGGTGTAATGTTGCACTTTAAAATTGTTGCACTATATGTGGCCGGGAAATGTATATACCGGTAATGCGTAATGCAATGATTCTCAAACACAAAAGGATTTGGCTGCGGACCCACCTCTGAAAATGTTTTGTGCCATGGATCCTCATGCAAGATTTGTGTTCTTAAAATGTTTCAAAAATATTCAAAATGTTTCACATTTTGTCCAAGATTGTTTAGAAAATAGCTCATGTACTAGGGTTAAAGTGGTTAAACTGATTTTAAACAAATTTTTATGCTTTATTAAAAAACGTTTTCAGAACCAATTTGAGAACCACTGGCATAATGCATATATAACACATATTAATACATTGTTGTAAACTTTGCGTTCTGTCCAGGATCATAAGACCTGTGGAGAGATGACGGAGATTGAGGCCAAAGTGAAGTATGTGAAACTTGCCAGATCCTTGCAGACCTATGGAGTGTCCTTCTTTCTGGTGAAGGTAAGGCCCAACACCAAGTAGGCCTGTCACAGTTATTACAAAATCGCAGGGGTCAACAAAGTCAAAGGAGAAGGTCACAGTCAAGGTCGATGTAAAAATTGAGAATTAGATGTACTGTGTATTTCAGCATTTTGATTAGAGATTATATTTACTTGTAAATGAGAATCTAGATGTGAATGTTCTAAATTATTATATCATATGCACACCTACTTGTTATATCTAATGAGCAACAACTGTGTACTATGGTAAATGGTCATCAAAAGATGTTATACACGCTTTATAATAACAAATGAGCTATTGCTCAACTATTGCAAACCCCTGGGTTTTCCATGTAGCAGGGTGCGCATGGCTTTGAAACGGGTGGTAATGGCAGTTTGATGCTAATTTTGGTGAACAAAGCAGTGGGAACATGAGCATGAACATGACGAGGGGCTACAGCCAGCTGTACAAAAGCTCTTTGGCAGAAGTCCATCTTGGTCACAGTCCTGTAGGAAGAGTGCTGGTGTTGTCTTATCTCACTCTTAATGGACTATAAATGGAAAGTGCCATAGTTAAAGCTGACTCGCACGGTCAAAATTCACTTTGTGTGGCATGTGCGTGACTGCATATCCCTGTATGTCTACTGTACATGTGTGAGAGTTTGTCCGTGTTTGATGAAGAAAGGTAGTGATGGGAACCTTAGGACGGTGTTTAATAATTCACTCCAGCACTCTCTCTCGCTGTCTTTCTGTATGTTTGTATGTCTGTCTGGCAGAAAGAACAGAGCTAGCTCTCCATTTGTGTCTGTCACTCATCAACCACAACAGGTTCCTAGAACAAGCCATCTCCGGCTGTAAACCTCATCGATATGAAAGTAAATAATCCTGTGTGCATGCATGTGAGTGTAAGAGGGAGAGTGCAAGAGAGAGATGCTGGTTTCAGGCCAGTAAAAGGCTTCTGACATTGATCCAACTTTCTGTTGTAAATTCCTCTACCAACCGATGTTCACAAACCTTAAGCAAGTGTATAAGATATGATCTTACTAGCCACCTTCCTTTAGACTCTTTCTTCCATGAATACAATTGAATACAATTTGCATGGCAATGGTGCTCGAGCAATGTAACCAGAGACAATGGAAGATGTGAATAAACCTCTATACATAGCTACTACAATTCGAGGGACAATGTTATCTGTCCTTGTTTTAAAAAGGTATCACAGTCTTATCAAACTGCAATACTTAATGGCCTTTGTTCCCCTTTCAGAGCACAGTGCTTTGACCCTGGGCTGACAACAATAACCTGAAGACGTGGAAAAGGCATATTCGCCTCCCCCGCATCCCCTTAACCATTAATTTACGTGGCATATCGCGCAACTGTAGGAAGGCCAAGTGTGGGCTCAACCATTGAAATGAGCTGTAATGAATTTTTCAGTGGGCCGATTGGAGGGCATCGGAGTCAGGCAGGCAGAGTGAGCTGGTAGGAAGCATCACCGCCACGCTGCGTCTGCCGACAGTGACTAAAGCCTGGGGGAGAGACCCCGCTCACTAGATCAGCAGTTAAACAAAGCTGAACACTACAGGGTCGCTTCCCGTCCACCCCTCTCTTCCTTCTCTTACGGGGGGCTTCAAAACCACAGATAGAGCATGCATTCTGCCAGCAGCAGCACAGGCATAGATAGATACTGTCTTTTGTTCAGTGCCTTCAGTGAATCATCCGTGTAGGTGTACTTATAAATACTGTCTGATGTATTCTCTCTGCACAGGAAAAGATGAAGAGCAAGAATAAGCTGGTCGTGCGGCTGCTGGGGATAACCAAAGAGTCGGTGATGCGGGTGGATGAGAAGACGAAGGACGTGGTACAGGAGTGGCCGCTGACCACGGTCAAAAGATGGGCGGCCTCCCCCAAGAGCTTCACCCTGGTACTACTGAGTTACTCTCTTCAACACGTACAAGACTTTATACACACACGGCCTCCCCTTCATTTGTATTTACCACGTACACTTCGATACATCTCCACATCTAAACATCTCATCTCACCCCCATTACATTTTCCAATACAAACAACATTCTGTTGTTCTGAAACTGTTGCAGCCTTATTTCACCTCAGTCTACCAGTCCTGCCAGTCTGCTATTTCATCAGATTTTTAAACTAGATACCATGGGAAGAATGTATGTTTTATTCAACTGAGAAATCTTCTGTTTTGTATTTCCGCTGTTGTCAACAGCCCCTGTCTGTCACTCTCCAGGCATTGTCTTATAAACACAAGAAAAGAAACGCTTTTTAAATCCGACAAATGCTCACATACTTTTGACAACTTTCATTTGCATGAATTATTACAACCTTGCCTCAGTAGATAGCTTTAAGGTGATTCTGAGATTGAGTACAGTACATCTTATTTTTTTAATCAGTTCTTTGAAGAAGTTGGATCTACAGCGGAAGCCATTCAGTTTCCCTCTATTCATTAGTTGTACGCCAGGACAGTTTATTCAAAGCTTCGCCTTCAGTAAGTCATGTTTTTGTCTGTCTTGTACTGAACGGCTCCCTGGTACAGTAGTGGCTGAGAATGTTAAAAGTGATGGACTTGCCTCAAAAAGCTACTGTAAAACAGCGAGCCATTAAGGACACCAGGCTAGACTGGAACCCCTCCTTGTGTCTTCATTCTGAACAGGACTTTGGTGAGTACCAGGAGAGCTACTACTCCGTTCAGACCACAGAGGGAGAACAGATCTCTCAGCTCATCGCTGGCTACATCGACATCATTCTAAAAAAGGTACGTTTGTAGCAAATAAAATAGCTTATAATTTGTGTGTGTGTGTGTGTGTGTGTGTGTGTGTGTGTGTGTGTGTGTGTGTGTGTGTGTGTGTGTGTGTGTGTGTGTGTGTGTGTGTGTGTGTGTGTGTGTGTGTGTGTGTGTGTGTATCACACACACTAAATTGTTTTGTGTTCCTCTTCTTTTGGCTGCAGAAGCAGAGTAAGGACCGCTTTGGTCTGGAGGGAGAAGAGGAGTCCACCATGCTGGAGGAATCAGTCTCCCCTAAGAAGTGAGCAGGGTTCTTATACTAACTACTGCAGGGTCTTTGCACTGCTAAAGCATGGTAGTATGCTGACCAGCCACATTCATCCAGCACGGCCTACTTATTCCTCATGTGAATTTAAACCTGCAGCGTTTAATTGTGTATATAATTACATTTCTGCATGCCTAGCACACTGTCAACCCCCCTACCCCCTCCCACCAGAGGAGGAGTAGTGCTGTAGCTAAACACACAAACAGTTTTTCGAATTAGAATACCATGCAACATGTTTTCTCTGAAAGCTGTATTCCAGTAGAGACTGTGGACCAGTGCTTTCCCTAATGCACGTTTGGTTCCTAATCCCCAAACTGGCTTGGAGTAACGCAACAACGCTATCATCTTGTTTAACAAATAAGGAAGGCATGATTGCTTCCATGTTCTGTCATCATTTTTCATCCCTCAGCTGGCTGCTGTCTCTCCCAATATTGTGCTTTGTACTAGCTTAGCTTCTAAAGGCTCAACACTACAGATGGAGCTGTGTTATTCTGTCACATGGAGCTCTGAGAGTATTGTTGTCACTGGAAGTCTCCAGGGCACAGACTGGGCATCATATTCCGGGCCGCTGATGGGCCAATTGAGTCAATGTTGTGGTTCTCAGCACAAAAAACATAATTGCCGTCTCTCTAAACAAGCCATAATTAACCAATAGTGTGGAGTCTCTGGCATCTGTCGAGCGGGTGGGAAAAGCAACATGTTTTTCTGTGTGATATTCTATTTGACCATGCAGAGAAAATAATAATTATGATGATCATTATTTCCATCACCTATAATCCATACTGACGAATGCATTCATTCATTTCTCAACTAATCCCCGGATTTGCTAATTATACAAAAAAAGGCCAGCTGGCAAAAAATAACATCATAACCAGTGTTGAATGAATGAGCTCTCCTTTCTCTCTCTCTGTCAACGGAGAAGTGAAAGGCTGCAAGCAACGCCGTCGTCATGGTGTTACACGAGAATCAGTGACCCATCATGCTTTGCAGTCTGTGGTGATTGCGTAATGATTATAATGTACCGGATTCAATAGGTCACCTGCACTTTTGGTGTGACACACACGGCTCTTGTTTACATTCCGTTGTCAACACGTGTGCTGACAACGACAAAGATTGAGAGAAGACGGATACGTGTAGTTTATCCTTTAGTAAGGCTGTGGATGTATTCACACTATTTTTTGATTTATTGTGGAAAGGAGATCAACGTCAATGCAACATCTCCACAACACTGGTAGGCTGCTTATTTTTTCCTGGGTTTTAATTGTAGGTAATGCAAAATAACGCAAAATGTATCTAACGAGTTACCTTTCTCAGAAGGTAATCTTGTAACGTAACAGGATTATTTTTAATGGCAGTAATCCAGTAACCTAACGAAGTTACTTTAGAAAGTAACATTACCCAACATTGATCATAACTACCCTAAATAAACATTAAAGTCCAGCCTTGGCTGGCGACTGGTTATTTCAAATGTGGCTCTAAACAAACATTAAAAGTCCATAGACTTGGTTGGCCTATGACGTAATTTCGGAAAGCCATGCATTGGAGGGTCTAGCGCCCCTCAAAAACAGAACATACACCCCCTGCCACAATTATTTTAAAACATTTTCCCATGATGCTGCTGGCTGCACACACACACACACACACACACACACACACACACACACACACACACACACACACACACACACAGTCACACACACAGTCACACACACAGTCACACACACAGTCACACACACACACGCAATTTACAAATGCTTTGCCTTGCCAAAGTTGATTTTGGCAGTTCTTGCACCTACGAGATATTCTATCTAGCCAAACATCACCACAGAGACACCCATGTGAACATTGTGTATGATTGGTCAGAAAGTCAACGTGCCTGTGATTTATAAGGCAATGAATGTACCATGGACAGATGATTGAGGAGGTTATGAGATACAAACCTCTATTATCCCTATCTGATGGAATACAAACACAACCAACCAGATGGCAATTCATTAATGAGGGAGATGGCAGTGGCACACACTTTGTCCACTGTGTCTGTTGCCAAGAAATGGCATAATTCTCAAGACAAAGTGTGTCAGAGAGTAATGTAAACAGTGAATCCTTGATACAGGTATCCAAATCACCGTTCCATCACTTTATACGGTGAGGGGTTCGGTACTCAAAGCGGAGCCACACCAAGTATAAAACAATTTCATCCTCGGAGACCTGTTACAAGGGTGTGCTGCAGGCTCGCCATTTGCTCTGATGTAGTGTATGTGCCTGGCTTAGACGACTGTCGAAAAATACATTCCTGCTGTATCTGTTCTGAAGCTGAGCTGCTTTAAAATTACAGAAAAGGGAAAGAAAGCTCAATACACTCTTGCATGCACTTATTCCTGTTTCTGTCGCACTCTTTTCCACTCTGTCCATGCTTAGATCCACAATCCTGCAGCAGCAGTTCAACCGGGTGGGCCGTGTGGAGCATGGCTCGGTGGCACTGCCCGGCATCATCCGCTCTGGGTCCATCGGTGGACCTGACTCCTTCAACATGGGCACCATGCCCTCTGCCCAGCAGCAGATCACAATGGGGCAGATGCACAGAGGACACATGCCTCCACTGGTGAGGATGCCCACTGTCTGGCATAGGTTTTCAATGTCAAGCAATATGAATAGGGCCACGTTGTGAGAGCTGGAAAGAGTTCTGGAGGCCAGCACTAAAAGTCTGCATACTGCTGTTTAAGGGCATCACTTGAATTTTCTTAGTCAAACACGTGCACGGCATCATAGACGAATGGAAATCATCGTGGAAGCATGCAAAGCATTTTGATCACATGATTGCATTTTGCAGTTCGCATGAACTGTACTGTGTGTCTCTGTACAGTAGTTTGCATTTGTGGGCAAGAGATTGTGGCGAGGTGTGTAGTATGCTGTATGAATACAGAGTATACACATAATATGGGTTGTATTTCTCAGAGCTTGGCCCAGCAGGCCCTGATGGGAACCATCAACAGTAGCATGCAGGCTGTGCAGCAGGCCCAGACTGACTTGGGACATGTGGATAACCTGCCACCACTGGGCCACGACTTGGTGAGTTCACCCAATAGGTCTCCTTTAAAGGTTTCATGACATTAATTTTCAGCTGCAATGAAAACAGGCAAACAGGCCTAAACAGTGACATCTGCTAGCAAATTCCTGTCATATATGGGATTTGTGGACTATTACCTCACAGTCCACAGGCAAACCAGAGCACTTGTTTGAGCCAGAAAACCCCAGACCACAGAAAGTCTACTGAATGTTAAAAGTTCAGGTTGTTTGGGTGCAATTGAGCTCAGAAAGCCCACCCCCCAAAGATTTGAACAATTACAAAAAAAAAATGTTTGTCACAATCCCTTTATGCTACCGTACACTGTCCTCAGTGTCAATCTAACCGTAAGTGTTTATAAATAAATACAGGTCCATTTGGTTACATTTTACACTCTCTGAATTACAAATGGTTAATTGGCACATGATTTAATGCAATGCACCATGATACAACGCTGTCGTTCTACTACATTTTTGAAGACGAAGGACGCAAGTTCTGATTGGCCAGAATGAGATGATGTGATATATGATGATGTACGATGATAAGATCGCCCTTCACTTCACACGGATGTGATTTTTACTTTCTAGCCTTCCATACAGTATGAATTTCTTAGCTTGTTTGCTCAAGCTAAACGTTAAGCTTTTTGGTATGTTTAAAGTCAGGATCCAAAAGAAGCTTAGCTTTCCCTCTGTTTCTCTATCTCGTTATCTCTCTCCCTCACGCTTCCTCTCTCAGTGAGGCGATGTGTTTAGCTAAGCAGAGACCATGCAAATCATAAAGCATTTATACTCTACTAAAGTCTATGTTGTAATCTTCATATAATTAACTGTATAAATATGTCACTGCACTTACAAAGTAGTGGGAGTTGCGTAGTCCAAGTCCTTTAATCCTCTACAAAAGTTTATATGAGTTGAAAATCTTCCACTGTGATGAAAGCCAAAATAGCTTTGCTCTTTTACTCCCCCACCTAAAGGCATCCAGGGTTTGGGTTCAGAACAAAGTGGATGAATCCAAACATGAAATCCACTCGCAAGTCGATGCCATCACCGCTGGCACGGCATCTGTAGTCAATCTCACTGCAGGTAGGTGACCAGGCCGTAGAATACCAGTGTGCCATTGGGATGCTGCTATCATTTTCAAATTTCCATTTCCATCCCAGCACCAGAATTATTATTTGTAAAAGCCTTTGCTGGACGAAGCTTGAATGGACTTTAGGGGAGTAACGATATAGTAACTGTATCGAACAATCAATTTTATTGTCAAGTATCGAAATGTAAACAGCAACATTGACATCGTATCGTTTGTCAATGCAAATAATCGGTATCAAATCGTTTTGCAATGCAAATAATCGATTGTATCAATACTAAATAGTTGTACGTTGTATTTAGCAATTTTCAGAACAAAAAAGAAAAAGAGCGGGTTAATTACTACACTTGGTCTATCGATAAATGTGTGTATTCTCTGTGTTCATGTCAAGGTATGGGTTTGTCCATTATGTGTTCCAATACAATGTCTATGTATTTGCCAGAGAATTACTGTGTTTACTTATATCCATATTTATAAACTTTCCCTTAAAAAACTGCACTATCCACACGTTTCACACAGATTAAATTTCTTTGCTAAATAGTTACTGTATCGATTTTAAATCATTGAATCGTATCCTACTGTATCGCCATGATGAACCAATATCGTCCATGTATCGTATCGTCAACCATGTATTGTGATACGTATCGTTTCGCTGTAAAAATGCATCGTTACACCCCTAATGGACTTGACCCTTTTTATTTTGAACAAGACATGTTGCTCATCCTAAAATACGAGCAGCTCCAGGGTTCAAATCAATGAACACATTTTACAAGATGATGTCAATCCCCCACTTGGGAGCAGCCCTGAGTTCCCTTTTAATAATGGAGCATTTCCCCATTTACTCTGATGAATATTTCCGTTGATGAATAAGTCCCTAACACGTTGTCCCGAAGCTCAACTTGCCTGGCAGCATCATCCCCCTGCTCCCCTTGCTGCATGGAACTGTGACAGCCCAGTTCCTGCCAGTGTTCTCTGGGTTTTAATCTTACCCAGCCATCTGTTGGATGGCACTTAGAAGAACTCCCCGAAACCATCCAATAGAAAACTTTTCCATCTCCACGCTCACTTGCTCCTTCTACGTGCTAATCTGTGCAGAACCATGTCAAATGCGCCTCTAATTATGACACCGACGCTGATGTGTGTGTGTTATTATATGACACGCAGGCTGCCCTGTGGATTAGCCTAAATCGCTGCTGCACTGGTAGAAGCTAATTGAGATGCGCAGCGGAGTGTAGTTCTCAAAGTGGAGTCCGGGGACCCCCAGGGGTCCTTGAGGGAGTTCCAGGGGGTCCCCAGCGATAGTTTGGAACCAAATGGACCCTTATGGGTCTGTAACTCTGAGAGTGTACAACTCTTAGTTGAGTTAAATTAACATTGATTTTACAATATAAATTGGGGTCTCGGAGATAGAAAGACCATTAAATGGGGGTCCGTAGCCTAATTCATGTAAAAGTGGGGGTCCTTGACATTAAACGGGTTGAGAATCACTGCTAGAGCCGTAAACATCTTCTCTTATGGGGGTCCCTGGCACATCTTTTCAAATGGGTGTCCGCAGGCTAATTAGTGTCAATTTGGGGGTCCTTGACATGAAAAGGTTTGGGAACCACTGCAGTATTTGATAACAATGTGTTGTCCCACAGGTGAGCCCACAGAGACGGACTACACAGCAGTGGGCTGTGCCATCACAACCATCTCATCCAACCTCACAGAGATGTCCAAGGGCGTGAAGCTCCTGGCAGCACTCATGGACGACGAGGTGGGCAGCGGGCACAAGCTGATGGGCGCTGCCAGAACGCTGGCGGGGGCCGTGTCAGAACTGCTCCGATCGGTGGAGCCTGCAGCTGCGGAGGTGAGATGACACTGGCATGGTTTCCATTCTCATTTCCATCCCAATTTCTTTTGTCCGAAGCGGGTTTTTTTTTTTTTTTAACAATATATTTATTTGAAGCGTTTTTTACTACTTTTCATTGGTTAAATAGTTTTTAACCAACACACAGACGTAAAGGGTGTTCAATAGCACTGATTTAGGCTATGCAAAAACATCTAAAACCTCCAAAATGGAGTTAGGTGGTTTCCTCCTGACAGCAATGATATCCTTGTTTTTTGAAATGCCCTAATGAATATGCATCGCAGTAGCAGTTACTGCTATGATGATTTTTTTTAACAACGGTCCCTGAGTCACCTATTATGCTTTGACTTATTGACTTATTTCTGTCTATGTTTACAATGTCTGATGTCCTTGTAAACTTATACATGAATGGTAGTCTGCACTGAATTCTAGGTTGCCAACAAAGGGTTTACTTCAAAACAAGCTTTGTTAACTCATGGTCTTATGGTTTTTAGGCAGCTGAGGGGCTGAACAAGCCTGGGATAATATACAATAGCTGGAATTAATTCTTCTAAAGACAGATGAAGAACAGCCACTCTTAATAGTGTGCAGTCTACTGCACAGTAATCATCCTAGTCTGTTGGAGAGATTGTAGGGGCTTCCCTACAATCTCTTCAGCAGGCTGTGTGTGAAAGAGCAAGCCTGTCGGTCCACCGCATGTTGTTGAATGAGACTGTGGTGATGTCATCCATCCAGCCCAGGCAGACGGTGCTGACGGCGGCAGGAAGCATCGGCCAGGCCAGCGGGGACCTGCTCCGTCACATGGGGGAAAACGAGACTGACGAGAGGTTCCAGGTTGGACACCACCCACACACGGTTCCTATGACATCCACCTCCAAACAGGAAGATACATACCTACAATCACTATGCGCGTGTGCACACACATACTGTACACACACACGCATGCACATGCGCACGCACGCACGCACACACACTTGTGTAACCATGGGCAGGCTTTATTATCAAAACAATGTGTGTGAAGTCCATAATGCTTTTTCAGGGAGAAAAACCTCAAACAATTGAATTGGCCAGCTAGCAACAATGTCTCTCACTCTATACAGAATGACACTTGCTCAGGTTTACTCATAGCAACTAATTGCTCTGCCTAAATAGTTTTTTTTTTAAATCAAATCTAACATACAGCATAGTATTAATTAATTCAACAGTGAGATACCAGTCGTCATAATGTACTGTAGCTCTTAATTTGATTTGCTTTCTAAAAGATACAGTAGATCCTTGTCCTACAGTATGTGTGACCTTGAGATGCCAACACTCTGCCGCAGACAAATCAATATGGCATGTAAAGCTAGTGTGAGCACATACAGTACATACCCCCACCATCTATTGTTATCTATCTCACACTCCTCTTCATGTATTGTTCATGTAAATCTACACCTTGCTTGCATAGTTGGTTTTGCATGCCATAAATCCATATTTCAATGGTGTGTTTTTGTATTATTACTTTCTTTGGCAAATGAATGTCCTACTTTGTTCTACAAGAGTGTTATGCATAAAGTAGCGAAAATAGCCGATCTGCAAGCTGAGCAATCATTTTGAAAGCACAGACTTTTTACAGGCCATTCTTTGTTCCCGTCAGGCACATCAGTGCACAGCTGTTCATGGTGTTTCAATGAAGGCATCTCAATGAATGTGTTTCAGGACATCCTAATGAATCTGGCCAAAGCGGTGGCCAACGCAGCTGCCATGCTAGTCCTGAAGGCCAAGAACGTGGCCCAGGTGGCCGAGGACACGGTGCTTCAGAACCGCGTGATTGCAGCTGCCACTCAGTGTGCCCTGTCCACCTCACAGCTGGTGGCCTGCACCAAGGTACACATCCTCCTAACCTTGTTCCACTCAGTGTGCCCTGTCCACCTCACAGCTGGTGGCCTGCACCAAGGTACACACCCTCCTAACCTTGTTCCACTCAGTGTGCCCTGTCCACCTCACAGCTGGTGGCCTGCACCAAGGTACACATCCTCACTCAGTGTGCCCTGTCCACCTCACAGCTGGTGGCCTGCACCAAGGTACACATCCTCACTCAGTGTGCCCTGTCCACCTCACAGCTGGTGGCCTGCACCAAGGTACACATCCTCACTCAGTGTGCCCTGTCCACCTCACAGCTGGTGGCCTGCACCAAGGTACACATCCTCCTAACCTTGTTCCACTCAGTGTGCCCTGTCCACCTCACAGCTGGTGGCCTGCACCAAGGTACACATCCTCCTAACCTTGTTCCACTCAGTGTGCCCTGTCCACCTCACAGCTGGTGGCCTGCACCAAGGTACAAATCCTCCTAACCTTGTTCCACTCAGTGTGCCCTGTCCACCTCACAGCTGGTGGCCTGCACCAAGGTACACATCCTCCTAACCCTGTCCACCTCACAGCTGGTGGCCTGCACCAAGGTACACATCCTCCTAACCCTGTCCACCTCACAGCTGGTGGCCTGCACCAAGGTACACATCCTCCTAACCGTGTCCACCTCACAGCTGGTGGCCTGCACCAAGGTACACATCCTCCTAACCCTGTCCACCTCACAGCTGGTGGCCTGCACCAAGGTACACATCCTCCTAACCGTGTCCACCTCACAGCTGGTGGCCTGCACCAAGGTACACATCCTCCTAACCGTGTCCACCTCACAGCTGGTGGCCTGCACCAAGGTACACATCCTCCTAACCTTGTTCCACTCTGCATCCATGTTCTACATCAGTGGTTTACAACCTTTTTCGTATCAAGGTCCATGATTTATTCAGCCTTTGAGCCACAGACCACCATTTGATGACATTTAGCCTCAAAAGAATATTTTGTTATCGTTGGATAAGATTTTGTCCACAATTCCATGCTGTATTGATGTTGGTACCATTAGGAGAGATAACAGGCCAACCTTGATCCAAATAACAATTCTTCTACATTCTCTAATTGTGTAGACTTCTTGTAAATTAACTAAGTAATGCAGACGTTTTACAATAATTTAACTGTCAAGAGTTAAAGATAAGCGTCCATTAGGTTAACTCTCCATCATTTACCTGGGGACCACCTTGAACCCCCTCAAAGACTACTGGTGGTCCCCTGGTTGTGAAACACTGTTCTAGATCATGGGCATAGCCTGGGGCTCTGAATGACAGCTAGATGACTAGCAGCGACGGATCCAGGAAATTGTGACTGGAGGGACTATGGGGGGCTGGCTATTCAGAGGGAGGGCTAATGAATTTTGGTTTACATAGAAGCTTGTTGGGAGGGGAGCTTTAGGGGCTCTGGGACGACTCCCCCCAGTGCCGTGCCTGATGACTAGGATTCTACTGGTATACAGGAGCTGCTGCAGATTTTGTCTAATTTGTCATTTTTCATACTTTCTCCAGGTATATGGGACATTATGGGACATTCTGCATAATGAGTACTTTAAGTTTTGGTACTTTAAGTACATTTTGAACTCCAGAGTCCAGACGTTTACAACAGAGTATTGTCTACATCACAGTATTGATACTTTTACTTGTTAAGTAAGAAATGTGAGTACTTTTTCCACCGCTGCTAGGTGGTGAGCCCCACCATCAGCTCCCCGGTGTGCCAGGAGCAGCTGGTAGAGGCGGGGAAGCTGGTGGACCGCTCGGTGGAGACGTGCGTCAAGGCGTGCCGTCTGGCCACCGACGACACTGACCTGCTGAAGCAGGTGGGCGCGGCGGCCGGTGTGGTGAGCCAGGCGCTCAGCGACCTGCTGCAGCACGTCCGCCACTATGCCAGCTGCGGGGAGCCCATCGGACGCTACGACCAGGCCACCGACACCATCATGAACGTCACCGAGAACATCTTCACCTCCATGGGCGATGCTGGTGAGTTTGTGTCCAGCTTTGAGAGTTTGTGTAAACACAAACATTGTCCTAACACAAACATTGAATGCCAATGGCCCGGTTTCCCAAAGGACACATGGTGTTTTTTGTTTTTTTATTTTTTGAGTGGTGTAAACCACTCCTATTGAGTGGTGTAAACCACTCCTACAACTGGCTTTTTTGTGCAGAAACAATGAGCATGGTTGCTATGTTCACCCTGTTCACCCGGGTGTGATTTCATTACGTCATGCTCATTGTGCAGAAAAAATGAGCATGGTTGCTATGTTCACCCTGTTCACCCGGGTGTGATTTCATTACGTCAGACATGATTTCATTACGTCAGACGGGCTATCCTATATAAGACCTTACACCACTCAGTTCACACGGGTGTGATTTTTAAGAGTAAAGAGAGCCTACTGTCAGCTGTCCAGCAGTCCAAATATTATTCAATTAAATTTCAGAATGGTAGACCTGAGGCCTGAGGCCTACCATACCAGGCCTGCCTGGTATTACCATACCAGGCCTACCATTACCATTGCGTGGCACATCTATGCACGGAATGTCTATGTTCACAGGCTTCTGCCTAGAGGGCATCTGAGCATGTGCTACACCATTCCTCTTACACCATGTGTCCTTTGGGAAACCGGGCCATTGTGTAAACACAAACATTAAAGACAAAAGTGAGGACGCAAATTGTGATTGGCCGGAATGAGATGATGTATGATGATATATGATGATACGAGCGCCCCTCACTTCACACGGGTGTGATTTATTTGTGGTGGGGGTTATTTTTTGAGGGCCCCCTCCTATACCCAGCTTTTTGTGTACCCCATAGCGATGATTTGATTGGCTGAGCAATGTGTGTACTCCATAGTGATGATTTGATTGGTTGAGCAATATGTGTACCCCAAAGTGATAGCCAGCTTTCTGTGTCTATCTTAGAGTATATATGAATAGAGACGGCACCCGGAGGAAACCCTGAGGCGAAATGGACATAGTGGCCGAATTTGGTATTGCAGCGCTGGCCCAAACACATGATCCGTTGACTATCATTGTGCACGTTCATGATGACACGTGAACGCTGTTTCATACGTGAACGCCGCTGTTTCATATGTGAACGCGTGCAATGATAGTCAACGGCCAGCGCGTTCATGTTATTGGGGCAATCCATCCTAGAATGCACTCTGTTCCTACCCGGAAGGAGGAGTGAAATCGCCTCATTCGCTTGTGGATGGGAGGAGAAATCCGGTGCCGTCTCTATTCATATACACTGTAAGGTGTCTATGTGTACCACGGAATTGAGAATAAAAAGTGAGGACAGAAAAGTCAGCTAACTTGCCGATATTGCTTAATTCTTACATGCGCTGGACATGATCAACAGTGGAAAGAGGAAGGTGCTGGAGCAATCTGTGTTATTCTAAAACCGTTTTAATAAACATGGTTTATATGACATATGGTGTTAGTGTTATCTTTTCATTCAGAGCATGCCAACACATTACACAGCATAAGAGAGGTGATGGAGCAATCTGTGTAAATGTATGACAGCTATAATTTCAATAAACATGGTTATGACATGGCGTAGTAGACACTACGTGTAAGTGTAGGTTCTGCCAGAGTAGAAAGGGCTGCGACGGAGAG